>NC_072425.2:17092000-17445500 GCF_028878055.3 Symphalangus syndactylus
TGATTGCAAGGTACCCACCAGGCTGATCAGTTTCAGGGAGCAGGAAGGAGCCTTCCCCTTTTATAGAAAGCAGCAGGTGTCGTGGAAGGAGCCCTGAACAGGGAAGTGGGAGGCTTGGGTTTGAGTCCCTGTTCTGACCGGCTGTGTGACTTTGGGCGAGTCTCTGCCCCAATCTGGGATACAGTTTCACCATCAGTCTCACTAAGAGGTTGGTGCTCTCTGGAAGACCACATCTCCCTAGAAAGGAGATTAGTTTTTGGTTTGGGAAGAGGTCTGGGGTTGGGGGAGTTTCTCCAGCCCCCCTGGAACTCCTGTCTCTCCCCTACAGAAGGATCTTAAGAGCTGGGTCCAAGGGAACCTCACTGCCTGTGGCCGCTCCCTCTTCCTCTTCGATGAGATGGACAAGATGCCCCCAGGCCTGATGGAAGTCCTGCGGCCTTTCCTGGGCTCCTCCTGGGTTGTATACGGGACCAATTACCGCAAAGCCATCTTCATCTTCATCAGGTGGGGCCTGGCTTTGCAGGGGGCACAGTGGGGGGCCACTTCTCAGAGGTTCAGCTCTACAGCCTTGGCCTGTGCTCCCAGCAGAATCCAATTCCCCATGGGCTTAGCTGGGCTTTCCCAGTGCCCCCCACCCCCACTCTGAGATGACATTATCATTCCACCTGGTTGATTTCCCTTTGGACATTCTTAGCAAATTCTGGGCTCAGTCTTTTTGATCGCCACTTCTTTGTGGAAGCCCTGCCAGGTCAAGAAGTTTTCCCTCTTTTGTGGTGAGGAGGACACAGGCCTCGGAAAAACAGGAACAGAGTTCTTGTCCTTTGGTCCCAGCTCTCAGAATCCTCGCTGTGTTTCCTCAGGCAGCATGGCTCCGCCTCTCTGAGCCTTTGTCTCTGCTTCCGAACAGCAGGCCAATAATGATGCCCCGATGTCTTCCTGAAAGTTCAGTGAGGGAAAGTCAGTTGAGGGACACAAAAGTGTTTTGTAAACTGTAAAGTACATGGCATGTGTAGGTGAATTACAGGGGCCATAGATGTGGGCACCATGGAGGGGGAAGTGGAGCGTTTTCAGTGGAGTTGGCTTCTCCCTGCACTGAGCCACGTTCCTATGTCAGGTGGCAGTGGGGAAGCGAGGGTCCAATCCTGCCCTGTGCTAGTCCTCATCTGAGTCTCAGCCTGGGTCTCCCATGGTTTTAGCAACACGGGTGGCGAGCAGATCAACCAGGTGGCATTGGAGGCATGGCGCAGCCGGCGGGACCGCGAGGAGATCCTTCTGCAGGAGCTGGAGCCGGTCATCTCCCGCGCGGTGCTGGACAACCCGCACCGTGAGTCTGGCTCAGCAGCCCCCTCCCGGGCGGCTTCACCCCACACCCAGGGGCCAGGCTGTCTCGGGGTCTCATGCTTTGCCCAGTGACCCGCCAGTTCTGAGCCCGGCTTTGGCACTCTCAGCTTTGTGACTTTGGGTGAGCCTTACAGCCCGAGTCCTACACCCAGAAGGCGGCTGAGGGGACTGAGGCCAGCATTTTTCCTCCTGCCCCTGGGGGTTGGGGGCCGGCTTCTCCCCTCTTGTGAAGCTCAAAGTCCCCTCCCCACCTACCCTTCCTGCAGATGGCTTCTCAAACTCAGGCATCATGGAAGAGCGCCTCCTAGACGCAGTGGTGCCCTTCCTCCCGCTCCAGCGGCACCACGTCCGGCACTGCGTGCTCAACGAGCTGGCCCAGCTGAGCCTGGAGCCAAGGGACGAGGTTGTCCAGGCTGTGCTGGACAGCACCACCTTCTTCCCTGAGGACGAGCAGCTCTTCTCCTCCAACGGCTGCAAGACCGTGGCCTCCCGAATCGCCTTCTTCCTCTGACTTTCTGGGTGGTGTCCTTGGCCCCCCTGATGGCCAGGGCATGCAGGAAAGGCCTGGGGCCTCTATCACAGGAACCCGGAGCACCAAGTGAGATGAACGGAGTGTCGGCTAGGCCACGGGACAGATGGCCGGGAAGGGCCTGGCCTCTAAACTGGCTGGAGAGCATCTTGGCCCCGGCCACCTTCCCCAGGGAAACCCCTGGTCACCCCAGAACCTCACTGAGCCTTGACCTCCCCCTGCAGCCTGAGCCTTCTTACTGTGAATTATAACTCAGGGACTGTGGCTTGTGGTGGTGCTCCCTCCTCAGTCTGCTACCCTTGCCCCTTGCCTCCTTGGTTGGGCACGATACCCCCTCCCCTCCACCCCACACCCTGTGTCCGTATCAAGCCAGGTGGAGCCTTCTCAGTTTCCAGAAATGGAGGGACTCAAGCTGCCACTTGGGCCTGGTTTTAGAAGTTTTTAATTTTGTAAAAGAAGAGAACAAGTATAATAAACTCAGCTGTGGGACCAGAGGACTGTTGCTAAAACTTTTAATTGCTCTGGAAGGAGGCAGCTGGCTGAGTGCCAGTGTGGGGGGTGGGTAGAACTGCTCCCCTCCCCAGCAAGAGGTGAGGGGCTGGATGGTCCCTTCAGACAGCTTCATAATAGGTGAGGTCCTGCTCAACCTCAGTTTTGCTGAGACTTGGACTGGGTCCCCAGGTGGACTTGGCCTTGCTGGAAGTTGAGCTCATGCCCTGGCTCTTGCCCTGGGCAGCCTCAGCCTTGCTGGGCCTCTGGCCCTGGCCTTGGGCATCCTTAGTCTTGCTGAGGCTCCAGTTTGAGTCATAGAAAGCCTCAGTCTTGGTGGAACTTTGGAGCAGTCCCCTGCTTTGGCCCTGGGTGGCATCAACCTTGCTGGGTCTCCAGCTCCGGCCACAAGCAGCCTTGACCTTTCTGGGCCTCTGCCTTGGGCTCCGGGTGGTCTTGGTCTTGCTGGAGTTCCGCCTCTGGCTCTGGGTGGCTTTGGTCTTGCTGGAGTTCCGCCTCTGGCTCTGGGTGGCTTTGGTCTTGCTGGAGTTCCGCCTCTGGCTCTGGGTGGCCTCGGTCTTGCTAAGGCTCTGCCTCTGGCCCTGGGTGGCCTTGATTTTTCTGGGACCATGGCTCAGTGCCTCCCTGTTGTTCCCAGAGTCTGAGGATTGCGTCTTCAGCAGTGACGAGTCAGAGAATGTCACGGCGGTGGCTGAGGTGCTCCTGTATTCCTGGCAGATAGCCGACGTCTCAGTCTCTGAGGTGCATGTGGTCCTGACTGGGAAGGGTGTGCCAAGAGCACCCATCAGGCCTGCGGTACCTGCCCTGGACAGCTCTGGGAAAAGGGGCTTCTCAATCTCCCACTGACCTATGGCCCAGAGGCTTCGCATCGCCAAAGGGAAAGACCTGCAGATCACCCCTGACCAGCTCCCCAGCAACCCAGACCCTGAGGGGCAGGGCTGTGAGATGGGGGAGATGCCTAGGAGCCCCCTTCTCCCAGTCCCAGGCCTCTGCTTTGTGGATGCCCCTGCCCTCTGTGCTCCTGTTGCAGCAGACAGCCCCAGCAGGGCCCGTGTCCCCTCGCCTGGCACCCTCCTGCCCTTCCATCCTCGTCCCCACTAAAAGGCGCTAAATGCACCCACAGCCCTGGCTTCCCCCGTACTATGTCTGCCCTGTCTTCTGGCTGTGGGTCACCTGGGAGCCTTCCTCCTGTTGGAGCTTAGAATTCTTGTCTCAGGGCAAGGACTATGCCAGTCATCCCTGTGCCTAGTGTTGAGCACAGGCCTGGCCCGGGGCACTCGGTGAGTTTGCTGGATTCACAAAATGAAGAAGGGGCCTGGGCCCTGCCACTCCCCTCCCCACCGAGGACTGCGCACACCTGCCCTGGGGCCTCTGAGGAGCAGCCTCCCCATTCTTCACTTCTGTCTCCCCCAGGCTGGGGCCCTGTGGTACTGGGGCTAAAAGCCCCCTGGCCATGCACAAGGTTTGTGGGCTTATTTCAGGCACAGGGCTAGGAGGGGATGAGAGCAGAGCAGCAGCTACCATGAAGCGCCTGGAGCAAGCCTTACCTCGTCCGGGGCAGGCCCGGCAACAGTGTTACTCCCGCTCTAGAGCCACTCGCCCCAGGCCACCCAGCTGCCAGCAGCGGGCCGAACTCACACCTAGGCCAGCAGTCTTCGACCCCTGAGCTTTGACCACCCTGCTGCCTTAGCTTCCTGAGGCCTGGCGGAAGCACCAGGGACTTACAGCTCATGCTGGAGGCTGAGGAGGTCTGGTCAAGGTAGCTGTCAGACAGGGACATCACCTTGCTAGGTGTGAGCTCTGGTTTTTTCTCCTATGGCAAGAAGCAGGCTTTGTAGTTCAGATGGTAGGAGGCCCGCGCAGCTGCACCTCTAGAAGGCCAGCAGCCCTGGGCCCCTCGGTGGGCATTCTCCTGAGCTTGGAGGTCCTTGAAGGTACCAGGTTAGGGTGGGGTGGGGACACGCAGAGGCTAAGCCTGGCAGGAAGGGGAGCGACCAGGCTAGACAGGCATGGTGCCATGAGAACGGTTGTGTTGAATGGGCTGCTAGCGCCTTGGTTTTTACTTTTTTTTTTTTTTTTTTTTTTTTTTTTTGAGACGGAGTCTTGCTCTGTCTCCCAGGCTGGAGTGCAGTGGCGAAATCTCGGCTCACTGCAAGCTCCACCTCCCGGGTTCACGCCATTCTCCTGCCTCCGCCTCTCGGAGTAGCTGGGACTACAGGCGCCCGCCACCACGCCCGGCTCATTTTTTTTTGTATTTTTAGTAGAGACGGGGTTTCACCGTGGTCTCGATTTCCTGACCTCGTGATCCGCCCGCCTCGGCCTCCCAAAGTGCTGGGATTACAAGGATGAGCCACTGTGCCCGGCCAACGCCTTGGTTTTTTCAACTGCAAAATGAAAATTAGTTCAGGTGTGGAACAGGCTTCTGTAAATTGTAAAGGGCTGTGGCCTGGGGAATGCTTACGGAGGACTTGAGGAGCTTCTGTATGCTTTACCCCCTTCTATTCTCCCAACACAAGTGGGAATGGAGGGATGGGGAGAGCTGCTAATGACCATTTCACTGACCAGGAAACCAAGGCTCGCAGCCCCTAAGCAACCTGCCCAGGGCCACTCAGCTAAGAAGCAGAGAGGCCAGGTTTGAATCCAGGTCTGCTGGCCGCCACAGCCAGACCCTACCTAGGCTGCGGGTCTCTGCCCACGTTCACTCCTGCAGACAGCGAGGTGCACCATAGTGCTCCAGGCGCCAGCTGGGAGTTGCGCTCTGGGCTCCATCCACTTCAGCCCAACGTCTCCCTGGGGGAGGGAGCCTCTGACTTCAGCGGTCACACAGAGGGAAGGTGTGTACTTTATTTTTTAATTTTTTAATTTTTAATTTTTTTTTTGAGACAGAGTCTTGCTGTCACCCAGGCTGGAGTGCAGTGGCGCAATCTCGGCTCACTGCAAGCTCCACCTCCCGGGTTCACGCCATTCTCCTGCCTCAGCCTCCCAAGTAGCTGGGACTACAGGCGCCCGCAACCTCGCCCGGCTAATTTTTTGTATTTTTAGTAG
Source organism: Symphalangus syndactylus (assembly GCF_028878055.3). Classification (NCBI taxonomy): domain Eukaryota; kingdom Metazoa; phylum Chordata; class Mammalia; order Primates; family Hylobatidae; genus Symphalangus; species Symphalangus syndactylus. The sequence continues at coordinate 17,097,426 of NC_072425.2, forward strand.
AGATGGGGTTTCACTGTGTTAGCCAGGATGGTCTCGATCTCCTGACCTCGTGATCCGCCTGCCTCGGCCTCCCAAAGTGCTGGGATTACAGGGAAGGTGTGTACTTTAATATTCATTCTAACATCAGCTAGAAAACTGAAGAGCTAGCACTTTCTTTCCTTTTTTCTTTTCTTCTTTAGACAGGGTCTGGCTCTCTCACCTAGGCTGGAATGCAGTAGTGTGATTACGGCTCACTACAGCCTCAAGTGACTCTGGGGCTCAAGAGATCCTCTTGCCTCAGCCTCCCAAGTAGCTGGGACTATAGGCACACACCACCATGCCTGGCTAATGTTTGTATTTTTTGTAGCGACAGGGTTTTGCCATGTTGCCCAGGCTAGTCTTGAACTCCTGGGCTCAAGCGATCTGCCCATCTTGGCCTCCCAAAGTGCTGGGATTACAGGTGTGAGCCACCGTGCCCGGCCACATTTTCTATTGATGGCAAGGGATGCTGGTATTCCTGTACTTCAATTGCGTCAAGTTTCCTTTGAACATTAGTGTACTTGATGTCTACCAGCAGTAGAACAGAGGAACACACTGTGGGACTGTCAAGGACGGAATATTCTGCAGCACTGGTGAGAGGGAGCAGGCTGTTGCCACCCGCCACAGCTTGAGTGACGCTCACCATGCTGTCCATTTATGTGAAGAAAAGACAAAACTCATGTTTGGCATTAGGAATCAAGACAGCCTTGCAGGTGGGGTGGGCTATGGGAGGGGCCTCGAAGGGGGCCCCAAGGGGCTTCTGGGAGCTGGGAAAGTGTTCTTTCTCGATCTGGATAATGGTGTCATGGGCATAATGCAGTTTGTGAAAATTCATCCAACCGGAACTTATGATTTATGCACTTTTCTATATGTTACATTCAGTAAGAGGTTTTCAGAAACAAATTTAAGAATTAAGAAAATTCTGGGGGCTGGGCGCAGTGGCTCATGCCTATAATCCCAGCACTTTGGGAGGCCCAGGCGTGCAGATCGCTTAAGCCCAACAAAAATACTAAAAATACAAAAAATTAGGCGGGTGTGGTGGCACACACGTGTAATCCCAGCTACCCAGGAGGCTAAGGCATGAGAATTGCTTGAACCCAGGAGGCGGAGGTTGCAGCGAGCCGAGATTGTGCCACTGTACTCCACCCTGGGTGACAGAGCAAGACTCCGTTTCAAAAACAAAAAATTCTGGCACAAGTGGCAAGTGGCTAGTGCATACAGTAGAATTCATGACAGTGACCATGAGCAGGGTTGTGACTCCTCTCTCTGAGGGCCCACATCCCCACACACCCTCCCTCAGGAGCACCCCTTGCTGGTACCATCTCCATCTCATAGCAAGATGTCCCCAGCCCATCACACAGCTGAGGGAGTGCAGAGCCAGGCCTGGAAGCCAGACTCCACTGGCCTGCATCCTTCAGCCCTGGGCTGGGGTACACTGTGCCCCAGACCCCAAGGGCTCCGAGCCCTGGCGTGTGCTCCACTTACCTCTTTTTTCTCCTTCTCCTTTTCTTCCTCCTCCTCGGGGGCCTCAGCCTCTCCCTCTGAGCTTCCCAATTCTACCTGCAGAATCTCAGGGGTGGCCTTCAGCTCCTCAGAGGTCGCAATCAAAGGCTCCCCCTGCTTCCATGAGCGCTGCAGGGCCAAGGCCTTCTGGCACTCCAACTCCTGCTGCTTAAGCATCCTGCCAAACGATGCCCCCCAGGTATTGTCAGTCTTCCCTGGCCCATGCTGGTCTCTCCAAGGACTAGACAATGGCCCCGGCGTGCAGCTGGAGCCACAGGAGCCTGGAGCTGCAGCCATTCCCCAGCCCTGACCTGTGCCCCCTGCTCCAGGGCTTACCCCACAACGCCTTGTGGGCTGCCGGCCCGTAGGCTGCCCTTCACCATCCTCTCCAGCTGCAGCCTGGCCAGGTGGGCTATCTGGGTGCTAAGCACCTCCTCCACCGACATGCCCGGGAAGAGGTTGGTCATCAGCAGGGACAGCTGCCACGAAAGGGGGTGACCAGAGCCAGCTGAGGGCCAGAGCAGCGGGCAGACAGCACGATGCTGCCTTGACCCTGCACAGCCAGATTTGGCCCTTCCCAGGGCTGAAGAAGGAAGAGTTTTGCAACGTTTTTTGTTTGCTTGTTTGTTTTTTTTGTTTTTTGAGACAGAGTCTCACTCTATCGCCTAGGCTGGAGTGCAGTGGCACAATCTTGGCTCACTGCAACCTCTGCCTCCCGGGCTGAAGCGATTCTCATGCCTCAGCCTCCTGAGTAGCGGGAATTACAACCGTGCACCACCATGCCTGGCTACTTTTTGTATTTTTAGTAGAGATGGGGTTTCACTATGTTGGCCTGGTGGGTCTCAAACTCCTGACCTCGAGTGATCCACCCGCCTTGGGCTCCCAAAGTGCTGGGATTACAGGCGTGACCCACCATGCCTGGCCTTATGATTGTTATCAAACTAGATTTCTTTGGGGGCCGAGGAGTATCCTTATGCACCAGGCATGACTCCGGAGCCTACACTCCTGACGTGTCAGGAACCTACCTTTGGTTGCTTGGGGTTGAGGAGCAGGACAGTGGCCACATCCTGGCGGGCCCCAAAAATGTTCTGCAGCAGCTGCCGGCTCTTGGCCCGGTACAGGTAGTACTGGGCCTTCTGGGGGTTGTGCCGGATGGCCGTGGAGAAGTGGTCCTCTGCCTTCTGGAACTGCCTGCAGGACACAGTGGGTCCCAAGCTGCCATGAGCTGGGCCATCTGTGGGGAAAATGGTGGCTTCTGGGCCCCACTGAGGAGTTAGAGGGAAACCAGGCTGGGTCTGCTCCCCTCACCATGCCCCCCTCCTCTCTCTCCACCAGGTACGTCCATGATGGAGCCAACACTTAGATGCCAGTGTGAAACTCCAACATCAATGAATATTTTTATGATCTTGGGGTAGGGAAAGCCTTTCTGAAAATGGCATAAACCCATCAGCTAAAATGAATATATTAATTTGACTATTATTAAGTTCCAAGTTATTGAGTAGTAAAAATATCACAAAGAAAAGCAGTATAGGCCGGGCGCGGTGGCTCACGCCTGTAATCCCAGCACTTTGGGAGGCCAAGGCGAGTGGATCGCCTGAGGTGGGAAGTTTGAGACCAGCCTGGCCAGCATGGTGAAACCCCGTCTCTACTAAAAATACAAAAATTAGCCGGGCGTGGTGGCAGGTGCCTGTAATCCGAGCTACTCACGAAGCTGAGGCAGGAGAATTGCTTGAACCCAGGAGGTGGAGGGTGCAGTGAGCTGAGATTGCACCATTGCACTCCAGTCTGGGCAACAGAGCGAGACTCTGTCTCAAAAAAAAAAAAAAAAAAAAAAAAAGGAAAGCATAACGGAGAGAGAAGCTTTTTTTTTTTTTGAGACGGAGTCTCGCTCTGTCACCCAGGCTGGAGTGCAGTGGCTTGATCTTGGCTCACTGCAAGCTCCACCTCCCGGGTTCACGCCATTCTCCTGCCTCAGCCTCCTGAGTAGCTGGGACTACAGGCACCCACCACGACGCCTGGCTAATTTTTGTATTTTTAGTAGAGATGGGGTTTCACCAGGTTAGCCAGGATGGTCTCGATCTCCTGACCTCGTGATCTGCCCGCCTCGGCCTCCCAAAGTGCTAGGATAACAGGCATGAGCCACCGCGCCCGGCCTTTTTTTTCTGGGACAGAGTCTCGCTCTGTCGCCCAGGCTGGAGTGCAGTGGCGCAATCCCGGCTCACCGCCAGCTCCGCCTCCCTGGCTCAAGGGATTCCCCTGCCTCAGCCTTCTGAGTAGCTGGGATTACAGGCACACGCCACCACGCCCAGCTAATTTTTAAATTTTTTTGTATTTTTAATAGAGATGGGGTTTCACCATATTGGCCAGATTGGTCTCAAACTCTCGACCTCAGGCGATCCACCTGCCTCGGCCTCGCAAAGTGTGGGGATTACAGGGGTGAGCCATCGCGCCCGTGGAGAGAAGCAACTTGATTGACCCAGGGCTCCCAGCAGTTGGCCTCCTGCCCGTCCTGTCCTCAGGCCTGCCCCACCCACCGTGGGGGCCAGAGCCCACGCACCTGCGCCTCTGCTCGCAGAAGCCCATCTTCTCCTGCAGCAGGCCCATGCGCGTGTTGGCGCCCTCGTCCTGCGGGCTCAGCGCCAGCGCCTGCTGGTAGTCTGCCTCGGCAAAGGCCAGGTTGCCCAGCTGGAAGAAGCAATCTAGGGTCCGGAGGCGGGGGTGAGTGGACCCCCAACTCCCAGTGCCCAGGAGCCCTAGCCCAGCCGGCTCCAGCCTGGGAACCAGGGCCTGAAACTGGTGGCTGATAACCCCCACAGGCGGTCGCAGTCCCTGTCCCCTCTAGTTTTCTGGGCGTCTGGGCACTGATCCCCAGTTGTCTGTTTTGAGCATTTTAAGGAGTTCTGGAGCCAGTTTGTCTAAGGTAACATTTCCCAAAGTGTGCTCCTGGGATACTGACACTGTTACATTTCCTCTTCGCTCGCTTCCTTCCTCTCTCCCTTCCTCCTTCCCCCGCCTCCCAGGGGCCTCAAGTGCCCAGTGGGGGCCTTAGAGATGGCGAGGCTCCCCCGCAACCCCCTCCCCAACGCCCTGGTCGCTGCGCACCACCTCGGTTGATGTAGAGTCCTTTCTCCTGCTGCTCATCCCGGAGGGCCTTATTCAGCAGCAGCACGCCCTCCTGGTAGGCGCCCTGCCTGTAGCAGTGCACAGCAAAGTCGTTGTAGGTCAGCAACAGCTGGCGCTGCGCCTGCCGCACCATGTCCTCCTGGTCCTCGGTCACCATGTCCAGCACCTTCAGGAAGTCCTCCACTGCCCCATCAAACTCCTGGAGCCGTCGGTACATGGTGCCCCTGTGGGGGAGGGCGTGGGAGACGGCGGGAGGGACATGAGGGCCAGTGCACCCCCACCGACTGGTGAGTGGCCAGACAAGCCACTGCCGGCTCTGGGCCTCCTGACCCATGGAGGCAGTGGGGATCCCCACCTCATTTGCTAGGTTTGTCCCGTGGGGCCAGCTCTGGACTGCTACCCAGATAACCCACTAGGCACTGATCATTTTATTTTTTGCAAAAATACCCTCTCTCTTTCTTTTTGGGAGCCAGGTGTATGCCAGTCTCTACATTAAAGCATTTTGTACAAGAAGCAGGTGTTTTACCACCACTGTTTGGATAGGTTAATTGGCCCGAAATCACAGTGGCCTCTCATGTCACTGAATCACTTGTGGGATACTGAACCCAGCCCCTTGGCACAGGGAGAGATTGGCTGGGTGGACCGCCCCCTGGAGTCACTCCTGCCAGGGCAGCGGCACTCCCTCCTGAAATGCAGCAGGATGTGGTAAGTTCCTGGGACCAGACTCAAGCCTAAGTCTCATCCATTGAGCTGGGCTCAGCACCCAGCATGAACTGCTTAGCAGGCTGGGGCTCTAGGATTCCTGGGGTAACTGGGACATTTGTTGCCATCCCTCTTCCAGCAGTAACAGAGACCACCTTTGCAATGCCTTAACCCAGTAGGAAGTAGGGAAAGACCGTTAGAGGCTAGCTGGGGAAACTGAGGCCTAGAGAGGGTCAGGGACTCTCCTTAAACCACACAAAGTCTGTGGCTGGGCAGGGCCTGAGACCCAAGGCCAGCACCTTCCCATGCAGTACCGGAAGAGGAAGAGACTGGGGTCCAGAGGGTTGTTCTCAATGGCATAGTTGATCCGCTGCAGTGCGTGCTGCAGCTTGCCCTGCACAGCCAGGAACCCCGCGTCTTGGCGCGCCTGCTGGGCCTGGGCCACCATCTTCTGGAGCAGCATCCTGGCCTGCGGGTGCTTGGGATTCAACAGCAAGGCGCCGTGCAGATCGCGGTAGCAGAGGTGGGGCTGCAGGAGGCCAGGGGTGGCATCAGGGGCACAGGCCAACTGAGCCACGGGACCTAGAGGCCTTTCTTCAGCAGGGTGGCATCACACCATGCCTCCTCCATGCCCCCCACATCCCTCCATGTTCCACCCTTTCTGCCTTTTTTTCTTTTTGAGATGGAGTCTTACTCTGTCACCCAGGCTGGAGTGCAATGGCGTGGTCTTGGCTCACTGCAACCTCTGCCTCCTGGGTTCAAGCGATTCTTCCGCCTCAGCCTCCTGAGTAGCTGGGACTACAGGTGCGTGCCACCACACCTGGCTAATTTTTGTATTTTCTTTTTTTTTTTTTTTAGTAGAGACAGGGTTTCACTATGTTGGCCAGGCTGATCTCGAACTCCTGACCTTAGGTGATCCGCCCACCTCGGCCTCCCAAAGTGCTGGGATTACAGGGTTGAGCCACCATGCCCAGCCTCTTTCTGCCTCTTGAAGGACACAGGGAGCATCGTGGGGAAATTCCATCCCAGGCCCCATGCCAGCTGGCCCTTTCCAGATGTGACCTCAGGTGAGCCAGGCCAGCCCCAGTGGTTTCTGCAGATGCTGCCTCCTTGTCAGGCGTCTGTGAAGCCCACTCAAGGTGCGGGGAGTGTGTGACCTCCTGACTGTGACAGTTTTGTCCTCCCTCCCCTCCCCTGCGCTCCCTCTTCCCCTCCCTGACCTTTGAGCCCAAGACCACTCTGCGCAAGCCCAGATTCGGGCCTGGGTACAGCGGAAACCTCCCCCAGCGAGTTCCTTCCACTGGGAGGAGGGGTGGGGGAGGAAGGCGCAGCTCAGCCAGGCAACAGACAGTTCAACAATACCCTGCTCGCTGCGGGGTGACTGGCTGGCAGGTGAACGGGGTGGTGTGGACAGCAGGTGTGGATGGAGGGAGGGAGGGAAATGGCAGGAGCTAGGGACAGGGCTTTGGTATAGGCAGCCTTGGGCTCCAGGCAGTGCCACCGAGAACAGGCTGTGTGACCTTGGGCAAGTCACCTGGGGCTGGCTCTTCCTCTGTGAAATGAGGACAGTGTCTCTATCCCAAAGGGTTGCTGCGAGCCTCACAGCTAGGCAGGGGCAAAGTGCTGAGAACACGCCTACACATGGGAGGGGCTCATATCACAACAGTCACCAATAATTATCAATAATTACTAGTCTCAGCCGGGTGCGGTGGCTCACACCTATAATCCCAGCACTTGGAGAGGCCGAGGCGGGGGGATCACCTGGCGAAACCTTGTCTCTCCTAAAAATACAAAAATTAGCTGGGCAGGCGCCTGTAATCCCAGCTACTAAGGAGGCTGAGGCATGAGAATTGCCTGAACCTCCAGTAGAGGTTGTGGTGAGCCGAGATCTCACCACTGCACTCCAGCCTGGGTGACAGAGTGAGACTCTGTCTCAAACAAAACAAAACAAAACAAAACAAATTACTAGTCTCATGCCACTGAATCGCTTGTGGGAGGCTGCAGCCCAGCCCCGGGGCACAGGGAGGAGTTGCCAGGGTGGACTGCGCTCCCCGGAGTCACTCCTGCCAGGGCGGTGGCGCTCCCTCCTGCAATGCAGGCTGGCATCTCAGCCACCCCCAGGATGTCCCTGCTTGGAGAATGAGGTGAACCCCCCCCCCCACCTGCTCCTCCCCATCCTAGCTTCCCAGCTCCCCATCCACCCAGGCCAAGCCAGAACACCGGGCACCCTTCTGGATCCTTCCTTTTCCTTCAAGCCCACCCCCAAGCCAGACTCCAGCCCTGCCTTCTGAAGGGCTGTGGGACTTGCCCCTCCTTGCTGCCCTCATGACTGCCTTTCCCTCCACCTCACCCCACCCTGCAATGGTGCCCAGCCTCCTTCTCAGGCTCTGGCCTCCAGGCCTCCCCGCTGACCCACACTCCCTGTGGACACCAGAATGATCTTCCTAAAGCCCCCTGCCCTGGGGACACCTGGTGGAGGCTCCCACTGACTCCAGGGAGACTTCTCATCCCTGCCCTCCTCTCCTTGGTGTCCAGCACCCCCTCTGCCTCCTCCCTTGTGACCCCAGGTTTCTCTTGCCCTCAAGCTGTTCCCTATACTGTCTGTCCCTGTGCCCAGCCCAGGTTGTGTGGGTGGTCAGGAGTAGGCATGATTCATTGAGGCAAACAGGAAAAAAGAAAGGAAGAGGGAGGAAGAGGAGGAGGAAGGAGAGGAGGAAAGGAGGAAGGGGGAAGGGAGGAAGGGAGGAAGGAGGAGGGAGGAAGGGAAGAGGGAGGAAGGAGGGAGGAAGGGGGAAGGGAGGAATGGGGAAGGGAGGAAGGGAGGAGGGATAAGGGAGAAAGGGGGAAGGGAGGAGGGAGGAAGGAGGAGGACAGGAAGGGAGTAAGGGGGAAGGGAGGAGGCATAAGGGAGAAAGGGGGGAGGAGGGAGGAAGGAGGAAGAGAGGAAGGGAGGAGGAAGGAAGGGATGAGGAAAGAAGGGGGAAGGGAGGAAGGTAGGAGGGAGGAAGGGAGGAGGGAAGAAGGGAGGAGGTAGGAAGGGGAAAGGGAGGAAGGGAGGAGGGAGGGAGGATGGAGGAAGGGAGGAGGGAGGAAGGGGGATGGGAGGAAGGGAAAAGGGAGGGAGAAAGGGAGGAGGGAGGAAGGGGGGAGGGAGGAAGGGAGGAAGGAGGAAGGGGGATGGGAGGAAGGGAAAAGGGAGGGAGGAAGGGGGAAGGGAGGAGGGAGGAAGGGGGAAGGGAGGAGGGAGGAAGGAGGAAGGGGGAGGGAGGAAGGGGGAGGGAGGAAGGGGGAGGGAGGAGGGAGGAAAGGGGATGGGAGGAAGGGGGAAAGGAGGAGGGGGGAAGGGGGAGGGAGGGAGGAGGGAAGAAAGAAGGAGGGAGGAAGGGGGAAGGGCTACCTCATGTTAGGTGCCCTGGGTGCCCCGGTGTGTGGCTTCACAGGATTGTGGCTAAAGCCTTCCTAGTGTACTCATCTGCGCAGGGACACCTCCCCCAGGCTGTGAGCTCCATCCAGACAGGGATGACATGAGTCTCTCATCTTTTGCTTCCCATGGGGTGCAGCACAGGCCTGACACAGAGCCAGGGCTGAGCAACAATGCAACAAGGACCTGACATGGTAGTCGAGTGGTCCAGGCCAGTGTGGGCCTCTTCCCAGGGAGGACAGCATCCACTGCACTGTGGGATGGGGCTTCTGGGCTGGCTGACAGCCTTGCCTCTTCCTGCAATCTTGGGGCACACTGAGGACTCCCAGGTTAGGGGGGCACGCCCCTGCCCGCCCTTCCCGCTGTACCTTCTGGAGAAAGTTGTAGAGTCTGGCCCGGAGGATGTAGACATCGGCGTTGGTGGTGTCCTGCTTCAGCTCCTTGGTGATGAGCGAGAGGCAGGCCTGATGCCGCTTGAGGGCCAGGAGACAGGCCATGCTGAGGGCAGAGGGCACAGAGTGCTCGTTTCCCGGGTGGGGCGGCAGGAAGTGGGTGCTGGGAGAAGGGGCTGGCAGGGGCACTCACCATCGGTAACGGAAGCATGGTTTCTCAGGCTGGAGCTCAGCAGCATGTGAGAAGACATTCAGGGCATCCAGGAAGGCACACTGCTCAAAAAGGCATTGTCCCTGGGGACACAGGGGACAGTCAATCCTGCTTGCCACCCCAGCCCAGCTGCACCCCCTAGTTGGCAGCAGAAAGCCCTGAGGCAGGAGGGAGAGATACAAGAGACAAGGACAGAGCCTTTTCGATTTGGCAGAGACTTGAAGAGGCAGAGACACAGAGACAGAGATGGACAGAGATACAGAGCTGGGGAAAGACAGCAAGAGACAGTAAGAGATGCACGCTTGGCAAGAGACAGGAATACAGAGATTCAGGAACAAAGAGAAATGCAGAAAACTCAGATGGCTGAGCCAGACACGGTTGCTCACACCTATTATCCCATTCCAGCACTTTGGGAGGCCCAGGCAGGTGGATTACTTGAGGCCAGGAGTTCGAGGCCAGCCTGGCCAACATGGTGAAACCCCGTCTCTACTAAAAATACAAAAATCAGCTAGGCATGTTAGTGCATGCCTGTAATCCCAGCTACTCAGGAGGCTGAGACACGAGAATCGCTTGGACCTGGGAGGCAGAGGTTGCAGTGAGCCGAGATCGTGCCACAGCCCTCCAGACTGGGTGACAGAGTGAGACTCCATCTCAAAAACAAAACAAAACGAAACAAAACAAAACAAAACAAAACACTCAGATGGCAGAAGAGATCAGCAGAACTAACACAAACAGGCTGTAGCCTGGACCTGGGCCCTGGGTGCTGAGCCCTGTGCTAAGAACTTGAACTTGTTTTCTCACTGGCACTGGCATGCTTCTCTTATGGATAAAGGAACTGAAGCTCAGTGAGGTGAAGTGACTTGCACAAGGGTACACAGGAAGTGGCAGTGCAGGACACGGGCCCCCAACAGACAGATTCACACGTGGTCTGAGGGCCCCAAATGTTTCTTTTTAAGAACAGATTTTTTTTTTTTTTTTTCGAGACAGCGTCTTGTTCTGTCACCCAGGCTGGAGTACAGTGGCATGATCTTGGCTCACTGCAACCTCTACCTTCTGGTTTCAAGAGATTCTCCTGCCTCAGCCTCCCAAGTAGCTGGGATTACAGGCGCGTGCCACCACGCCTAGCTAGTTTTTGTATTTTTAGTAGAGATGAGGTTTCACCATGTTGGCCAGGCTGCTCTCAAACCCCTGACCTCATGATCTGCCCGACTCAGCCTCCCAAAGTGAGCCACCACGCCCAGCCAAGAACTGAATATTTTTTGACATAAAGAAAAGACATCAAGCCCAGGCGCAGTGGCTCACACCTGTAATCCCAGCACTTTGGGAGGCCGAGGCGGGCGGATCACTTGAGGTCAGGAGTTGGAGACCAGCCTGGCCAACATGGCAAAAACCCATCTCTATTAAAAGTACAAAAATTAGCCAGGCATGTTGATGCACATCTGTAATCCTAGCTACTCGGGAGGCTGAGGCACAAGAATCATTTGAACCTGGGAGGTGGAGGTTGTGAGCTGAGATTGCGCCGTTGCGCTCCAGCCTCGGCAACAGAGCAAGACTCTGTCTCAGAAAAAAAAAAAAAAAGACATCAAGGTTATCAAAATGGAAAAAAGCAAGACTTTGTTGGTGTTTTATAGTTTAATATTGTTTTTCCTTTGAAATACACTTGGGGGTCACTGTGACCTTTTTAGTGCTTAGAGCCTCTGGACTCTAGATCTGTGACGTCCTCTCTAAGACAATAGCCACTAGCTTTGTGTGGCTATACACATTTAAATTAATTAAAATAAAAATAAGACGCCGGGTGCAGTGGCTCACGTCTGTAATCCTAGCACGTTGGGAGGCCAAGGCGGGTGGATTGCCTGAACCCAGGAGTTCAAGACCAGCCTGGGCAACAAAGTGAAACCCCGTCTCTACTAGCAATACAAAAAATTAGCCAGGCGTGGTGGCGTGTGCCTGTAGTCCCAGCTACTCAGGAGGCTGAGGCAGGAGAATGGCTTGAATCCAGGAGGCAGAGGTTGCACTGAGCCGAGATCGTGCCACTGCACTCCAGCCTGGGTGACAGAGCAAGACTCTGTCCCCAAAACAATAATAATAATAAAAATATAATAAAATAAAGATATAAACTTCAGTTCTTTAGTCACACTTGCCACATTTCAAGGGCTCAACAGTTCCACATGGCTGGTGGCTAGCATATTGGACACTGTCATTATGGCAGAAAGCCCAAATGGACAATGCTGCCAAACTTGACTCAACCCTGGCAGTAAACCAGCCTTGGAGGTGAGAGGGGCAGCAGGTGGGGACCCAGACACAGGGACAAGGAGGAATCTAAGGAGACAGAGCTGGGCCCAGGAGCCAGGAGAGCCCCTGAGAGTGGGAGGGAAAGCCAGTGCTGTGAGGTGGGTGCCCTGCATGGGTCTGGGGGGGCCCCAGGTACCTGTAGGTAAAGCGCAAAGGTGAGGCGCTCCAGGTGCTTGCAGTTGTCCTGCTGTAAGGAGTAGGCCCTTCGCAGGTTCTGGGCAGCCGAGGAGAAGTCACAGAGCTGGAGGTAGGCCTCGGCCCGCAAGGCATAGAAGTCCACCTGAGGGTAAGGGGACCCAGGCTGCTGGATTCTCCCCACCATCTGCCCCTGGAGGGTAGGGGAAATCTCCACCCCCCTGAGAGTTGACATCCAATTCCCATCATGAACTTGGTGGCCCTGAGAGGAGGGATCTGGCAGGTGTGACAGGGAGGGAGGAAGCATGTTCCAGCAACTGCCTGTGCCCACCCAGGTCTCCCTCTCACCAGCTGTGGGTCCAGGTGGAGTGCGCGGGAGAAGAACAGCACAGCTGTCTCCCAGTCTGCCTGCTCCAAGCACTGCTGGCCTCTGGAGTAGCTGTGGGGAAAGTGAGGACAGGCAGAGGGGTGGCCCTGACTGTGGACCAGCCCAGGGCATAGGGCTGGGGTGGGGGTTGTGGGAGGCAAGGTTGCTGGGTGGAGAGGCAGGAGGAGTAGACAGAAGCCCAGGGAAGGCAGGCTGGTGTTCCTGGAGTCCAGCCAGGCCATCAGCCTCGTTCCCACTGAGGTGGAAGAGCCCCATTAGACAGTTGAGTTCACTGAGGCCCGAAGAGAGTAAGTGGCTCAAAGCTGCACAGTATGTGAATGGCTATGTCGGGCAGGAACCTGGGACCCCAAAGCAAGGTAGTCACTCACTACTCCCTGACTTTGAGGGGCACTGTTAACCCCGTGACCTTTGGTTTTACATCACAGATGCTTTGGAACACCTGGCTGGTCCCAAAGATGTGCTGCAGGATCCCTTTGGGGGCTGGAAACACCCACGGCTTTGGGATGTCCTGTGAGGGGCCCTGGTCAGCCTTCAGGGCATCCTAGAACCGAAGGACAGTAAGCTGGAGCAGGCCCCTGAGACAACCCCCACCCACTGACACACTCCCCAGCATTCTGCAGGGAGGGAGGAGAGGCGGAAATGAGGCCTGGAAGGAGGCACTCCCACTCAGGGGTCCGGTGGCGCTCCCAGCCCCATTCCCCTTAGGGACGCTCCAACCTGTCCCTCCTGCAGTCCTGCCCTTCTCCCTCTCCTGTGGTCAAGGTCAAGGATCAGGGTCCTCATGCTTACAACACTGTCTGTTCTCCCCCACGGCCTTCCCAGCTCCCACTTCCGGCTACTGACACCCCAAGCTCTGATGTCTCCAGGTCAGGCTTGGTCCCAAGTCTCAGGCCTTGGGGGTCCTACAGCCCCTTGGGTAACCTTCAGGACCCTCACTCCAGCAGGCCACACTGAGCACCTCACCTGACTTCTGCCCCAGGTTCTCCCATTTTGGTGAGGTCACCTTCCCTACCAGCTACCCAAGCCAGAAACCTCTGTCCAAGCAGCCGCCGAGGCTTACAAGGATCTCTCACATGCCTGGTTCTTGGCATGGCGGCCAAGGCCTTCCCTGAGTCGGACTGCTGCCCCTGCCTCGCCCGGCCTTCACACTTTCCTGCGAACCCAGTCTCGGTCTCTCTGCCTGGCCCTCTGTCTTTGCGTTAGTCTTCTCCCCAGCCCGCAGCTCGTCCGAATCTGTCATGAGGCCCCTTCCAGGAGGACCCCGAGGCCTCTGCCAACTACCTCGCGGCCCTGGCCCTGACGTTGCTAGGCACCATCACCAGGACGCCCACAGGCCCCACCCCTCTGGCCACGCCCCCGGGAACCAAGCTTTTTGAGCCAGAGGGAGGTAGAAAACTTTTATTAACTGGAGAGGTTGAGGCCTAGGGCGGGGAAGGGACTTGCCAGATTTTCGCAGCAAGGCAGGGCCATAGCGGGGGGCATAACAAGGCCTCCGAACCGAAGGTCAAGCAAGAGCTCCGAGCGTCCCACACAAATCCCGCAGGGACACTGTGACGCCGCGCCACTGAAGGCGCCTGGGCTCCCGGACTCGGCCACCGCCTCGCCGCTTCCGCCCCTCAGAAGCATGGCGGCCATGCAGCCCGGCCCGGATTGGACGTTGGCGGTCGACGCCAAACAAGTGGCAACGCGATTGGCTGTTGCGGGGTGATGACGTCAGGGGACGGTGTCCAGGCCGTGAATGGGGGCAGCATGAGGCCGCGCGGCTTTTTGGGCGCCGGACAGCGGCTGAGTAGAGCCATGAGCCGATGTGTTTTGGAGCCTCGGCCCCCGGGAAAGCGGTGGATGGTGAGTGGCGTGGGGCGGCGACGTAGGGGCTCCCCGTCCCTGGCTTCAGTTCGGCCATTATGTCCTGGGAGCCGAGTGCCCCCAAATTGCTGCTCTGTTTTCTTAACTGGTGAGTCCAGTGCTCGACGGGCTCCAAACTTCCAGAAGCTCCGTTCCTGCACTAGGGCGCCCTGCCTGCCCAGCCTTCTGGAGTTCTCAGGGGTCGGGTTTCTGGGACCCTTCTTCGCGCCCCTTCCCCACTGCAGCGTTGCTCTGCGTTTCCGCTCCTCTGCTTTGGGGCTCACGGGACGCTGTGAGATCGGGGGTGGCGAGAGTTGTTGGGCCTCAGTTTCCCTGGTGCCGCCCGCAGGTGGCTGGCCTGGGGAATCCCGGACTGCCCGGCACGCGACACAGCGTGGGCATAGCGGTGCTGGGGCAGCTGGCGCGGCGGCTGGGTGTGGCGGAGAGTTGGACGCGCGACCGGCACTGTGCCGCCGACCTCGCCCTGGCCCCGCTGGGGGATGCCCAACTGGTCCTGCTCCGGCCACGGCGGCTTATGAACGCCAACGGGCGCAGTGTGGCCCGGGCTGGTGAGTTGAGAGCGCCATGGGTGGGCGGGCCGAGGGGGTGGGGGTGGCGGTGGGGGCACAGGGGCCAGAGGGGGACTGGCTGTGACAGATCCGCGGGTTCACCTCCCAGTACCTGTTGAGCTCCAGTTGCTGCATGGCCTTGGGTACTTGTGGGAGCCTCAGTTTCTTTATATGTGAAGTGGGATTAGTTGTGGCCCTTCATCATGGGAGTTGGGACAGTGCCCCTCTAGGCAGATGGGCAGTAACCAGGGCTGCCGTTTCCCTGTGCTAAGCGGAGCTGTTTGGGCTGACTGCCGAGGAAGTCTACCTGGTGCATGATGAGCTGGACAAGCCCCTGGGGAGACTGGCTCTGAAGCTGGGGGGCAGTGCCAGGTGAGGTCCTGAGATGGTCAGGGTTGGGATAGGGCTTCAGGCCTCCCAGTTGGGGTGGAGTAGGGCTGCTGACCCAGTCTCCACAGGAAATGGGCTGCTCTGACCCAGCCGGGGCAGGGAGGGGTGGAAGGACACTGCCCCAGGGAGGCACTAACTGCCCCTCCCATATCCCTTGAAGGGGCCACAATGGAGTCCGTTCCTGCATTAGCTGCCTCAACTCCAATGTGAGTCTACCCTTTTGTTGTGCAACTGGGTCGGGTGGGCCAGGGGTCCCCCAGCACCTCGCCAAAGCTTCCTGGGCCTCTCTGGCTCTCCCACAGGCAATGCCAAGGCTGCGGGTGGGCATCGGGCGCCCGACGCACCCTGAGGCAGTACAGGCCCATGTGCTGGGCTGCTTCTCCCCTGCGGAGCAGGAGCTGCTGCCTCTGTTGCTGGATCGAGCCACCGACCTGATCTTGGACCACATCCGTGAGCGAAGCCAGGGGCCCTCATTGGGGCCGTGACACCAGTGGCCATGGCCGCCCGCCTGACTGTAGTGCCCACCAACCCAGCCACGGCCACAGAGCTGCCACGCCAGCCTTGGTATCTACTTTTTATACAACCCTCCTCTAGACTGTTCCACGCTGCCTGCGGATTAAAGTGAGGGTGACTGTGACTGGACCAGTCCATTTCTGGAGTAGGTTCTTCTCTCTGCGTCCTACTTGGGACGTAGGGGAACTTCAGGAAGACTAAACTTTTCAAGCCTTTTTAGAGAACCAGGGGCACGCATCTGTAAGATAAAGATGCTGGCTTGGAGGTCGGGTGCAGTGGCTCACGCCTGTAATCCCAGCACTTTGGGAGGCCGAGGCTGGGGGATTGCTTGACGTCAGGAGTTCGACACCAGCCTGGCCAACATAGTGAAACCCCATCTCTACTAAAAATACAAAAATTAGCCGGGCATGGTGGTGCATGCCTGTAATCCCTGCTACTCGGGAGGCTGAGGCAGGAGAATCACTTGAACCTGGGAGGCGGAGGTTGCCGTGAGCTGAGACTGTGGCACTGCACTCCAGTCTGGGTGACAGAGTGAGACTCTGTCTCAAAAAAAAAAAAAAGATGCTGGCTTGGAAGCTGAGGCCTCTTCAGGGGGATCCCACTCTCCCTGCTGGTGGGGGAGGGAACAACAGGGTCCAGCCAACCCCCCTCCCAGGGCATGTGTGGGCATACTTTGCCCACTGAGGCATGGCCACTCCTTTCTTCAGCCCATTTTACAGATGGGAAGGCTCAGAGAGATCTGGTTACATCCCCTGGGCCTGTGGCCTGGCAGAGCCTCAGTTTGCACCCAGGACTGGCTGCCACCTTGCTTTCCCTGGGGCCCCTAGCACCCTTACCTCAGGGCTGCTGTGTGCCCAGAAGGTCCCCACACGGGTGATATATGACAGCAGCCTGAGGTCCTGGGGGTTGGGTGGGATGTGGGCCTGGCGAGGTATCAGGCCTAGATCCCCCGGCTGGTAGGGGGTGATGTCAGAGAGCTGCGGCAGCAGAGAC
Organism: Symphalangus syndactylus; assembly: GCF_028878055.3. Taxonomy (NCBI): domain Eukaryota; kingdom Metazoa; phylum Chordata; class Mammalia; order Primates; family Hylobatidae; genus Symphalangus; species Symphalangus syndactylus. The sequence continues at coordinate 17,113,921 of NC_072425.2, forward strand.
CCAGTCCTGGGCAGCTGGATGCTGGGCTGGCTGTGGGGAGGGGGCCGAGGGTCACAGAGCCTTCAGCGAGCCAGGTTTCTGGCCCAGGGTGAGCCGAGCACTGTCCCCATGGCTGAATGCCTTTGCCCTGCTCTCTATGGCCACCTCTGAGGCCACACAGGGCCACTTGCTCACCTCTCCTTGGGTGGGCTGTGGGACTTTGGCTCCTGGTGGGGACACACAGCCTTCTGAGGTCTCCGGACCACAGTGGAGCCGAGCATGACCAGCAGTTGCTGCAGTATCTCCTTTTGCCATGGCTGGAACGTCACGTCAAAGTCGCTGTCCTCTTCATCGGGGTGCATCTGTTGGTGAGGGTGGGGTGGCAGCAGGCCCACAGTGGCCCCAGTACCCACCCTCCTCCAGGAAATTCCAACCTCAGTGCCCATTTCCACAGAGTTTTCCCGGTCTGTGGTGGGATACCCATTCTTCAGTCGGGAAGACTGAGGCCCAAGACCCTTCAGAGCCTCAGAGAAGGAATCCAGCTCCTTTAAGACCTTGGAGGGATCTTTGAAGGCCAGAATCAGCGAAGGACAGACTTTCCAGGAGTCTCTCAGGGAAAAGAGGGGCCTCTGATCCTGAGGCAGCCCCTTCTCTGCAAGCAGCTTCCATCTTGGGCTCACTCCCCCTCCCCTTGCGCCCTCCCTCCCTCCCTTCTGCTCACCTGCAGAATGTCCTGTAGGAAGGAGGTGGCCTGGACCAGAGCCACCTCCAGGCTGGCCCGAACCTTCTGCTCATTAGCCAGTTCCTGCTGTAGCCGCTGCAAACCCACCTGCTGCTGCTCCAGCTGCAGGCTCAGCTGGTCTCTCTGGCTCCTAGACCCCAACTGGGATGAGTCAACAGCCTTCCCCCTTCCCCAGGACTGGGGCCAGGGGCCCTGCCATTTCTCTCCAAGCCCACAGGGGCCCCCATCCAAGCCTCAGCCTGTCTGGCAGGCTCCTCTAGAGAGGGGAAGTCACTGGCCTGGGTCGTGGGATCAGAAAGAGCTGGGCCAGAGCTTGGCCCCAGCCTGCACCCGCCACCCGCCCCTCCGCGGGCCATACGCACTTCAGTGCCTGGTTGTCCACCTGCAGCTGCAGGGATCTCTGCTCCAACTGGCTCAGCAGGAGGCGCAGCTCCTCGGCCTCCTTGGTGTCCTGCTGCTGCTCCTGGCACTTCTTGGTCAGCATGAGGATGATCTGTGGGTGCGGACAGGTGGCCATGCCCTCAACCTGCCCTGTCCCCCAGCTGCAGACACAGCCAGGCTTCCCGTGTTCCCCTATGCAGAGGGGCCAGTGAGCTTTCCCGGGCTGGGCTCTGCTTCCATAAGTTATGGGGGCTTTAAGTAAATACAACCCGGAGCTAGGCCCAGCGCCCTGCAGCCCCCACAGGAGGCCCAGTCCTCTCTCTGCTGCCTCCCTCCCTCCTGACTTGACTGCCCGACTCTGTCCCTGCAGGGCCCCCCGGGGCGGCCTCCTGCCTTGCATGCCAAACGCCCTGCGCTGAGGCCTGCAGGCACACCTTCTCATGGCCTCTTTTGTGCCTGGCCATGACCTTCTGGGTGTTCTCCAGCAGCTCCAGCTGTTTGCACAGATTGTCCTGGCTTCCCTTGAGCTGCTCATTCTCCTGCAGCAGCTTCATGCCTTGCTGGGAGACCCTGGCCATCTGCAGGGTAATGCCGTTGTTCTCTTTGATGGCCCGCTTGGTTGTCTCTGACATCCAGTTCGTGGTCATCTTGTGGAACTCGTTGGTCACGAGGTTTATGCGCTGGATGATCTCTTTCCTCAGTCTGGCAGGAAGGGTGGGAGGGGAAGGGGTCAGACAGAGCGGGCACAAGCCCTGGGCACACCCCTTTCCTTTGTGAGGTTCCCAGGGAACCTAGGGCTGTTAAACACCAGGATGCTCTCTCCCTGGGAGGGTTGGGGCTACGGGCGGGAGGCTTTCCCTGTAGATCCTCTGGACCTTTGTAATTGGTACCATTTCAGTGTACTCTCACCAGTTAAGTAAACATGATTTAATCACAATAAGTGGCAAAAGGAAGCCTTGGGAGTCTCCAATGCCAGCGCGAGGACTGCAGCTGGGAGCTTATTCCTTTTCTCCCACCCCTCCATAATCACCAGCTGGGATTCCAAGGAGTAGCAGGTTGTCGGGGCAGGGGTCAGTTACCCCATCTAACCCCCCAGTTAGAAGCTGAGGCCTGAAGACTAGGATGTTCGTAACCCCAGGGATGAAGCCTCCAAAGGCCCCAAAGGGTGCCCTGCTTGCCCACCTGTCCTTGTCCAGCACCGACTTCTTCTCCAGGTTGTATGCATAGTCCCTGAACTCATTCTCCTGCTTCCGCGCCTGCTCCTCCAGCAACGTGAACTTGTCCGTGACCTCCTCTTTCTGCAGCCGGAACTCCTCCAGGGCTGCCAGCTTCCCCGCTGGCCGCCGCAGCACACAAGGCCCAAGGAGGGGCTGCCTCAGAGGACAGGGCCTGGCGAGGACCTTAAAGATGCCCTTTAGGTCCCTGTCCCTTCCTGTGCGCCCTGTGTGGTCTCAGTGGGGCAGGTCTGCCATCCCCCACCTACCCTGCCTGGCCCTGTCACCTTTACTGCCTTCATCTAGGTTGCCCTCCCTCCACCCCTCCATGAATCTTATGAAGCTTTGTTCAGGTTCCACCTCCTTCAAGAAGACTTCCTTGATACTCTCATGAAAGTGACAGTGATAACGACTGTATTTTTTTTTTTTTTTTTTTGAGACAGGGTCTTGCTCTGTCACTCAGGCTGGAGTGCAGTGGCACAGTCACAGCTCACTGCAGTCTCAACCTCCCAGGCTCAAGAGATCCTCCCACCTCAGCTTCCCAAGTAGCTGGGACTACATACGTGCACCACCACACCTGGCTAATTTTTGTATTTTTTTGATAGAGATGGAGTGTCGCTATGTTGCCTAGGCTTGTCTCAAGCTCCTGGGCTCAAGCAATCCTCCCACCTTGGCCTCCTAAAGCACAGGGTTTACAGGCATGGGCCACCATGCCCAGCCAGCAGCTGGACTGTATGTATTCTCTGGGCTAGGTTCTAATGCCGTCTGACATTTGAGCCTCACAACCCTTGCCAACTGGGGGACCTTGGTCACAACACTTCACCTTTTGAGGTGCTTCCTTGTCTACAAACTGGTTGGGGGATGTTTCCAGCTTCGTAGGATTGCTGGGACAATTAAGGAAGACAGTGTGTGCCAAGCAGCATGTGGCTATTATCCCTGTTTCCCAGGTGAGAAACAGGGTCAGTGATAGAGCTGGGATGTGTGCCTGCAGGCTCACCAGCCAGTCCCCTCCTCACCAAGGATGATGTTCTCCGTGGTGAGCTGGTCCTTGGTCTCCTGGAACTCGTGGCGCACCCGGGCTAGCTGCACCTCGAAGGCGTCCTTCTCCATCTCTTTGGCTAGCTGTAAGTTCTGGAGCTGCTCGTTGAGGTCTGTGATCTCATCCACCTGCTGGTTGAGCGTGCGCTTGAGGAAGGCCACAATCTCCTTCTTGTTATTGGCCAGCTGCTCGAACTCCTGGCGGAACAGCTTCTCCTGCACAGCCAGCTCATCCCACTTCCGCTGGTACCTGGGACAGGTGGGGCCGTGGTCCAGGGGTCAGGCTGGGCAAGCCAGGCCTCCAGTGCAGCTGGGCCCACTCTCCTGGACTCCCTGTCCCGTAAAGGGGCATTTGAGATTCCTTGTGATCAGAATCCAGCCTCATCTCCCACTATGCCCCCTGATCCAGCAGTCATGACCGCAGCTAATGCCTGTGCTTAGCATGTTATTTTCATTACATCACTAGAATGTAAACTCCATGAGGGCAGAGCCTTGTTATGTTCACAAGTATGTCCCCAACACCTGTGTCTGGCAGATAGCAGGTGTGCAGTGTGTTTGTTAAATCATTACAACAACCTGTAAGAATGTAGGTACTATGATGATTTTATACGTATTTGACAGATGAGGAAACTGAGGCTCAGAAGGATAAAGGAACTCTGAGTTTGTAAGTGGCACAGCCAGGACTTGGACCTGAGTCAGTCTGACCCCCAGAATCAAGGCTCTTAGCCACAATGCCTGCTGCAGTCGGCCAGCTCTGCATCCCTCCGCAACTCTTCCACACTTTCCAATCCCAAGTCTTTGTACCTGGCATCTCCCTTACTGTTTTCCATCCAGTAACCCTGGTGTTTTCTCCTCAGTGGACCCTTCTTGGCCCTGAGCCACATTTGTCGCCCTCTCTTTGGTGCTCTCCTGTAAGTTGGCCTTTGTCCCACTGGGTGGTCAAAACCTAGTAACATGTCCCTCTCCTCCACCTCTGTATTCTCAGGGCCTGGCAGACAGCTTGGCAAATTGTAAGCACCCAATAACTCTGTTAAATACATTTGCCTTGAATACATTCTACCTGAGGTCTCAGCTCAAGGGAAGTTTGTGAATTTCAAGGGAGGTGTGTTAATCAGTATCACATAACCAATTTAGTGGTTTTCAATGGAGTAATTGAAGTTACTTGAAAAGTTTTTTTAAATTTAATTTTATTTATTTATTTTTGAAATGGAGTCTCGATCTGTCACCCAGGTTGGAGTGCAGTGGCGCAATCTCAGCTCACTGCAACCTCCGCCTCCTGGGTTCAAGTGATTCTCCTGCCTCAGCCTCCTGAGTATCTGGGATTACAGGCACATGCCACCACGCCCAGCTAATTTTTGTATTTTTAGTAGAGACGGGGCTTCAACATGTTGGTCAGGCTGGTCTCCAACTCCTGACCTCGTGATCTGCCCACCTCAGCATCCCAAAGTGCTGGGATTACAGTCGTGAGCCACCGTGCTTGGCCTGGAAAGTTGTTTTACATCATAATTTAGTTGACCAACATCTTTCAAATAGTGACTGCACACAGAGCATTTCAGGGGTGTGGGCTGAGGAAGCAGTCTTGCATAGGGGAGTCAGGAGGCCAGGGCTCCCATCCTGGTGCCTCCTCTTCCTGGGGGTGACTTTCCTTCTCTGAACCTCAGTCTTCCCCATCTGTGCAATGGGGATGACATCAGGACCTCTCTAGTAAGACTGCTGTGAGGACTCAGCACTAGCACATGGCCTGCCTGGCACCACGAGGGACTCAGCATTAGCTGTGGTTACCCACAGCATCAGTCACCTGGGGAAGAGCTGCCGCCTACTGGTTTGTCTTTTAAGGTCACCCTGAGACTGGGGCTGTTGCCTCACAACTGGGAGGAAACTGGTTGTAACAAGAAAATGATGGGCAGGTGAACATGGCTCTGAATGAAGAGTTAGAGGATCTCCCTCCACCACTATGTCACACACAAAACTGGCTCTAGAATAGAATGTCACAGCCATGGAGGGGGAATCAACCTTCCCCACTTACATTTGGGGAAACTGAGGCCCAGCATGGAGAAACAACTGGGCTCATGTGCTGGGTGAGTCAGTGGGGCACAGGTGCCACCGCCAGGAAGTGGAAGTGGGGCCGGGGGTCCACCTGCCTGCCAGAGGGCTGTTTCCACCCTTTCATAAAGCCTGTGATCCCACGGGGCAAGAGTGAGGCAGGCGGAAGTGGGGATTGCCTGGGGTGGGGCCACGAGTTAGCATCGTGGGCCCAGGGTTCTAGGAGCTGGGAAGGTGGGGAAATCCATTTACCCTTAAAATCTTGAAACCTCCCAAAGGTACATATGAGGAAATGAGGCTGGGGTCGGGATGGGGTCTGGACATCCCAGGGGAGGTCAGAACACAGGTCTAGGGCCCCTTGGCCAAACCTGCATGGGGGCCACCTGGGCATGGGCTTCGGACCCAGGGCACCAGACTCCTGCCCGCCAGCCCACGCACCGGGCCAGCCGGTCCTCCAGGTCTCGGATCTGGATGTGGTAGAACTCCTTCATCTCCTTGGCCAGAGGTGGCTCCACGGCCACCACGGGCTCCTTCTTGCCCCCTTTCTTCTTCTTGACTTCAAACTCCTTGCCTGCCTTGCTCACACTCTTTTTGGGAGCCATGGCTGATGGCAACCAGGGCTCCAGGCCCCAGGAAGAGGCCAGGTGGTTGCTAAGGAAGCTGGTCCCGTACATAGCAACAGGCCGAGGGAGTGAGGCTGGGCTTAAAGGGACTCTGCCCTCTTCTTGTTGGGTGCCAGTACCAGGTCCCACTCCAAGGCAGATGGTGTCAGTGAGGCCCCAGGCCCAGGAGTCCCAGGCCATGGCAGGCAGAATGCCTGGCTCCCAGGGCAACTTTTTGGGCTTCTGGGGACACCCCTCTTTCCCCCACGTGGAAATAAGCGCCATGGGGAATGTTCATGTGGGTCAGGGCCCTGGAAATAGCCATCCTCTCCTTTGTGCTGATCAGAAGATGGACGACACTAACCCCGGGCACACAAAGCCTGTTCTGCAGCCGTGGCCTGGGGTGACAGTGTCCTGGCGTGGGTGCAGTAGGGGGTCCAGCTGATGGGGTCCTGGCCGGCAGCTGGGTGCCTCTATGAGCTCCATCCCCAGCCCCGATCTCAGCCAGCCATGCCTGTGTGCCTACCTGTGTTCCCCACCAGCCCAGGCACTCACTCCCTGGGATGGTGGGCAGGTCCTTTCCATCCCTGTCATCCCAGGGCTTGGCATTTAGCAAGAGATGGCTATAGCACCACCCCGAAAAACTCTGACAATAGCCAAGGGTAATGGCAGTGGTACTTCAGCAAATGTGTTTTTTTTTGTTGTTTTTTTTTTTGAGACGAGTCTCGCTCTGTCGCCCAGGCCGGAGTGCAGTGGCACGATCTCAGCTCACTGCAAGCTCTGCCTCCTGGGTTTAGCCATTCTCCTGCTTCAGCCTCTCCGAGTAGTTGGGACTACAGGCGCCCGCCACCACGCCCAGCTAATTTTTTATATTTTTAGTAGAGACGGGGTTTCACCGTGGTCTGGATCTCCTGACCCCGTGATCCGCCCGCCTCGGCCTCCCAAAGTGCTGGGATTACAAGCGTGAGCCACCTCGCCCAGCCGCAAATGTGGTTTCTTGGAGCAACTAGATCTTGTGAGTTGTAGGACCCTTGGGGCGGGGGCAGGGGGATGAGGAGAACTTGGGGGCACAGTGAGGGGTCAGAAACACAGGGAGGTGGGGGCATTTTTACTGTTGGCGATGAGAAAGGTCAGAAAAATGATTGGTTGGTCAAAAGTGGGCTCACATTTGGGCTCTGTCTGACCTCCAGTGGGTCCTTGGGCCAATGGCCTGAACCCTGCTCTTGAAAGGGTTCGCAAGACCGCATCTGTAAAGTTCCCTGTGCAGGGATACGGTCCAGGGATGTTGGGGGCACTTAGTGAGTGGTGGCCCATGAAGCTCCCGCCCACTTTGTGTGGTAGGCAGGCAGCTCCTGGAATTTCTGACACCCCTGGACCCCGCCTGTGGTGGTCTGCGCTTCCCAGGGTGCCTGTTCCCTGCAGGCAGGGCAGCCCTGGGAGGGCAGAAATGTGACTGGCAGAGGGAGGAGACCCCCACGCTTCTGCACAGGCCTCAGCCTGAGTGCACTCACAAGTGAGGGAGCTCTGGCTGCCCAGGCCTTGTGGGGAGAGGGGGAGGCCTGGCCCAGTGCCCTTCCAGCTCAATGCGATGCCCCTGCTCCTGCCGGACACTGCCCCCTCCCCCACCTGAACAGCTGCTCCCACAGGAGCCTAGGCGGGCAAAAATTCCCACGGTGCTCCCAGCTGACCGGGGGCCTCCCCGTGCCTCCGCCATTTCTATTCTGTTTTCTCCAGGCCCATCGCAGGGGGTAGCTCTGAATTCCCAGCTTAATGGGGCCCACAGCCCCTCAGGCAGCCTGGAGCCCACAGAGGGTGTCATCTTGGAGACCTGCCCTCCTCGCCTTCATCAGCACCAGGATGGCTTTGTCAGTACCACGTGGCAAGAGGGACAAGCTGAACTTCTAGGCAGGGAGGGGACACTGCAGGGTGGAGGGAGAGCACTTTCTGGGGCTTGCTTGGAGACTCTCCCCAAAGCTCCCTACTTTGGACCATAGGCCGCTACTTGCCACAGGGGCACTGTCTCATTATCGCTTCTCCAGCGGCCTTCCATAGTCACTTGGGGACTGAGACTGATGGGCCCAGAGCTGCTTCAGCTGTGAGACACAAAGTCAGCAGCCCCGCAGGAGCTGGGTCTTCTGAGGGGAGTCAGGCAATGCACAAAGTCATGCAGACTGCAGCACCGACCAAAGACAGTGGACAGTGGCCTGGGGCACTGTCACCTCTGGGAGGCTTTGGAGGAAAGAAACCTAGGCCCTAGGGAGGCAGGGAGGCCAGGCATCATTAAACATGCCCTTGGCCATGTGCACTGGTTCATGCCTATAATCCCAGCACTTTGAGAGGCCAAGGTGGGAGGATCACTTAAGGCCAGGAGTTAAAGACCAGCCTGGGCAATATAGCAAGACCCCCATCTCTAAAAAAAAAAAAAAAAAATTAACCAGGCATGGTGGCATCCACCTGTAGTTCCAGCTACTCAGGAGGCTGAGGTGGGAGGATTGCTTGAGCCCAGGAATTCGAGGCTGCAGTGAGTTATGACCGTGCCACAGGGTCTCTGTTCACAACGCCATCTGGTCTGAGTTAGGTACAGGCCAATAAAAGAGGCAGTTAATCTACAACAAGGTCAGTGATGGGGAGGGGACTTCTGGTCTCTGGTCTTTCCTCATCATTTACAGAACGGGAACAATGGGGAAGAGGGTTAAGCTCCGGTCTAAGAGGCAGATCTGCAGAACAGTCTCCATAACCCACATCACAGTCACATATCTCTCAAGGCTTAAAGTGGTTCTGGGGTTCCAACAGCTTTTACATTTTTTTTTCTTTTTTTTTTTGAGACAGAGTCTTGTTCTGTCACATAGGCTGGAGTGCAGTGGCACGATCTCGGCTCGCAACCTCTGCCTCCTGGGTTCAAGCGATTCTCCTGCCTCAGCCTCCCGAGTAGCTGGGGACTACACGCACGCACCACCACGCCTGGCTAATTTTTTAAATTTTTTTGGTGGAGAAGGAGTTTCATCATGTTGCCCGGGGTGGTCTCAAACTCCTGATCTCAAGTGATCCGCCCGCCTTGGCCTCCCAGAGTGCTGGGATTACAGGCACGATCCACTGCACCCAGCCAGCTTTTAAATTTTACGTATTCTCACATGCTGGATACCCAGCTGGTATCAGAGAATTGGTGTGAAAAGTAACAAATATTTGGTGTTAGAAAAACACCATTTCTCCCCCTAACCCTCCAGCTCTGTGTCGTGGAAGTTTTACCTGGGGTGTTATACTCTAGGCAGGTGTGGTCAAAAAGACAGGGGCTCTCCTCCCAGCTCCTAGTCTGGCTCTTCATTTCACCCTGGGAGGGCAAGGCTGCTGGCCTTTCTTTACACAGCACCCCACCGCTCCCTGCCCATCCCTGTGTTGCAGAATCTCTATTGCAAGCAGGTACAGCAGAGAGGACTCTCCCCAGAAGGCCTACCTGGAGCGTGGAAGCTCTTCTCCAGGTGCGGCAGGTTGAGAATGCTTGGGCCCTGCTGGCCCAACTCCAGCTAGCTCATAGGATGGAGGCTTTTTCACACCAGGCGGGCCGAGACCAGCTGAGAATACCAGTGGCTGCCACCCCCTGGTACCCACTTATAGAGCAGGGTGTGACTTAGGAAAAGTAGGTCCCTCCCCCAGTTTGGGTGCCGTGGCACGTGGGTTTTTGCTCTGGGGAAAGAGGCAGGGGAAGAGAACAAAGAGCTCTGTCACTCTGCCGAGGGGACTCACTTTACTTCTGTCACAGCTTCAAAAAATCCATGTTTAAAGGCTGTCAAAGACAAAATTACAACCGATCAGTTTAGATATCATAATTGACTCTTTCTCTTTCTCTCTCTTTCCCTTTCTCTCTCTCTTTATCTTTCTTTCTCTTTCTCTCTTTCTTTCTTTCTCTTGCTCTGTCACCCAGGCTGGAGTGCAGTGGTATGATCTCAGCTCACGGCAACCTCCACCTCCTGGATTCAAGTGATTCTCCTGCCTCATCCTCCCAGGTAGATGGGATTACGGGTGTGCACCACCATACCCAGCTAATTTTTGTATTTTTAGTAGAGATGGGGTTTCACCATGTTGGCCAGGCTGGTCTCGAACTACTGACCTCAGGTGATCTGCCCGCCTCAGCCTCCCAAAGTGCTAGGATTACAGGCGTGAGCCACAGCACCTAGCCTTAATTGGCTTTTGTTATTCTAGAATTGGGCAATAGAATGAGTGTCCCGATTTGCTGAACAGGGGAGGCTGGTTTTACAGATAGAGAAGGCTGACAAAAGCAGAAACAACAAGAAGTGGATTGATTGTTTCAAAGTGACTTTCAGCTGTGTGCAGCGGCTCACGCCTGTAATCCCAGCACTTTGGGAGGCCGAGGCAGGTGGATCACCTGAGGTCAGGAATTCGAGACCAGCCTGGCCAACATGGCAAGACCCTGTCTCTGCTAAAAATACAAAAAAAAAAATTAGCCAGGCGTGGTGGCACATGCCTATAGTCTCAGCTACTTGGGAGGCTGAGGTAGGAGAATCGTTTGAATGTAGGAGGCAAAGGTTGCAGTGAGCTGAGATCGTGCCATTGCCCTCCAGCCTGGGCGACAGAGCAAGACACTGTCTCAAGAAAAAAGAAAAAGAAAAATAATGACAAATGTTGGCAAAGCATGTCACGATGTCACAGGCTCATGTCAAAAGCCCAGCACCTGGCACCTGATGAGTTCGCCACACATGGTTGTGGTGATGATAATCACGATGATGATTTGTCAATTAAGATGACACAAACACGCCGGTTTTTATTTGTTTGTTTTTTGAGACAGGGTCTCATTCTGTCTCCCAGGCTGGAGTGCAGTGGCACAACCACAGTTCACTGCAGCCTTGATCTCCTGGGCTCAAATGATTCCCCACTCCCACCTCCACCCAGTAGAAGGGACTGCAGGTGCATGCACCATCTCCAGCTTTTTTTTTTTTTTTTTGAGATGGAATCTCGCTCTGTCGCCCAGGCTGGAGTGCAGTGGTGCGATCTTGGCTCACCGCAAGCTCCACCTCCTGGGTTCACGCCATTCTCCTGCCTCAGCCTCCCGAGTAGCTGGGACTACAGGCGCCCATCACTATGACCGGCTAATTTTTTGTATTTTTAGTACAGACAGGGTTTCACCATGTTAGCCAGGAAGGTCTTGATCTCCTGACCTCGTGATCCGCCCGCCTCGGCCTCCCAAAGTGCTGGGATTACAGGCATGAGCCACCATGCCCAGCCTACCTCTGGCTAATTTTTAAACAATTTTTTTTTTTTTTAGAGACGGGGGTCTCCCTGTTTTGCCCAGGCTTGTCTCGAACTCCTGGGCTCCAGTGATCCTCCTGCCTCAGCCTCTCAAGGTGTCGAGATTACAGGCACGAGTCACCGTGCCCAGCCAAACATGCCAATTTTTTTTTTTTTTTTTTGAGATGGAGTTTCACTCTTGTTGCCCAGGCTGGAGTGCAATGGTGCGATCTTGACTCACTGCAACCTCTGCCTACCAGGTTCAAGCAATTCTCCTGTCTCAGCCTCCCGAGTAGCTGGGATTATAGGCATGTGCCACCATGCCCGGCTAATTTTATATTTTTAGTGGAGACACCGGTATTTCTCCATGTTGGTCAGGCTGGTCTTGAACTCCTGACCTTAGGTGATCCACCCACCTTGGCCTCCCAAAGTGCTGGGATTACAGGCGTGAGCCACCGCGCCCGGCCCAAACATGCCAATTTTTAAAGATTGCAAGTAGATTGGGCACTTTACCAGGGAAATGACTGGAACGTTCAGGTTCATCAGCTCTGAGATGAAGAGCACTTTCTTTAGCAGGTCAGGTACTCCTGATCCTTGGGCTGGAGCCTGTCTGGCAAACAGCTGAGTCTTTTTTTTTTTTTTTTTGAGACAGAGTCTCGCTCTGTCGCCCAGGCTGGAGTGCAGTGGCGCGATCTCGGCTCACTGCAAGCTCCGCCTCCCGGGTTCACGCCATTCTCCTGCCTCAGCCTCTCCGAGTAGCTGGGACTACAGGCGCCCGCCACCACGCCCGGCTAATTTTTTGTATTTTTAGTAGAGACGGGGTTTCACCATGGTCTCGATCTCCTGACCTCGTGATCCGCCCGCCTCGGCCTCCCAAAGTGCTGGGATTACAAGCGTGAGCCACCGCGCCCGGCCACAGCTGAGTCTTGATTAAGTGCCTTCATTCATTCATTCATTCATTCATTCATTCCCTTTGTTTATTCAACTAATAGATCCCTGCTTCTATGCCCTTATTAAAGTAAGTGGCCCCGTGTGTGTTGGGGAAGACGTCAATCAGATGTGAACACAAGTAGCAGAATTACACCTGTGATCTGGTACTATGATACATTAACTTGAAAAAAATCACATGATTTATAAATTTGGGAAAGGAGAGGAGGAGACTCCTTTAGAGGAGGTGACAGCCTGCAAGGTGGTCATCCCACAGGCTAGGAAGCGTGCCTCCAGCCAAGACCAGAGACAGGTAAGAGAAGGGGTTGGGGTAGGAGCTTTATGCTGAACGGGTTGGCTAAACATACATATTTAGCAGATTGTAGGAGGGGCTATGCATATTCATGAAGGTGGTTTGACACATGCATATTGAACAAACATGCATGTACCATTCGACCCATGTTTACTTTGGGGTGGAGACTTGGCATTTAAATGTATTACAATTAGGCCCTATTCGTCGAAAGGGCTTTTCAGAAAATGAGGGCACGCAAGTGCTCTGTAAACTGGCCAGAGCCAGTCCATAGTCTTCTTATCTGGAGAAAGTTGCTGAAATCAGCCTCTTGTCCAGTGAAAGCTGTAGTTATGGCTGGTGGAACAGGTGGTCAGCCCCTCAGCCTCTGGGAGCTGGGTGAATTGTAATTGTTTTAATATTGCTTATCTCCAGGCCATCGAGAACTTGTTTAGCTGCTAGAGAAAAAGAAAAGCTTGTGGCAAGTGTGGAGTGTGTGACTTAATCCTCACCTGCCATGGCCCGAGGTCCTGTTTATAATTTGATACTGTATTGCCATAAAGAGTCTGTTCTGCCAGTCTTATGATCTCTATTTTAACATGAATGCTGGTCGGTTGTTGTTTCTAAACTGTAAAACGGAGAGGCTTCATGAGGCGTGTCTGACCCCCCCATCTCATGGCTGGGAACTGTTTTTAAGGTTTTTCTGGGGTTCCTTAGCCAAGGGGGACTCCATTAAGTCAGTGAAGGGCTGATTTCATTTTTTAGTTGACAGAGGAAAGGTACAGAGAGCTCCAAAAGCACAAGGAGGAGCCAGGAACAGCCCCCATCATGGAGGCGCTAGGCTTGGAGGAGAAGGAGATGCTGCCCATAAGGGGTGTGGGTGGGAGATGGAAAGACAGCACAGGGCCTAAGGCAAGAAAAACAACTCAAATTTGATGAAGGCCAGAGAAGCTGCAGCTGAGAGGAGGGAGCAGGCAAGAGGGGGTCAGAGAGACAGCCTAACACATAAGCTTCCTAGACCAGAGAAGGAGCAGTGCAGTATTTGATCGCAGCAGAAGTGCAGGTTCCAAGTTACTTTATTTTTATTTGACTTTATTATTTTTTTGAGACCGTCTTGCTCTGCTTCCCAGGCTGGAGTGCACCACAACCAGCTAGTTTTTGTATTTTTAGTAGAGACGGGGTTTCACCCTGTTGGCCAGGCTGGTCTCAAACTCCTGGCCTCAAGTGATCCGCCCGCCTCAGTCTCGGGAGGCACTTATATTATTCGGGAAAATTGAGGTTAAGTAACTTCTCGAGGTCACGCAGGGAAGTCAGGAGTCAAATCCCAGGCTCAACTCCATAGCCCATCTGGTAACTGTTATGCAATAAACACTGAGAATTAAAAGTGCCTGTTGTCCTAGGAAGAGACTGTTCTGGTAACAGCTAACTCCCAGAACCAGTTTTGTTTTTTTTTTTTCCCCGATAGCCCATTTTATTTTGCTCAGCACAGTCTTTCATCCTACTTTAGGGTATCACATGGAAAAAATATGGAACGCTTCACCAATCTGCGTGTCATTGGTTCCAATTTTAGTATTCGTACTGCCTAATCCAGCACCTGGATAGAATGACCAACACTTCACAACCCCGCCTCGGAAAGCCAGCCAATCAGCAACCGTCTTACTCCAAGAACCCCGCCTCCAGGGCCAGGGGCGACCAATCCCTAAACAGCCCGGCTAGCGGACGCTTACTAGCCCTGGAAGCCCGGCCTCCCCAATCCCTGTCCCGAGGCCGCGTCTGACCCGCCGCCGTGACTGGTGTTGGGTGTCGGCCTTTTCCTTGCTCACAGTGTTTCGGCCTAGAGTGTTGGTTCCGCGTTGGTTGAGGGGAGTGCGGGCCGCCGGGCAGAAGGCGCCCTGGCTGCAACTCCGGGTGGAGTCCCACTCTTGCCAGAGCGCCGGGGGTTCCTCGGGCATTTTGGCTTCTGTGAAACCCCAAGAAGTTGTCCTTGGCCGGGCGCGGTGGTTCACACCTATAATGCCAGCACTTTGGGAGGCCGAAGCTGGCGGATGACTTGAGGTCATGAGTTCGAGACCAGTCTAGCAAACATGGTGAAACCCCATCTCTACTAAAAATACAAAAATTAGCCTGTAGTCCCAGCTAACCCGGAGGCTAAGGAGGGAGGATCACTTGAACCCGGGAGGGAGAGGTTGCAGTGAGCCGAGATCACAGACCACAAAAAGTTGGTCTTGTGGGAAGCCGCTGCTGGGACAGGGACAGCTCCAGGGGCGGCTAATTCAGGACCTTTAACCCATCCCTTCTCTTTTTTGTTGTTTTTTCTTAGAAACAGACAAGGTGGTGGATTCCCCATACCATTACACCCTAGATCCAGGGATTCTATATCCACAGGGAGGGGCACACGTGCTTCAGAGAGAATGGGTAGGAATTTGCCCCACCCATTTTTATTTTTTGAGACAGGGTCTCACTCTGTTGCCCAGGCTGGAGTGCTGTGGTGCAATCATGGCTCACTGCAGCCTTGACCTCCTGGGCTCAAGCAAGCCTCCTAAGTAGTTGGGGTTACAGGCATGTGCCACCACGACTGGCTAATTTTTCTTTTTTCTTTTTTGTAGAGTTGAGGTCTCACTGTGTTGCCCAGGCTGGCCATGAACTCCTGGGCTCAAGTGATCTGCTATCCTTGGCCTCTCAAAGTGTGGGATTACAGGCATGAGCCATTGTGCCCGGCCTGTTTTTTGTTTTTCTAGTAGCCATTCTAATAGGTATGAGGTAGTGGTTTTGACTTGTGTTTCCCTAATGACTAGTGAAGTTGAGCATCTTTTTGTGTGCTTATTTGCCATTTGTATAATTTATTTAGAGAAATGGCTATTCAAATCCTTTGCCCATTTTTTCTGGTTTTGATTTCATTTATTTTTAAATAGATTCGGGGTCTTGCTATGTTGCTTTGGCTGGTCTCAAACTCCTGGGCTCAAACCATCCTGCCACCTGAGCCTCCCAAGTAGTTAGGATTACAGGCACATGCCACCAAACTTCTGCCCATTTTTAAGTCAGATTGTTTTTGTTGTTGAGTATAGGAGTTCTTGCATCTGGATATTAGCCCCTTATCAGATATGTGATTTGCAAACAGTTTTTTCCCACTCTGAGACTGCCTTTTTCACCCTGCAGATTGTGTCCTTTGATTGTAGCTTTAAATTTTGAAGTAGAACAATTTACCCATTTTTTCTTGTTTTGTCAGTCCTTTTGGTGTCATCTGAGCACACGATTTTAATGATAAACAGAGCAAGCACTATCTGAGCACTTCCCCTTCATAAAGAAGCAGCGCTCCCACCAGAAGGAGACTCAAATTCTGCTCAGCACCATTCAGCCCAGTTGTTAAGAGGGAGCACATGTGTTGACAGTGTCCTTCCACATAGTCTGCCACGGACACTTCCCACCAGCCAACAGTGTCATCTGCTCAAAGGATGCTGGAAGTCAACAGCAGCTGTTTGTTTTTGTTTGAGACAGAGTCTTGCTCTGTCACCCAGGCTGGAGTGCAGTGGTGTGATCTCAGCTTACCGCAACCTCTGCCTCCCAGGTTCAAGTGATTCTCCTGACTCAGCCTCCCGAGTAGCTGAGATTACAGGCACAAGCCACCATGTTCAGCTAATCTTTGTATTTTTTTGTAGAGACGGGGTTTCACCATGTTGGCCAGGCTGGTCTTGAACTCCTGACCTCAGGTGATCCGCCCACCTCGGCCTCCCAAAGTGCTGGGATTACAGGCGTGAGCCACTACGCCCGGCCAGCAGCAGCTGGTTTTACAAACTTGGCAACAGTCGGTGCCACTTTTTACTCCAAGGAGCGTAACTCAGATCACTGTCTCTGTAGTTTGGGTTTCTTCCCAACCTTTAGCAATGGAATTCATCAGTTTCATTCTAGACTGTATTCTTTAGTGCTTGGTCTGGAAAAATGGGCTTGGCTTATGGACTAGGTTACTGTGCTTCAGTTGAAATTGATTGAAATATTTGATTGAAGTAACTGAAATAACTAAAATATTTCAGTGTGTTCATCCACTCTTTGACAATGTTCTTTTATAACAGATAATGCACAGGGGACCAGGCAGGTGTAACTCACTGGCCCAGGAAAATCCAATTTTTATTGTAGCACTTTATTTCCACTCTTTTTCTTCTTTTTTGTTGCTTGTGTAAAATCATCATCCTTGAAGAGTCATTTGTTCCAGCCTATACAGACTCACACTCTGTATTCACACTGGAATCCCACTGTCTGCTCCGAGAATGTTTTCTTTCTTTTTTGAGATGGAGTCTTGCTCTGTTCCCCAGGCTGGAGTGCAATGGCACAATCTGGGTTCACTGCAACCTCTGCCTCCCAGGGTCAAGTGATTCTCCTGCCTCAGCCTCCCAAGTAGCTGGGATTACAGGTGTCCACCACAACGCCCAGCTAATTTTTTTGTATTTTTAGTACAGACAGGGTTTCACCATGTTGGCCAGGCTGGTTTCGAACTCCTGACCTCAAGTGATCCGCCCTCCTCGGCCTCCCAAAGTGCTGGGATTAACAGGTGTGAGCCACCGCACCCCGTTGATAATGTTTTTCTGATAGTGGAGGGCTCTGGAGTCAGATGGCTGTGTTTAAATCTAGTCTCTGCCATGTACTAACTGGAGGGCCCTAGCCAAGTTGCTTTGTCTCTATGTGGTTTTGCTTCCCCATATGTAAATAGGGCTAATAATGGCACCTAACTCCTAGAGTTGTTGAGAAGATTCAGCAAGTCACATACAAAGCACTCAGTGCCTGGCACATAATAAGTGCCAATATATTATTTATTTATTTACAGACAGGGTCTTGCTCTTGTCCCAGCTAGTGTGCAGTGGCACAATCACAGCTCACTGCAGCCTCGAACTCCCGGGCTCAGGTGATCCTCCCACCTCAGCCTCCTGAGTAGCTGGGACTACAGGCACATGCCACCATGCCAGGGTAATTTTTAAATTTTTTGTAGAGACAGGGTTTCACCATGTTGTCCAAGCTGGTCTCAAACTCCTGGGCTCAAGTGATCCACCTTCCTCAGCCTCCCAAAGTGTTGGGATTACAGGCATGAGCCACTGTGCCTGGCCTTAATATATAACCACAATCAGAATGATTGTATTAATACGTTTTTTTTTTTAAATTCAATGAAGCACTTTTAAGCCCGTGGCTCATTTGGAATTGAAGAGATAAGACAACAATAATAACCATCCTTTCCCCATGGCCAGTCACTATCCTGACTTCGGTATTTGTCATTCCCACGCATGTTTTCACACATTTACAACATATGTATCCATAAGCAATATATGGTGCTTTTTATGAGGTTTGAAGTGCCGCGGTTTGCCACGGTTACTACGGGACTGAATGAAGAAGGACGAATGCAGAAATGAAAACTTAAAAGAAACTGTTTTAAAAGAAGGGGTCGGGGGAAGAAGAAATGGGCTCCCTGCTTCTAGGGAGCAAGAGCAGCAGCTCTGAGCTTCTACAGCCCTTTGAATTTACGGGGTAGAAAGAGCAGGGAAGAGGAGGTAATGATTGGTCAGCTGCTTAATTGATCACAGGTTCACATTATTGCTAACAGGCTTCAGATGTACCTAATCACAAGAAAACTGGGCTTAGGGAGTGACTGCCCTCTGCATTCCTTCTGGGCAGCAGATGCAGTTTGTCAGTTTGCCAACACTCTGCATTTATGAGAACAGTTTGCTGTTTACTCATATAGCCTCCAGGATACTGAGTTGATCACGACCCTCACTCTTTCAGCCTGCAACATTGAAGCTTTATGTAAATGCACTATCCTGTCTGTATCCTCCCATACTGTGCTCTTTTCACTCATCGTTAAGTGTCTGAGATCTATTCATGTTGATATATGCAACTGTGTGTCATGCATTTTTAACTGCTTTAAACTCACCATTGGGTGAATATACAGTTTATCTGTTCTCTTGTTGATGAGCATTGGGCTTTTTTAAATTTATGAGACTATTTATTCTTTTCTCCCCAGGCTTGGCTTGGACTCATCATCAACAGCAGCAGCAGCAGCAGCATCATCATCACCATCATCATCATCATCAATGGCTGAGCCCTCACTGTGCTTCCTGGTAGCCCGGCTCAGCTTCCTGCCTCCACAGGCACTACAGGAGGGAACAAAGTCACCTGTCAGGATCATGTGGAAAGAGACCAAGGGTAGATTTAACCCTAGGTGTGCTGATGCTGAAGTCTGTGCTCCTAACCACTCTGGCCTTCTGCTTCCTCAGGAACAAATGCTTGGTGTCATTCCGAGGTGGGTGCACAGGCCCCCAGCAGTCTCTGCTGAGTCCCACAGCCTGGACCAGGGCCTCTGGAAAGGCACAGTGCCTGGCTGCAACTCACAGACCTGGCTTTAGAATGGCTCAGTTGGTGTTGCATGCTTTGGGTTGTTTTGGAACTCCCTGCTCCTCCAAGGATATTTAACACTGTTGAAGACTTTTTAGCATGGCCTGTGGGTTCCATCTCCGCTGGGTAACACAGGAGGACCAGGGCTTTGGCCAAGAACCTAAAGGGCCACACTCATTTGCTCTTGGGTGGTAGTGAAGGGGTAGAATGGAGACAGGTGACAGGAAGCTGGGACAGAAGACTTCAGAAACAACCAGGGAGATACTAGAAAGCCACTCCCAGGAGCGTGGAGGGACAGATGATCCCGGGAAGCAGCAAACAGTGCTGCTTTTGCTTTAATGTAAATTCGGCTTAGAACAATTTAGAATTTTAAAAATTCCAATCTTGGATCTCGTTCCAAAGCCTTCTGTTTGCTGGTGAACTAATGATAAAGATAATGGGGGCCAGACACGGTGGCTCACGCCTGTAATCCCGACAGTTTGGGAGGCTGAGGCAGGCCAATCGCTTGATCCTAGGAGCTCAAGACCAGCCTGGACAACACGGTAAGACTCCATCTCTCCAGAAAAATACAAAAATTAGCTGGGCATGGTGGCACGTGCCTGTGGTTCTGTGGTTCCAGTTACTCGGGAGGCTGAGGTGGGAGGATCACTTGAGCTCAGGAGGTCAAGGCTGCAGTGAGCTGTGATTGGGCCACTGCACTCCAGCCTGGGCAAGGGAGTGAGACCCAGTCTCAAAACAACAACAACAACAACAACAACAAAACAACAACAACAACAACAAAACAACAACAACAAGACAAGACAAGACAAGACAATGGGTGTCAGGGGAGTGAGCTTTCTGAGTTTCTGCATCTCTCTGAGCCTCAGCTTCCTCATCTGTAGAATGGGAGAGGATCTGCCTAACAGACAAGTATGTGAGGGGCCTGGCATGGTCAATCAATGGTTGTTACCTCCTTATGAGGCATGTCTCACCAGACTATAGCAGGCTGTGGTGGTACAAATTCCACCAACTGCCCTTGAGTTGGTAGCTTTCTCAGTGCTATAAAGGAGATCAGGATCAGAATGAGAATGATGGGGGAAAAAGAAGTAGAGACAGAAGTCCCTACAAAGGGTCTCACTCCCCTGGGCCCAGCATTCTAGCAAGTTTCCTGTGTGGCCTCGACCCTCACTTACGGGTCCACTCTGAGAGCTGAGCCCACCTCATTGCAGTCTTCTCAGGTCATGAGCAGGTTCCAAGACAAGCAGGACACGCACCAGCTTCCATCCTGGAGAGAAGTTCATTATACACATAGGGTGGATGGTGCGGCAGCAGGAGCAGAGGAGGAGAGGAGTAACGCTGGTGAAGTGACCTCACTGCATGCCCTAAATACACAGGCACCACATGATTGGAGAGGGAGCATCTGCAAAGATGGAGCCCTGCAGTGTCTGCGTTAAAAAAGCTTTCTAAGGCTGAGGTAGGCGGATCACCTGAGGTCAGGAGTTCAAGACCAGCCTGACCAACATGGCAAAACCCTGTCTCTACTAAAAATACAAAAATTAGCTGGACATGGTGGTGGGTGCCTGCAATCCCAACTACTCGGGAGGCTGAGGCAGGAGAATCGCTTGAACCCAGGACACAGAGGTTGCAGTGAGCCGAGACTCGCCACTGCACTCCAGCCTGGGCGACAGAGTGAGACTCCATCTCAAAAAATAAATAAATAAATAAAAAGGGAAGAAAGTAAAGCATTCTAGATAAGGAGAAACACGGTGGAAGAATGGCCTCATCTCTAGGCAGTGCGCTGTCGCTGCTAGGGGCCCAAGACAAGCTCCATGGCTAGTCTCCAATATGAGGTGGCTACAGATCTAACGCAAGCAACGGGGACCTGGGTCCAGAAGACTCCATGCCACAGCCGGGGGTGGCCACCTCCTCTGCAATGAACCACTGCAAAAGCTTTCTCCTTCTGTTGCCCAAAGGAAAGCCAGACTGGAGCCCCCTGGACACCGGGAAGGGGTGCTGATTTCTTTATTTATTAGACTCAAGTGCTTTAGTACAGAATGGTACAGAGATGATATATGTTTGTGCTTCAATACTTTCAAACGCTGAGATTCTGATAATTTTAAGGTAAACAAGTTTCAAGACAGACTACTTTTTTAAAATATCCTTTTGATAAATTATTTTTATATAAATAACAGAGAAAGGGAACCAACATCTTCGACAAACAAGGTCCTGAAGCATGAGCACTGTTTGGTCCGAGGGAGGGGACAGAACAAGCAGCGGGAGTAAGACGCCTGGTGCAGGTGCCTGTGGTTCTGTCTAAGGAAATCAGGTCGTATAAGTTGGGAGGGAGACGGGAAGAGATCTGACGACTAATCTCAGTGCAAGGGGAGATTTCAAAGCCTTGAGAAGAGAACACCACAATGCAGTGCGCAGAAAGGGCGGGGAGCAGGCTCTGAAAGGGAGGCGGAGGTGGCGCCGAGCTCGCGTACAGCACTTTGAGAGGACATCACTAGACAAGTAATACACACATGGCCTGCAGGAGGTCAAGGGCGGCGAGGGGGCTGGGCAGGGGACATTTTTGTGACTTCCACTGTTATTATATTTCACGACAACAGCAGCAGCACAAATGGTGTGCTCACCACTGGAGAATGAGAGCTGCTGAGTCTTGAGGATGGCGAGACAGCCTTCCTGCATTTGCTGCTTTAGTTTCTGCTTTAGAGCTAAGTTTTATACAGAGAACAAAATGACCATCTTCTCTTACAAACACGATGATGTATGACCCCACACGACACAAGGTATTATGAAGTATCTGAAACTGAGGATAATCTGACTGAAGATGCTTGTCAAGAGGGTACAGGGTCTGTGTGAGTCCAACGGGCCAAGAACCTTCTCCACAGCCATAGCCCTTCTGTTCAGGGGCCTCCAGAACCCATCTCTTCTGGTCCATTCCTGACCCTTGAATGAAGGCTGACTAGGAAAAATGAGCTGTTGGGGTGATGCCTGGGGACAGAAGGGCCTGGGCCACAGGCTCCAGACTAACTGTTTTTCCAAAGAGATGGAGGCTTCCAGCGGGAGTTTGCTTCTCACCTGTCAGGGCACTGTGACTTAGGCTGGAGGACTTCCCTCGTGATCACAGCACTGTGGACACAGGCCGGGGAGGGGGCAGTGACAGGCTGTGGAGGAGGACGCTGGCCTGGCTTCGTGCAGACACCCCAGCCTCCACCCACAGCTGCACTACCGGGGGTATGAGACGCTGGGAAAGGCAAAGAGGTCTGTTCCACCTCGGACCTCCTGAGATATCCCGATTGTCACCTCCCAGGTTATTTGGATGAGAGCAGGCACTGAGGGGTAGGGACTGGAATGAAGATAACAGATTAGTCCTCAGTGTGAAATACTCCAAGAACACAGACATCTCTATGATTCTCAACAAGGACAGGAACAACCCTAAACAAGGTTTTAAAAACACCCAAATTTCTACCGTTCCATACCCAAGCAATGTGCACATGTCACCCAGGGTTATGTACAAGGTCACAAATCTTAAATAACGGGGAGAAGGCGTCCATTCATCCTAACAGTCCAGAAATTTCTCCTGCTGTGCACCAATTGCACATGAACTTCTCTTTTTAGGATACATATATAAGATACTCTTTTTAAAAAACACAATGCATTATGTTCTTTTGTTTCAAACGAGAAGAGGGCGTCACTGAACACGAGAACGCAGCGGCAACAGTGCCAGCCAGGGCGTGCAGGGCTAGGGGGGCAACAGACGCAAAGGAACTGAGGCGGGCGGTGGTGGGAAGCTGCGGAGCGCTGTGGGATGGGGGCGTGTTTTGGAGGGGCGACTTATTTTTTTAACTGCTTATTTCTTCATCTGTTTTATTCAGTTTCTTCAGTGTGTCCAGCAGTTTCTGTGGGGTGAGGATGTGTGTGGATCCTGGAGGAGGCAGAGAAGACAGTGAGCTTGCCAGTTCTGGTTTCTAACACTTCCTTTCCTGCGCTTCTCGATTCCCAGATCTGCACCCACCCCCCTCCCCCACCCTGGTCTGGGTCTAGTGGAAGCAGGGAGGGGAGTGAGGATTGGGGTTGGGGTCCCGTCACAATAGGCCTGGGAGATATTTGGGGGCTGTGGATAAACAAAACACAACCTCTGGTTCAGGCAGGGTCCCAGGCTGCACCAAGGAACGAGCCGCCTCACCATCAGGGTGCAGAGCCATCTGCAGGTGATGGGCAGCTGCGTTTCTAATTCACTCTTAAACTCCAGGTGAAGCCAGGGAGAGAAATTCCAAACATGGGGAAAGGTTGAAAATGGGGCCAGAGTTGGTAGGGGGACCATGTGTGGAAAGCATGGTGCCTGGGAGAGGAAGTTGATAGGCAAAGCCCCCTGGGAGAATCCACTGACCTCTGGGAGCCAGCCAGTTGGTACTGCCCTGGTGGGTGGGACCTCAGGTGTGAGAGGGAAAGGGCCAGGGGACCTGAGGCCTTACCTTGCAGAGACCGCGTATTGTAAGAGATTAGAAATGCTTGCAAAAATTTAAGCTAATGGAATTAGATATACTTCTACTGCAAAAATAAAAATAAAAATAAATGAAAGTCTTTGTCATAAGGAGACAGAGAGAGATCTAGTAAGTGCAGTAAAAAAAGATGCATGGGTCGTGTGGTTTGGACATGGACTTAAACAGAACAGAGGTGACCGGGGTGGTGTGTGGGTGAGCATGAGGCCTGCACGCATGCAGCAGTGCACTTCAAAGAAAGGTCCTGGTGGGAGACAAGAACTGAACAAAAGAGACCAGTACTTGAAAATGTGCCTCCCTGGAGACGTGGCAAAGGAATGGGCCTTCATGGGAGCAGGGGAGCAGAAACCACCAGATGCTGGATTTCCACCCCAAGGGCAGGCAAAAGAAGGCTTTGGCTGGCTTATTGGGCATGATGCCAATACCAGGGTCTCTATGCCTTTGACCACTAACTACTCGCTCAGCTGACCCAAGACTGCTGGAACTGCAGCCCTTCCTGGTCACTCTAGACTAGCAGAAACTTGGAAAGCCGTCTCTGTTCTTCCAACATCCCTTTCTCTGCAGTTCAGCTGCCCACTCCCAGCTGAGTGAGGAACTTGTCCTCGGCATGATGCCCTGTGCATGCGGCCGGTAGGGGCCCTGCGCTGGAAAGCTGACTCATCATTCTGCAGACCTGAGGCTTCTGCAGCAAATGCGATACAGGTTTCAGGAGTGTGTCCCTGGGCTTTTTTATAGCACTCCTTTCCCCTGAAGTCCACTCATTTCTGTGACCTTATCACTCTTCCTGTTAGTCCTAAAAGAGGCCAAAGGCTGCTGTACAAATGAGGAGAAAGGACCCACATTACAAAGCTTGCCCCAAACTCTGAAGAATGAACCATTGCCAGGATGGGGGCCCTCCAAATTGCAACTCCATGTAGCCCACGTGTCCAGATGCTGAAAGACGGCCTCTCCTGCAGAGCGTGGGGATTCGCTTGGGAGCTTCCTCGTTACAAGCAACAGCAAGGAGCGCATGTGCCAGAGAAAACGTCCCCAAGGCCCTCCTTAGCTATCCAAATGACTCCAGGAAATAAAGAGGGCAGACTCATCTTAAAGGAAGCATTCGAAGGGGTTCCTCTGATCAGATGCTGATTCCAAAGTCCTCCCTATCTTTGCTGGTATGTAAATCTATGATTTGGGAGAGGCCAAAGAGAAGTTAGGGAATTAATGCACTAGAAGTCTCTGATATTATTTAATCACTGACCATTCATTGCTCCCAGTCTTGACTGAAGAAGAACAATTCTAGGACTGAGTATTGGAGACAATCAGTGAAGCCTTGAAGACCCTCGGCAACAGGCTCTGGCCTAGGCCTTCACCTACGTGGTTTCTTTAAGGGGACCAGACTAGCTGGTGTAAATGCTGATCATCAGAAAGTCAATTCTTCACACTCAATCATCTGTGTTGTTTTAATAAATTGGTCAAGCTTTTCGCCACCATAAACATTGCAAATTAAGCTGAGTGAGTCCATAATCCATATTTTGCACACATTCTCATTTTGAATCCACAGATGGCTGACCATGTTGGTTTTCCAGAATAGAGCAGCAAGTGGGCCCTCTTGCTCTGAGGGTCCTATTTATTCCCCATAACTGGAAGATTATGAAATGGAAACAGTTGTCTCTAAAAACTAAGTTGAGGCCCATCTACATGACTGTCTACATGTTTTCAAAGCTGTGGGCCAGACACCGCAAGCTCTGATGAGACAAAATCCTTCTTTCTACACGGACAGAATCTGAAAACCAAAAGTGTTCTTGCAGGCTAGCTGGTCCAATCATTCTTGAGTTTGGCTGAAGCAGACCTACTGACTCAGAATTTGCAGGGCAGCACCAGAAAATGTGTACATTTAAAGAGCAGCCCAGGTGAGTATGATCATCAGCCAGGTTTGGAAAACTGTGATCCGGCCCACCCCTCTCATCCTACACATGGGACACGTGAAGGCCAGAGCAGTCAGGTGCCTGCTCAGGGTGGGTGGCACAGACAGGCCCAGAAGCAGTGCCTCCAGGCTCTTGATTCTCGGGACCCTGTGGCCCCTGGGCGGGGAGGGGATGGGCAGGTGGATGCTTGAATAGCAGCCAGGCAATAGGTGGGCTCTGAATTCAGATTCAAATCTGAGTCCCAAAGAAAAATGAAACGTACCTGACCCCAATCTGGAATGAAGCAAAATAATCGATATAAAAACCCACCAACTTTCTCCCAAGTGGCCCCCATGTACTACAAAGATCTGATCCAGTCTTCAGCTCTCTCGCATTTGCTTCTCACAGTCTCTTGGGCATTCCCCAAAGAAGAGTACTTTTATCATAAACCAACCAGAGCACAGAGGTGAAAATCTAATCAAAAGATTTCTTTTCTTAGACAATGTGGAGGGACGATTGGTGAGGATTTAGTGAGAGTTGTTGGTTAACCCTGACCTCGGGGGAGCCAGCCTCAGCTACAGGAGGGAGAGGAGCCGGGAAGACAGGGCATGGCACCATCACCCATGCACGGTGTCTGCTGAGAACCCTCTCATTTGCTGCAGGAAAACTCATCCTCTCCTAAAAGATATGTTGGGCCAGGCGCAGTGGCTCATGCCTGTAATCCCAGCACTTGGTAGGCCGAGGCTGGGAGATAACTTGAGCTCAGGAGTTCAAGACCAGCCTGGGCAACGTGGTGAAACCCAGTCTCTACCAAAAGTACAAAAAAATTAGCCAGGCATGGTGGCGCATGCCTGTGGTCCCAGCTACTAGGTAGGCTGAGGTGGAAGGATCACTTGAACCCAGAAGGTCCAGGCTACAGTGAGCTGAAATTATGCCACTGCACTCCAGCCTGGGTAACGGAGTGAAACCCTGACTCGAACGAACGAAAGAAAGAAAGAAAGAAAGAAAGAAAGAAAGAAAGAAAGAAAGAAAGAAAGAAAGAGAAAGAAGAGAAAGAAGACACAAAAGGTATGCTGCCACAATACTGGTCTTTAGGACACTCAAGTTTTCTGACGGTCTGCACTGTCCTGTACTTTGGTCACCTGGACGATCACAACAGAAGAGGGCAAGTCAGACCTTAATCTGCTTTCTGACCTCACTGGTATTGGGGCTTTGTGCCTTGCTTAACTGAATGCGCTAAAACCCAACACCACTCAGCAAATGATTTCGGAAGCCAGGAATATACGGAGTCTGTTTACCTTCTCTTTGTTTTGATGGCAGCTGAGACCTCTGCTGATCAAATATAACGCAAAGGAAAATACTCTGCAGAGGAGAAGCTTGTTCTGAAGCAGGGAAGCTCAGAACTCATCCTAGCAGGAGCCTTTGCAGTTTGAGTCTGTGATTCTTTCAGATCCTGCAAGTGGTCTGCTATTGCTGCAGACTCGACTGAACATTTGTCTTTCTAGAAGTCTTAAAATACATACTGCAGCAAATCCATCCACCTACCTGCAGTCTGCACACAGAACCAGATGTCTCTGATTTACATCCTATCAAAGTGCTTCTAAGGAATGATTTTTTTAAAAACAATGGCTTTTATTCACCACCTACTGGCCTTGCTTTCTAGGGAGGGCCAGCCCAGTCAGGATGGGAGCTATAGCCTAGGGCTATAACCAGGTCCACTTTCTGGGTTCCCAACTACTTTCAGTTCCTTAGCACACTGCTGCCTTGACATTCATGTCAAGGAAGGGAGAGAGGAGGAGATAAACAGCGTACCCTCCTGTTCCTACCTTTAGGAGGAAGCACCATTTTCCTTACATACACAAGCAGCTTCTGATGTCACCTAGCCAAGGTTCTGAAGGGCCATTCCCCTGAGGCTCACCAGAGAGTGAGAGAGTGGGCAGGACTGCATGGTTTGAGGCACAAATCGTAATCACTGAATATACAGAATGTCAGAGGTCCTGCGCGCCTGGGGGCACTGCGATCTAGCCTCCCTGTGCTCCTATGCTATGGCCAGAGAGCGAGGATATCTTTCCATAGCCACACAGGTGCCCATGGAGGAGCTGGGGTAGAGGCTAGTCCTCCTGGCTCTGAGTCCAGGTCTCTCTCCACTGCTCACAGGGGACTCACACTCTGTGACTCACTGGGCCACATCTCAGCTCAGGTGAAGGGGCTTTTCCAGGGTCCATTGTCAATGATATACACAAAGTCAGGTACACAAAATATGGCCTCATGACAGAATATATAATAAGCTAAGGAGTCACTGATGTGATGGAAGCCTGCCATTTAAACACATAGGAGGTTCCCATCATATCTGAAGGATAGAAAGAGAGAGGAGGGAATGAGGACAATTTTGAAGATCAAAATTTGGATAGTCGGCTGGGCGCAGTGGCTCACGCCTATAATCCCAGCACTTTGGGAGGCTGAGGCAGGTGGATCACCTGAGGTTGGGAGTTCAAGACCAGCCTGACCGACATGGAGAAACCCCATCTCTACTAAAAATACAAAAAAAAAATTAGCCAGGTGTGGTGGCGCATGCCTGTAATCCCAGCAACTCGGGAGACTAAGGCAGGAGAATCACTTGAACCCAGGAGGCAGAGGTTGTGGTGAGCCGAGATCATGCCATTGCGCACTCCAGCCTGGGCAACAAGAGCGAAACTCTGTCTCAAACAAAAAGATAATCATAATAAAAATAAAAGTAAAAAAATAAAATTTGGATAGTCTACTAAGCAGACAGTAGGTTCTGGGTAACAAGCTTGGTGGGAGACAGAAGATGCTCTCTAAAACCACACAGAGCATTAATAATAGGTTTATGCTGGGCACAGTGGTATGGGCCTATGGTGCCAGCTACTCAGGAGGCTGAGATAGGAGGATCTCTTGAGGCCAGGAGTTTGAGGCTGCAGTGTGTTGTGATCACACCTGTGAAGAGCCACTGCACTCCAGCATGGGCAACATAGCAAGACCCTGTCTTAAAAAAAAAAAAAAACATTTCTACTGAAAGGCTCTCAGACCCTACCAAGGGACTTCAGTGGGAGAGAGAGGGTATGACTACTCAACTCTTGAAAGGATCCACAGAATTAAAAGTAATTACTAAAAGAGCAAATGACCATTAAGTGCCGTTTCCTGCAGAGGAACATGAAACAAAAGCTCTTCCCACTAAAGATTGGAGTTCCCCAAGCAGATGGCGGCTTGTGACCCAATTACCCCTTATAACTTATTTCTTGAGAAGTGCCTGTCCTAGGAAAAAGGTATTCACACCATCCGTCCAGCTGCCACTAACCTGGGGTCTATTCTACATTGCCTGCCAAGCTTCCCTCACGACCAGCCATCTCCACCACCGCCTGCCTTCCTGGACATGGTGTTCCCTGAATGTCCACTGGCCTCACTCTCAGACCCCCACACCCAGCACAACCAGGACACTCTACATTCCTTGTGGGGGCCACAAATTCATCCCAGACCAGCAGGCTTGGGCACTGTGCTTCAGGCATCCCCCAAAACTTCAGTTCCCTCTCTGACAACTGTTCACAGCAGTCATTATCATTTTTAGTTTCCACTCAGCGGCCTGCAGGCGTCTGAGCAGTGCGGAACCCAAGGCATGAGTGAGCCAGCAGGTCAGAGCCCGGAGGGTTCATGGCAGGGCTGTGAGGGCAGCACTGGACACATTTTCAATCGGTGTTGAGAACTGCAAGCATTTTCTTGTTGAAACAAAATCAAATAAATAATAAACTAAAAAGGAAGAAATAAAGAAAAAGAGTGACGGAATAATCAAAGAAAGCCCTTCAGAGTGGAAGAGTTTCTTTTCTGTAATAAGCTGCTTTTACTTTGTTTCTTTGGCTCTCACTCCATTGTTGGAGCCTGATCCTCAAAAGATACCCTAGAGGACTCCCTGAAGTCGGGGTGTCTCAGGTCCATGAGAAATTTGGTGGGAGTAAGAATGTGAGTAGAACCTGTGGGAGAACAGAGGCCAGCTGACTGCTTGAACAAAGGTACGTCACAGGAACATGCCAACTTAGGCCTACATTTTATGCAGCCAATGAGGTATGAGAAAGCAAGACACACACACGTGCACGCATGCATACACACACACACAAGCGCGCACGCACACACATGGTAGCAAGGCGGCTGGCATGCACAAAGCAGGGGAGGCCACACAGCGGACGTCAGCTGTCTGCGAGAGGCCCCTCCATGAATCTTCATGGGCAACTTCATATCCCCAGGTTCCCACCTCCCGATATATGGAACCTCAAGTCAGGTCTACAGATGAAGGGGAAGATTTATACCCAAAGCCTGGCTGTGACAGCTTCTGTCCAGAAAAGCTGTGTTTGAGCTCAGAATTACTCACTACATTCATGCAATACATATGCAAGCAGGGAGCAGAGAGCTTTATCACCGGGGCTATACAACAGAAGGGAAAAACAGTTATGTGCAGAGCTGGTGACCTGACACGGGAAGCTTGAGGGCTGCAGCGGGGAGGTACAGTCTCCCCACTGGATTGTACTATCAGAGAGGCGGCTGACAGCCCCAGATCCATCTTGAAAAACCCAGAAACAGCCATGTGGACTGGTCTATGGAGTCTGCTCACTTGGATAGCTTGTGGGGGTACTGTGACTTGCTCACCCTAAATAGGAGGTATAAAACTGCCACTTGTTATCGAGATCATGACTGTGCCTGGGATTAAGACCAGTGGTGGGCACCTATGGGAGAAGGTCAGCGATGCCTCCCAGCTGGGGCAGCTCAGGGCCTCTTCCTGTAGCAGTTCATGTGTAAGTGGCCTGAGAGGCCATCCTCGGCCCTGGAGAGTATAATTCCCCACTGGGTGCAGAGCACACCCCCTTCCAAAAGGAGGCCAAGAGCCCTGGCCTCACTCCTTGCTCGGCATAAGTCTGTTTCCACTGAGGACAGAGCCCAGCCACGGTAGTGAACATGACAGCTTCTTGCCAGACAGTGTTGAGAGGGACTCCCAGGCTGGCGGGTACCCTCCATTTTGTTAAGGGCAAAACAGAACAAAAAGGGAGGCATCTGGAGAAAGCAAGACTTTTCTTAGCTCGTTCATCTTCTTCCAGCCCTAAACATCATAGAAGCCCCCAAAGGCACGAAAAAGGAGAAAAGTCTCCTGCTGCGTTAAGCTAGCTCCTACGAGTTGCTTCCTCTCTTTTGGAAAACGAACAGGAAATACGAGAAAGGGCATGGCAGACCTGGAAAGTGGTTGGAGGTGGCTGGGGGAGCCCTGGGCAGAGTCCAGAGGTCAGGCAGTAGTTTCAGGCAGCACCTGCTCACAGCTGTCTGTCCATCTCCACCTGACAGGGCAGCGATTGACTGCCATTCACTGCCCATTCCTGCCTGGGCATGAGGCCAATGCCAGGAAACTGATAGACCTCATCTTGGGCCTAGTTCAAGGCTGTGAATGAGTATTACTGATCCCGTTTTGCTGAGTAAGGAAATGGTTGGAGAGCTGGAGCCACTTGCTCAAGGTCACCCACTTGCAGTTTGCAGGGCAGGAATCTGAGCCTGAGTCTGCCGGACCCTGGGATCAGGCACTTCCTACCTCATGAGGCTGCCTTCCATTGAGAGACGCAGCAGGGCAGACCAAGGAGGGAACCCTTTGCCCCTAGCTACTGCTGTCCACAGTTACCTAGAGACTAAGTTTTGTGGGTCAAGGGAGTCTATGACAGATGCGACACCAAAGCGTGGAATGGAGTCAAGGTGCGATGCGGCGGCGCCTTCCGCTGGAAGCATGGCCACTCACCTATCAGCACCTCCCACTTTCCGTTGGCCTGGGTCACCTCGTAGGCGCAGCGCATCTCATTCAGGCTCACACCCCCAAGGATGAAAATGATGAGGCGGGGGCCACTGCGGTACTCGCCTGGGGCCTTGTTCTTATGCCAGTGCCCATAGCGGGCGCTGAGAAAGAGAGAGAGAGAAAGAGAGTGTCAGTCAGTTTATCTGCACTCACGGCATCTAGTGCTTCATACCCCAGTGGTTTGTTTACATATTAGGTCTGTACACTTGTGCCCCAAACAGAGTAGATGCTTAGTGAGTGCTGGCTGAATTTCACTGCAATGCAATTTTCAAGTGGTTTGGTTCCCAGGAGAAGAGTCACTATGAATGCCTGTGCTGCTGTGACCTTGTCACTCTTAGAAACATGCAGGCAACAGACAGGATCAGTTCAGCTCTGACGCTTGCTGGGTCAAGTTCTGTAGCATCCCCCTGCTAGAGGCTCATGCAGACGTCTACCCCAAGTCGCGCATGCCTCTGAGCTTGCCTGGATGCTCTGCTGTCAGTGCACAGTGATGACAGTCTAAGATCTGCCTTCAGGCTGGCACATAGATCCCCTGAAAACACGTACTGAGTGAGTGCCTCTTGGAGGCCAGGGCCTCCCCAGTACCACATCCCAAGGAGACACAGGCCTTGACCAAGAGGTCATCATTGAATGGGGCAGGTGGGGAGAAGGAAGTGAGCCCAAATCCTGGTCTGATGAAGAGCTCTGTGCTATACGACCAAGCACAGGGAAGCCCTGGAACCCTGTCCAGGCACCACCGGGGAGGATTCTCCATCCCTGAGCTGCCTCCTGGAAATTGCGGCGAAGCCAGGGAGGAAGAGTACTTCAGTGGCAGGGCTGCTCCCAGAGGGGCTTCCTTCAATAGCTCTTTACCTTTGACTGAGAAACAGGAACAAATGGGTTGTTCCCAGGTTAAGAAAATGAGAAAAATGAGATGAAAGGAGCAAGTCCTTTCTGGCCACTGCAATGCGTCACCTTTCTTCCTGACTCATGACAGCCTTACAGTCACTTTCCAAACCAGGAAGACGCCTGGGGCACTGTTTGGGCCAACAGAGAATCTCACAGTCGCTTTCTTTCCTTGTGTAATCATTTGATATCCCATTCTCATCACCCAGCCTGACTGTGGCGCTACTGGGGATTTTGTATTTTATGCCATATTTGGCAATAAACGTTTTACCTCTGCTGCCATGAGAAGGGCTGCACAATGACACAGAGGCCACCATAGGCCTCTGGCCCAGCTGAAGCCAAAAGTGAACACAGAGAGAGGAGACGCAAGAGAGAAGACAGGCGGGGAAAGCAGGAGAGGAGGGACAGAGATGTGCACATCCTGGGGTGCCAGGTGTGGCACAGCTGCAGTGCCAGGGTCGCCCTCTCGAGCTGCTAACTCTACCATCCCGAGTGCGTGCTCAGCCCTGACTGTTCTCAGGAGCCACTGTGTGGAGAGTCCACGTGTGTTACCCACTCGTCAGCTGGGGGACATGTGGGCTGCTCCACACTTGGACTGCATGAGTAAAGCTATGAACGCTGATGCGCTGCAATTTTAAACAGGGTGGTGAGGGAAGATTGGAGAAGGTAACACTTGATTAAAGACCAAAGGAGATAAGAGGCAAGCCATGCAGACATATTTTTTCTTTGTCTGTTTGAGGTGCAGTCTCGCTCTGTCACCCAGACTGGAGTGCAGTGATGCGATCTTGGCTCACCGCAACCTCTGCCTCCTGGGTTCAAGCAATTCTCCTGCCTCAGCCTCCTGAGTAGCTGGGACTACAGGCATAAGCCACCATGCCCAGCTAACTTTTGTATTTTTAGTAGAGACGGGGTTTCACCATGTTCGCCAGGCTGGTCTCAAATGCCTGACCTCAAGTGATTCACCCGCCTTGGCCTCCCAAAGTTCTGGGATTACAGGTGTGAGCTACTGTGCCCAGCCCATGCAGACATATCTGGGGACAGATAATTTCAGGCAGAGGGAAAAGCAAGTGCAGTGGTCCTGAGGCAAACGTAAGCCTGACTGTTCTAGAAGTGTGAGGAAGCTGGCATGGCTCATGCGGAGTGAGTGAGGGAGGAGGTGTGAGGGATGAATCAGAAAGGAACGGGATGCTGGAGGGGGAAGGGCCGTGGGACCACTGTGCAGACCTGGCCCACGCTGCAGCTGTGGGGAGCAGCAGTGAGAGGGCTCTGGTAAATCACACAGCTACACAGTGGGATGGCCGCAGAGCTGACATCCAACCAGAGCTGGCTCCCCTCTGTCCTTGCTAAGGGATTTTCACCTACCTGACGGCGGTGGTACTGAAGGAGGCAGACGAACGGGTAGAGATATAAGGGTAGTGTTTGGTGTCAAGTTTGTCCTCAATAGTGTCCTAGAAGGAAAAGAGACAGATATTAGCTTGCCATCTGTCTGAAAAGTGCTGACGGGAACCAAGGCCAGATGATCTGTAGAACATGTCACTTGGCAAAACCATGGTCAGGTTTGCAACAACCAGAGCTCCCTTCCCTGTGGCCAGAGGTGCCTAGCACAGGGCTCAGTTATAGCAGATGCTTTGTAACTGGCTGCTATACTGAGATAGCCTGCTTTTTAAGAGAAGTTTTTTCTTGCGTCTCTTCCAGTTTATTCACTTTCATAATCTACATGAGGTTTTATAAATGATGCATTCTGTCCAATAAATTCCTGATACTTGCCATCAGCCTTGTAGAAACCAGGCACAAGCAGTGTCTCTCCTGCACGAAGGAGCCTTACCCTCTCCATTTTTCAAGTGTCTAATTATCTGGTGGGTGGACTCTCACCATCTACATCCTGCTGCCTAGAAATCCACACTCTTCTTTACAGCTCCCACATGAAGCCTACACATGTCTCTTTAGGGGATCGGAGAGGAGGGGGAGCAAAACGGAGCAGAGAACAAAGAACAAAGGAGGGAATGAGACAGAGGGGTTGGCCATCCCAACAAGCAAAGAGATATAATTGGTTTCTAGATGTTTCATGTTCACCCATCCTTTTAGTTTGTGGTTTTTAAAAATGGGAGCTGACTCACTCTATATATTTAAAATACATTTATATTAATGTACAATTCAATAGGAACACCTGGGCTGCCAGGAATTAACTAAGGGATCCCGAGAAAAACCCCTTCATTCTCTAGACCCCAGTTTTGTTCACCAATCAAGTTGGAAAGATCTGGTGGTGCAGGATTCTATGCAGGGTCTCTTCCCGCTACAAGGAGAGAAGGGAATGACCCCACAGGGCTACTGTGGTGGCCACCACCTTATACACCTTCCAGCCAACAACTGCAAAAACACCTGCTGCACTAGAGGCTCTGTGCAGACAGAGCAGCTGAGGGGACAGGACCAACAAACGAAAAGGCGACCCGAGGCACCAAGAAGCACATGTGCACTAAGGAGTCCAGGGGAGGCCTCCGTGTGCTGAGTGGTCAGACAGGTGGGGCAGCGGATGGAAACGGTGAGATTCAAGCGAGGCTTTGATGGAAAGCAGGATCTGGGAAGGGGAGTGGAGGGGTGAGAACATGCCAGGCAAGGGGCTGCTTTGGCCAGAGGAGCAGAATCCGATTTGCTGGTGTGTGGAGGCTCAGGTAGGGAACAGTAGGAGGAGGGCAGGGCAGGGCAGGGCAGGCAGGGCCGCGCTGGGGAGGTGTGCTGAGCCACTGCACCTGTGTGGAGATGTGATGTCACTAATCTGACCTTTGAGATGCACTTGGACCCCTCTGGATGCGGCACCCTAGAGGGGTCTCTATTATAGGAGCTGAATGCTCCAAGACATAACAACAAACAGATCTGGGGCTGTGCTTCACAGTCTCTCAGCTCTTGGGCAAGGGGCGCCATGAGGGCCAAAGGAGGCCCAGATGCGAATCCTCAAGTGGAGGCAGTACCCGTGAAGTCAGCAGCACCTCACAGCAGGTGAAGCTGGAAGCATCCAGGCTGACAAGCCAAGGGCCCTGGGCCTGGTTCTTCCTCCCTGTGCCCCAGCACTAACCTCCATGATGTCCTTGATAATTGGAGTCCACCGTGACAGCTGGTAGGTCTGCTCACTGATGCGCTCCTTCCGCTCCGGCTTGCTCCGGCGACGCAGCGTGGACTGCATGCACACACACACCAGGTTAGAACCTGAGTCAGGGCCACTTGGGTGACCTCTGCTACTCTCTGGAAATTCTCTGAAGGACCCCAGAGGCAGCACTGGCCAACAGTAATGGGGGGGGATGGCTTTCCATGGAAGAGCCCCAAATGTGCCCTTTTGGGAACCTGGAGCAAACTTGTTCTTTAGTCATAAAAAGGCCGGGCTTGGTGGCTCACACCTGTAATCCCAGCACTTTGGGAGGCTGAGGTGAGCAGATCACCTGAGGTCAGGAGTTCACGACCAGTCTGGCCAACATGGCGAAACCCCATCTCTACTAAAAATACAAAAATTAGCTAGGTGTGGTGGTGTGCACCTGTAATCCCAGATACTCAGGAGGCTGAGGCAGGAGAATTGCTTGAACGTGGGAGATGGAGGTTGCAGTGAGCCAAAATCTCACCACTGCACTCCATCCTGGGCTACAGAGTGAGGCTCTATCTCAAAAAAAAAAAAAAAAAGTCATAAAAAATGGCAAACATAGGTCAAGTATGTAAGTGCCATTAAAAAAAAAAAAAAACTCCAGGCAGTTGAAACAGTAGTTTGCTGCCTATTAGAGGAGGGCATACTGCTTGGAGCATGCCGTATCGGATTTCAGCAGCCCAGTTGCACTGAATGAATGCACATCTCCATTCTCATTTTGATCCCTCTTGTGAACAAGGGTTTAAAAATGCCAAACTCCTGCTAGTTACAGGGCTATGGTCTGGTGGTACTGGAATAGTTTTGTCTATAAGATTCCAGAGGGAGAATATATGCAACCTTAGCTTTGTTAGTGCAGTGCCTATAGAAGACAAGTACACAGTGGGGCTGTGACATGCAAGGCTCATGGCAAAGTCCTCTGCAAGGGTCCTGGAGGCTTCACCCCACCTCTTCTAGAGCACATCACGTGGTCCAGGCCTCCCAGACAACTTGCCCTGACTTGGCTCTGAACCAACCCAGTGCAGAAGACTCAAAGGTGGCCAAACTGCTAGCTCTAAGTGTAATATTCTCATCTTCACAGGGGACGCTGAGGCTAAGCTGTCCAAAAGTGAGGCCAGACAGACCCTGAGGCAAGACAGATAAAACGGCGGGGACCCCTGTTATGGTTTGGTTCCAAGACAGCTCAGCTTTCACAACTGTGAATGACTCACTGCTGTTGAGGTCTAGGTTCTTGGCTGTGTCTCTGATTTATATATAGCTTTACACCTTTATCCCTCTGATTCCATGTCTCTCTCTCGACGTACGAGTGTGTATCAGAGGATGCTATATGTCAGTCAGAGCAGAAGCAGACAGATCTGCCAGCTCCCTTCCTGCCTCCCCTGGAACCTGAGCTGGCCTCTTACATCGGTAACGATGGGCACGCCGAGGTGAGCCATGTTGGTGATGATCTCACTATCCTCTGGGGGTATCTGGGCGTGCTGGATCAGTTTGTTCAGGTTTTCCTCTGTGATGCCTGAGGGTACAAGACACCCGATCACCACACACAGCCCCCATGCACCCAATGGGACAGGCCAGATGGTGGCCCTTCTCCCCTCAGGGTTAGTGGACGTTGCTCCTCTACCTCATCAGATTCACTATAGGTGAGGACAACATGAGGATCCCGATTCCCCTCCAGCCACTCCGCCTGAGTGAGGAACATCAGCAGCTGCCCCTATAGTCTGTGTTTCCATCTGCCCCCCGGCTTCTCAGCAACCCCTGCCCACCCCCACCCTGAATCAAAGTCAAATTGGACAAGAGTCTTATTATCTATCTTTTGTACAATGGACATTCCTGAGCAACTGTGATTGAACTCGGTAAAAGTCAGTTCTTTAAAGGCAAAGATTACCAATGTGATGCAAGTTAAAAATACCGATGGGCATAGCTCTGGTAAACTGGCCACAAGGCCAAGCAGCTTTCCCTCTCTCCCCAGCCCTGTCCTCTTCCATCTACTCCATACCATTTATTAAGTCTACAATGACCGGGGGACATTCAGCCTCTAGCTACAGTGATCTGACTACACTGCATTTCCCCAAACAAAAAGGGCCCCTAGGATCTTCTTTTCTTCCCCAGTCCACGTCTTTTAAATGACTTCTCTACTTTGTTTCCTCTTTCTCAGTTGTCTCAGTTTCCCCAAGACAGGGTCTGTGCCTTCCTCTAGGTCCCACAGCCCTACCATTCTTCAAAAAGATGTAGAGAAGGATGATGCGGATTTTGTCATAAGTGCTGACATTGGCATCCAGCAGAATGGGGACGATGGCTCGCATAGGGTCCTTGATCTTCTCTCCCTCAGCATCTGTGCCCATGGCCAGGTCCTAAGGAAAACATACCTCATTGGCTCCATCTCTCTGGTGACAGTGTGGAGGAACAGTAGCTCTTAGGAAATTCAAGATCCACAAATGTCTAGAACTGCCACCTTGGTTGGGGAAGGTCTTAAACAGGTGCTTCTATTCTTATAATGCACTGTCGTTAGCAGGAGTGTGATCAGCACTGTCTCCCACAGCATCAGTGAGGGTGGACAAAAGCCCTGAGTGCCACTTGCCCAACAGAAACCACAATGATTTACCATCTTGTTTTAAAGTAGGCTGTTCACTGTAGGTGAGTGCCAGTGTACTTGTGCCAGCTTCTCAGATAAAGACTCAATCCTGGCTGTGGGCGGTGGCTCATGCCTGTAATCTCAGCACTTTGGAAGGCTGAGGTGGGAGGATCTTTTGAGCCCAGCCTGGGCAACACAGCGGAGACCTCATCTCTACCAAGGCATGGTGGCACATGCCTGTAGTCCCAGTTACTCAGGAGGCTGAGGCAGGAGGATTGCTTGAGCTTAGGAGTTCAAGGCTGCAGTGAGCTATGATTGCACCACTGCACTCTAGCCCGGGTGACAGAGCAAGACCCTGGCTCATAAAAAAAAAAAAAAAAAAGACTAAATCTTGGTAGGCCCTCTAGAGGTACAAGGCCCTGTGAGGGAGCGGGGCTTAAAGGGACGTGCTTCCCTCCCATGAAAAGTGCTGGGATTTTAGGACGCCTTCACATGGGTAGATTCTTTCCATTCTGCTTCCCCTCACAATGAAGCACATGCTTTTTGAGTTTGAACTGCTCTAAGGTTTTAACATGTTTTTAATCTTTCTACCATGTTTCATGAGTGAGGAAGGGAAAAAAGAGCCCCCAAACCAGCAAATCCAAACCCCAGGAGATGAAGGGGAAGATAAGGGCTGAAAAAGAACTAGACATGAAAAAGAGTGAAGTGAACACAAGTTCCTGGCCCCGCTTCATGATGCAGGCAAGACTCAGATCCAGAGAAGGCAGCACGCTGGTCTCAGCCAACCAGGACTCACAGCTGCAGCTTCCTTTGTGGCTCTTAGGAGGTTGCCTGAAGGCTCTCTTTTTTTCTCTCAAGATCCCAAGAGCCATACAAATTCTGATCTCGAGTTCATAGTCTCTCTCCAGTCTGTGTCCCAGGAAGGCAGGACACTTCTCACAGGCCGTTCACCTTTCAGTCCTACCACCAGCCTCAACAGACATTTGACTAGCAGGACATGATTTTAATAATGCAATTAGTTCAACAATACTTTTGATCACTTCTGAAAATTTGTAAACTTCCAAAATTAATCCCAAACTGCATTTTTACTGATTTACGTATGACCTATTTTCTAGATGGCCAGGTTCTTTTCAAGAGGACACCTTGTGTTTGCTATAATCCCCTGTAAAATTGATGAATTTTAGCAGGGCTACTTCCCCTTATAAAATATCCAGTGATACAGGACAGGGCTTACAATCCTAAGCTGAGCCTATTACACCAAACCAGAGGATTGAAATCTTAGCTTCACACTGAGATCCTGAATTGTTTTTTTTCTATGAAAAGAGGCCAAGCTGAGGCTTCGGAATCTTATTATTATTATTTTTGAGACGGAGTCTTGTTCTGTTGCCCAGGCTGGAGTGCAGTGGAGCAATCTCTGCTCACTGCAACCTCTGCCTCCCGGGTTCAAGCGATTCTCCTGCCTCAGACCCCCGAGTCGCTGGGATTACAGGCGCCCGCTACCACGCCCAACTAATTTTTGTATTTTTAGTAGAGATGGGGTTTCACTGTGTTGCCCAAGCTGGTCTTGAACTCCTGACCTCGTGATCCGCCCATCTCGGCCTCCCAAAGTGCTGGGATTACAGGCCTGAGCCACCACGCCCAGCCAGCTTCAGAATCTTTTAACGTCCTCTCTTCGCTTAGAAGTTGAACCATGGTTTTATAATGTTGAAACACTTGAAGAATTACGATGAATCTAAGCCAGGATTAGTGACTCCACAAGACAACCTTGAAAAATGTCAGCAATGATTTCCCTTTTGCAGATGAAAAAAATGAAACACAAAGAAACAAGCACATCAAATAATCAGTGACAGAGAACTCAAACCCCAAATTCTCAATTTACAATCCTAATTGTGATCAGGGATGCTTTGGGCAAATTTTCTGATTGCTACTGCTCTACCCTCTGTCAGCCTCGAGGTCTCCAAAGCTGGTATGGCCATGGCAAGAGTAGAACACATTCAGAATATAAAATTCTGCCAGCCCTGTCAATGTAGGCCTCAGAACCCCACGCATCTTTCTTCACTCATTCCAGGGAAAACAGAGCCTTTCAAAATAGGCATGCAAAATCCAAACAGCACAGCATTCCCAACTACTCTAGTCCCTACCATGGGCAGTGGAACCGCACTGGCTCCAGAGTTGAGAAAGCATGATCTAGCAGGCCTTCCCGTCTCTATTTCCTATGATTCTGCAGGATGTTCAAGGTCAGATGTTAAAATTCTGCTGGGTAAATAGGCCTGGCAAAAACTTGCCGTGGCGGAAGGAGGAGAGTCCTACCTGCTCCACTCGGCAGAGTTTGTCTACGGTGCCTTGGTAATGCTTCATACAGTCCTCAGCAAGGTGCAGGTGGGTGGAGTACTAGGAAAAAGCACAACAGTTTGTGACTAAGGGACTAATCACGGATGCATGCAACATCTACTGAGCACCTACTACGTATAAAACACCACTGGGCACCAAGGAGTCGCTAGCCTCAGAAAGGAGGTAAAAAGTGTGTACAAGCAGGTACACAAACATCACAAAGTAGAAAGTGTTACATGTCAAAAGAGAGGGACAAACCACATTCTAAAAGAGTTAAGACGAAGGAGAAATCCTTTATGAAGGTAGGTGGCACCATGGTTTTTTTTTTGAGACAGAGTCTTGCTCTGTTGCCCAGGCTGGAGCGCAGTGGTGCAATCTGGCTCACTGCAACCTTTGCCTCCTGGGTTCAAGTGATTCTCCTGCCTGAGCCTCCCGAGTAGCTAGGATTACAGGCACGTGCCACCACGCCCAGCTAATTTTTGTACTTATAGTAGAGACGGGGTTTCACCATGTTGGCCAGGTTGGTCTCGAACTCCTGACCTCAGATGATCTGCCCACCTCGGTCTCCCAAAGTGCTGGGATTACAGGCATGAGCCACCACGCCCAGCCAATGATGGTTTTATTACTACAATGTGTCCACAAATTCTTTGATACTCCTCCTTTTAGGAGGCAGAGCTTCATTCCCTCCTTAACTGTAGGTTGGAATTAGTAGCTTGCTTCTAACAAACAATGTGGAGGAAGTGATAATGCATGGCATCCAGGATCAGGACATAAAAGGTATTGTGACTTCCTCCTAGCACGCTCTCTCTCAGATGGCTCACTCTGGGGAAAGCCAATGGCCCTGTTGGGAGGATGCTCAAGGAGCCCTGTGGAAAGGCCCATGTGGTGAGGAACTGAGGCCTCCTGCCAACAGCAAGGGAATAGGAAGGAAAAGATAAAGAGGAGAAAAGAAAGTGACAGGAAATAAGGTGCCTATCCCAGCCTTTCATTTCTTGTCTAATAAAAATTGAAGATGACTAAATATCTGTGAATTTCCATGAATCAATTAGAGTAGTAGGGCTTTGAGAAGTCTTTTTGCAGCTATTTCTACTCAATGATTCAAACAGATGATTTGGGGCTGCCATACCTTGCTGAGCTCTTTCTGGTACTGAGGCATCTTCTTCAGCATCTGGGACAGGTCCCGCATGGTGGTCTGTAAGGGAAAGGAAAGCACATGGTGTCACTCTAATGGCCCTGATGTTAGGAGGCTTTGCAAGGCTGGTGGGCACAGGACAGGACAGCTGCCCACACTAGGGTTCCCAAGCACACACTCCGTAACACTCAAAATGAATCTGTGAAACACAAAATCATGTGTGTTTAGATTTCCAGGCCTCTGGTTCAAAATTTTTTTTGATCCAAATATGATCGTCTTACAGGTTGGGAACTGAACTCTGAAGTCTAGCAGTTACATTTTATTCTATGCTTACTGGACTAGAAAGCTGTTGAGTGCTAATTCTTGCTGAGGAAAAAAAAATCCTTCTATTCACTGCTTTTCTTCATCCTCAGCTCAAGCAGCCTTAGCATCAAGTTTGCACTTCCTCCTGGCAGAAAGACTGTGGCTACGTGGACAGGGGGAGCACAGGGAGGTCAGAGAGGGTGGGAATCTGCACCCGATGGGCAAGACGGGTCTGTGTGCTTTCTAACTGTGTGGGCCATCTAATCCCATCCATTTACCCAACAAAAATTTACTGAATTACTACTATATATATATTACTACCAGGAACTATTACGTGCTGGAGATACAAGGACAAAAGAAAAAAAAAAGAATCTCTGATTCACGGAGAATCAGAGCATCCAGGAGAGGAGCCAAAGCACTGCAGAGATCAGGGCCCTTCGAGGGGACTCACCAGGTAGTGTGGGTGCACGTGGCACAGGCATCTGCCTAGTCTGGGTAGTGAGGAAATGTTGCCTGAGCCAAAGAACCTGGCCAGGTCTGAGGCAAGAGGACCCTGGCGTGGCTGGAGCAAGGAGGCAGGGCAAGAAGGATAGGGGCAGAGATGAGACCAGAGAGAGGCCTGTGGGGCTGATGATGATCTGGGCTTTGGAAGGGGTGTGTGTGTGTGTGTGTGTGTGTGTGTGTGTGTGTGTGTGTGTGTGTGTATTGTGGATGGGAGTTATTCTAAGGGGAACAAGAAGTCCCTAAATGGTTTTAAGCAAGTGAGTAACACAACCAGAGTTGATTTTGGTAACTCCACTTCCCTTGACGAAGACAGATGTGCCACCTCTGATAAACAGGCAGGATATGGAGAGGCCCAGGTAAGATAGGTTATAAATTCTAATTTCACCACAAGTTAAAAGAAGGTCTCACAGTTCATTCTTCTGACTTAAAATGAATCATGATCCAAAACAGTAAATATTAACCCTCAGAGTAACAAAAAGCAGTTGTCTGTAAATATCAAAATGCAGGGGCTCTGGATCTGTATCTTTTTTTTTTTTTTTTAGACAGAGTCTGACTCTGTCACCCAGGCTGGAGTGCAATGGTGTGATCTTGGCTCACGGCAATCTCCACCTCCTGGGTTCAGGCAATTCTCCTGCCTCAGCCTCCCAAGTAGCTGGGATTACAGGTGCCCACCACCACGCCCAGATAATTTTTTGTATTTTTAGTAGAAACAGGGTTTCATTATGTTGGCAAGGCTGATCTTGAACTCCTCACCTTGTGATCCACCTGCCTGGGCCTCCCAAAGTGCTGGGATTACAGGTGTGAGCCACCATGCCTGGCCTGGATCTGTATCTTAAATGTAAAAATGGCCAGGCATGGTGGCTCACGCCTATAATCCTAGCACTTTGGGAGGCTGAGGTGGGCAGATAGCTTGAGGTCAGGAGTACAAAACCAGCCTGGCCAAGATGGTGAAACCCCGTCTCTACTAAAAATACAAAAAAATTAGCCAGGGGTGGTGGCGCACGCCTGTAATCCCAGCTACTCAGGAGGCTCAGGCAGGAGAATTGCTTGAACCCAAAATGCAGAGGTTGCAGTAAGCCAAGATCCTGTCACTGTACCTCAGCCTGGGAAACAGAGCGAGACTCTGTCAAAATAATAATAATAATAATAAAAGCAAAATAAAAATAAGGCAAAATGATATAAACTAAGAGAGGGACATATCCGGAGGAGGCAGCTTCCCTGCTCTTAGAGAGAAAGCAGAGACTAATTTACTGGGCATTTGAGCACTGGCATGGGTTTACCTTCTCTCCAGTATTCATTCTCTTGCTAGAAGAAAAATCTTTCAGAGACCGGGTGACTTCCCTGGAAGATAAAAGAAGGCAGCTAAGTTTCACAGCAACACCATGGACCTTGCTATGGATGCTATAGGAATCATGCAATTTTTCCTTTAGGAGTATGTGGTGAGTTTTCCTGCCAGTAAGGTATGCATTTAAAGTTATTTTTGGCCGGGTGCAGTGGCTCACACCTGTAATCCCAGCACTTTGGGAGGCCAAGGTGGGCAGATCACCTGAGGTTGGGAGTTCGAGACCAGCCTGGTCAACATGGTGAAACTCCATCTCTACTAAAAATACAAAAATTAGCTGGGCATGGTGGCACACTTATGTAATCCCAGCTACTTGGGAGGCTCAGGCAGGGATTGAGAATTGCTTGAACCTGGGAGGCAGAGGTGGCAGTGAGCCAAGATTGTGCCACTGCACTCCAGCCTGGATGACAGAGCAAGGCTCAGTCTCAAAAAAAAAAAAAAAAAAAAAAAAAAAGAAAGAAAAAGTTATTTTCTAAGAGAGAAGAGAGACACATAGCTTTTCTAATTAATATTTGAAACGAGTGGTCTCCAGAGTGGAGTGTACCAGATTATTCAAGGAGAAAAGAGAAGAAAATATTAGAATATCTACTTATGTTTATTTTACCTCATTCTTTTCAAATTTATATTGGAATATAAATAGTGAAACATAATTCATGTTTGAAAAATATACAAACATATATATTTATGTTGTAAATACACACATTAGTACAATAAAGCATATTTTAAATTCATAAATACATTTAATTTACTGAAATATGGGTTAATATCTTTTTTATTTTTTGAGATGGAATTTTGCTCTGTCATCCAGGCTGGAGTGCAATGGCGCAATCTTGGCTCACTGCAACCTCTGACTCCCAGGTTCAAGTGATTCTCCT
This sequence comes from Symphalangus syndactylus, assembly GCF_028878055.3. NCBI lineage: Eukaryota > Metazoa > Chordata > Mammalia > Primates > Hylobatidae > Symphalangus > Symphalangus syndactylus. The sequence continues at coordinate 17,158,026 of NC_072425.2, forward strand.
GCCTCAGCCACCCGAGTAGCTGGGACTATAGGCGCACGCCACCACACTCAGCTAATTTTTGTATTTTTAGTAGAGACGGGGTTTTACCACGTTGGCCAGGCTGGTCTCGAATTCCTGACCTCAGGTGATCCACCTGCCTCGGCCTCCCAAAGTGCTGGGATTACAGGTGTGAGCCACCACGCCTGGCCACAGGTTAGTATCTTTTGAAGTTGAGTGATCAAAAAAGTTTAGAGACCTCTTCTCTAAACAACATAACTATACAAGGCTGTATTATTTTCTCACTCTTCCTTGGGAATTTCCTGAATATATCACCAACTCACCGTAGCAGAATGTGTCTTTCTGAAAAAGCAGAATCATTATCTCAGCTTAAAGGTCTTACAACAATGTTTAAATATTAGAAACATTCTGAAACATTTTCAGAGCTGGATACAGTTTAGTAGGGAGACATCAGCTATTGCTCAGGAACTGTAGGTAAAACAGGGAAGCTGTATACCAGCTATAAAAAAGAAAGTCCAATTGTATACTGTGGTATTTGGGTCTTTCAATAGAATGAACTAGCTTTAAATTTTTAATGTTTGTAATGCATTTTTATGAGAGAGCTACATATGTTTTCCAAGAATCCTAAAAGCAGCCCTAATACAGAATTGATTTTCTAACTTCATGAAGTCGGAGTAGCTCAAGCTCAGAGAACAGAAGGGATTTATCATTACGGGTTAGCATGTTGGTGACTCTGCCAAGGAAACGAATTCACACAGCGATGAGCCCCCGCGAGGTGCCCAGAGTGAACGCATCATCAACAGCAGCTGAGGAGAGGCGCCTTGCTGGAGAAGGGGGCAGGGGGCTCTTACTGGGACACCTCTGCGATGTGCTTGTGGCGCAGTGCTATCCACAGGTCGTCGTCCTCGTCCAGGAGCACCTCCTTCACCCGTGCCTCCCCGATGCCGCTGGTCTCGTACCTAGGATGGAGACGGGACTCAGGTGGAGTGCACGGTCTCCACAACATTCATCGAACCCTTTTCAGCTTACAGCAGCAGCAGCTCACCACCCTCAGCTGCCAGATGTTCACGAGTGCCGTCACAACATCGGACCTGTCAGCCAGGCCTGCTGTGGCAGCACTGACCCGGGCTGCAATTCCTTGGGTAGGAGAGACTCAAAGCTCTATTCAAAGTCAACCGACTTGAAATTCTGTCTTAAAATCTTCTGGGTCAGCTGATACAAGCTCCACCTGAGCTGCCTGGTCCAGGGCATGAAGTCAGGTCATACATGAGTTTAGTTATTTATAGGGGAAAGGCAAAGATCACATCTGTCCCTCTGGAAAGGCACTGGGATGTCATCCTCAATGTGTGGTGCCTAAATAGCTTCCAGCAGCTGCCTGCAGTGGGCCCTCGGCACCAATCACATGAGAAATCGTGAACAGCTGGAGGAAGCACAAATTATAGCTACCAAAAGGGAGAACCGAGATTCACTCATATTTTTAGAATCTTCATTTTGAAACCACTGTCTTTATGATGGATGCTATTAAATGCCATGAGAACAATGTCTGTTCTCATACAGCCTGTTTCTCATACAGTCTGGCTCCATAAAAGGAAAAACTGGTTTTTAGAAACTAAATTTCTGATGATTGTTACCAAGAAAAATGTTTTTTATAAATGAAGAAAACAGCTCCTCTGTGAGGAAAGTTCAGTACGAAACTTCTGTTGATATATTTCATCATCATCATATTTTAGGATCTATAAACAAGAAGTTTCAACTCTGCCTCCAGAGAGGCAGAATCAATAAAACAGAAAAAGAAAAAATTTCAACTCTGAATGAGATACACACATAAACACAAAAATCAGCATATTAACATATCCAAGTAGGCTATGACCTGAGGTGCTGTGAGCTGGGAACCAAAGACCTAAAGTGCTTGTCCTCCCCAAAAAGAGAACAAGTCATGAGTTCCTGCCTAGAAATGCCACATGGATTTGGGGAACTCACAGAAGAACTTACAGGCTAATTTGCAAGGCTGTATCAATGAACCATTTTTCCTAGGGTTAAAAACGCTTTTTTGCTGGGCGCGTTGGCTCACACCTATGATCCCAGCACTTTGGGAGGCTGAGGCGGGCGGATCATGAGGTCAGGAGTTTGAGACCAGGCTGGCCAACATGGTGAAACCCTGTCTCTACTAAAGATACAAAAAATTAGCCGGACATGGTGGTGGGCACCTGTAATCCCAGCTACTCGGGAGGCTGAGGCAGGAGAATTGCTTGAACCAGGGAGGTGGAGGTTGCAGTAAGCTGAGATTGCGCCAAGGCACTCCAGCCTGGGCGACAGGGCGAGACTTCGTCTTAAGAAAACAACAAACAAAAAAACTCTCTTTTTCTGCCAGGTGTGGTAGCTCATGCCTGTAATCTCAGCACTTTGGGAGGCTGAGGCGGGCAGATCACGAGGTCAGGAGTTCGAGACCAGCCTGGCCAGCACAGTGAAATCCCATCTCTACTAAAAAAATACAAAAAATTAGCTGGGCATGGTGGCACACGCCTGTAACCCCACCTACTCGGGAGGCTGAGGCAGGAGAATTGCTTGAACCCAGGAGGCAGAGGTTGCAGTGAGCCGAGATTGTGCCACTGCACTCTCGCCTGGGCGACAGAGCGAGACTCCATCTCAAAACAAACAAACAAACAAACAAACAAAAAAACCCGTTCTTTTTCTAGACATATTTTTGGTTCATGTGCAGAGGCGTGTGCACTCTGGGGTCTGTAACACTATACTTACTTGTATACATCATTTTCGATAGGCAGCAGATCATAACTCATAGCCTGAAAAGTCAATTCGTGGAGCACAGGGGAGCTGGGGTCAAAGCCTCGATCCAGGATCAGGAGCTGGGAGCGTGCCTTGTCTGGGCCCTGGGGGAAAACAGGGAGATGCTTCACAAGCCACCCAGCCAACTCCGGCTTCTCCACCTATCGAACCCCTCTTGTAAAGGAGGGCAGCAAGAAGCAAACTCTGAGGTGCAAAGCTACTAATGCAGCACAGAAGTCTACTGCTAGATGAGATCACCAAAAATATCCTAAAAGACTCCAGTGTTTCTATTTCATAGCAAGCGCACTTAGAGGCAGATATGAAACGCTAGGAGCCGAAGTGAGTTTCTGTAGGAAACTGCCCAAGTTCAACTACAAATGGGGCAACCACCCTCCAGTGTGCCTGGGACTAAGCGGGTTCCCAGGACCTGGGACTTTCAGTTTTAAAATCAAGATGGTGAGGAAACAGCTCTGTATCTTGATTGTAAGATGGTTACATGAATCTATCCATGTGTAAAACTGCACAGGACTGTACACAGAGCATGTGTAAAAGCCAGTGAATGCTGAATGAGCTCTGAAGAGTGTGTCAATGTCGATTTTCTGGTTTGCTATTGTGCTTCTGGGGGTTTCCCAGGACATGGGCCATTCACAGCTGCAACCAGGAAAGCCCTGGCAAACGGAACAAGTTGGTCACCCTGGCCACGCTGAACACATGTAGATTGCCCTGCCCCAGGGGCTTCAGGCATTTTACTGGAGGCCAGTCCCCAGGAAAAGCAGCACTGACACACACTCTGTGGCAACAGAACCAAGCTGTCTCTGGGACTGTCACACAAACACTGCGGTTCTTGGTAAGAGAACCACGTGGTCCAAGCCAGACTTACCTCCCCCATTGTTGGGTCATCAGCTTTATAGGCATCGAGTTTGTCCTGGATTAGCTGAGCCAGCAGGGCATTGTCCTTGTATTCCCTGACAAAGGAGGGGTGACAGAGCATGAACCACCCAGCACCCATGATGGTGCTGGCTGCCCCCGGGAAAGGAAGCCAAGCAGTACAGCGGGGTTAGGGGAGATGTGAGCATTGTCTGTATTCGTGTTTTTACAATGAGAGTATAATTAGAAAGGAAAAGCAACATAAAACACTTAGCTCAGTGCTTGGACCATAAGTAAGTGATTTTCTTATTGCTTTTTTCCAGAATGATCTAAGTGGAAACGGACGTCTTTCCAAGCAGCTTCAGATAAACTGCTGCACTTCCACTGGGGGCCCTGACCAGTCAGTCAACCTTTTGCCACGATCAGGCTCCCAGTCTGACTCCCATGATTCTCACTTCCCTCAGTTCACATTCTCTTGGGTCTTGTTTTGTTTTGTTTGTTGGAGAGTGACATTTCAGCTGGCATGGCCAGAACAATGTGAGAACCTTTGAACCTTTTCCCATGGCTGGGTCTGACAGCACTCCCTGGGCCCCACCTGACCTGACGCTGGGGCGGTGGCTGCCTGCTTCCTGGCCGGTCTCAGTACTGCAGCGGCCCCACTACCAGCCTGAGCTCCCGCCGGTCAGTCAGGAGATGCCACCTAGGTCCCATTTCTGAACTGCCAGCCGGCTTTGTCCATGAGTACCAACAGTGGAGGGAAGCCAGGCACTGGGACAGCAACTAGGAGGCGTTTTTCTATGGCCACAACTTCCAGGAGACAATGAGGTCACAAGATGGGTGAACCCATAATCCGTGGCACCACCAAGCTCTTGGTTACCTCGGCACAATGCCTTGGCAGCCTAAGCCCTTCCTGCCCTACCCCCAACCTGCTGGCAGTTCCGAGTCCACCTCTGCACCCTCTCAGATTCTGTCCTTACCTGTCCACCCCGTTCCCATCACTCCAAGACCAGGCCCTTTGTTCCTCCTGCAGTGGCCTCCTGGTTAGCCACCCCTTCTGGTTTTTCCCTGCCGTGACTCCTGCTCATACTCCAGCCCTCACTCTCCCAGAGCGCTGTGGTCACCCCCATACAAATCCCCCATAGGTTTCCAGTGATAACCACCGAAGGACATAATCCCAAACCTGACATCCGAGACCTCCAGAACTGGCTTCATCCCACGCCACTGCTGTACACATACACTGTGCTGGACTACCCGTCTTCCCCAAATGTGCCCCACATTTTCCCAACTCCAAGTTTTTGTTTATACCAAATGCAAGAGCCAACTGTGCACACAAAATGCTGGCCTCTCTCTCCTCATGAGCTTATCGTCACCTGTGGTCTGCAGATGGGCTTCACCCTTGGCTCAAAGGGCCCTCTCCCTACTGTGGCTGTCCCCAGCACTTGGCCTGTCCTCTCTCGCAGAGTCGAGCCTGCAGGGGTGCATCTCTCATGCACACACACGCTGGAAGGCACATCCCACCCATCCTGCCTGATCATGGGCCGGGTCTTCAGCTTCAAGCACCCCCAGCACTTAGCACACAGCAAGCAAGTGAGGAATGCGTGGCTTGATAAAATCTGAGGAACATGTCCTTTGGAGAATTACTCTCTTTGTATTTTATCTTACTCTGAAACATCTTTAGTAAAGATAGTATTTGTTTTTAAAGATTAGAAAGGGATTAAAAATGGTAGGCAGCCTGAGTTGCGGTTACATAGAGGTTCACATTTTCGTTATTCAATAGTTGATTTATGCTTTTTTCTGCATGTATTATTATATTTCACTACAACATTGAGAAGATAACAAAACCATTGGAAGAATAATTTTAAGTGAGAGATGCTCAAATTCTGATATTCTTGAGACAACTGTCAAAGGAACCTTAAGGCCAGAGGAGGAGTCCAGGCCAGCTCCTCACTTGGGGGACACACGGGATGCTACTCCAGCAGACTGGTGTGCTGCCTTACCCCCGATACCGCACAGCCGGGTACTCCTTCAGGGTGGCACAAAGGGTCGCGATCTGCTCTGCCAGGCGCTCCAGTATAGGATTCTTCATCTGAGCCTTGTGGGGACTGTAGAAGCTTTGGAAAGAGTCAGCAGAGTCCAAGGAATAGACCTGGGGAGGAGAAAAAGTATTAATACATATTGTGAACTATCAGAGTATTCTCCGACCCTGGCAGTGAGTCTACAGAATATGTCCCTGTTTCTTCCACAAATATATGCTGGGTGTCTACCACGTGCCCATGTGCTAAACACTTGGGAACTATTAGTGACCAAAACATCCCTGTCCTCAAGGAGTCTGCAGTCTAGTAGGAGAAAGCAGAAAATAAATATAATGAAAAGCGAATTGTGTGGTCCTGAGAAACTGGCAAGTATACGAGAAAATATCAGAGCAGGGGAGGATGTCCAGGAGGGCTAGACAGGGAGGACACCAGGACTTGCTGAGAAGGTGACGTCTGAGCAAGGGCTTGAAGGTGGGATGTTTATCACCAGCAGGGGACTTCTACATGGAGGGAACAGGTAGTGCCAAGAACCTCGGGCGGGTGTGTGCCTAGGGTGCCTGAAGAACAGTGACAAGGCCAGGAGGAGAGCAGAAGAAGGGATTAGTGTGAGACTACACTGGAAATTCTAAGCTTAGTTTCAATAAATAAGAGACAAGCCAGATACTGTGCTGTGACTGTGGGCAAATAAAGGAGCTATTTATGGATTTAATAATACCTTATCTTCAGTAGTATGTTCTAAGTATTTGTCTTTTCTTTTTTTTTTTTGAGATAGAGTCTTGCTCTGCTGCCCAGGCTGGAGTGCAGTGGCATGATCTCGGCTCACTGTAAGCTCCGCCTCCCGGGCTCATGCCATTCTCCTGCCTCGGCCTCCCAAATAGCTGGGACTATAGGTGCCTGCCACCACGCCCAGCTAATTTTTTTGTATTTTTAGTAGAGATGGAGTTTCACCGTGTTAAACAGGATGGTCTCGATCTCCTGACCTCATGATCCGCCCGTCTCGGCCTCCCAAAGTGCTGAGATTACAGGCATGAACCACCATGCCCAGCCATATTTTTCTTTTCTTTTTCTGTTTCTTTTTTTTTGGAGTGTGCTAGAAGTTGAAGATTCTCTCTTAAACGACTGAGTCTTCCAGTTATCAGTATTCTCTTAAATTCTCATTTATATAAACTACCTTAATCTTAAAAAATGGTATTTAAAAAAGTTTACTTTCTTAAAATTTCTGAAATATAATATTGTTCAATATGCTAAAGCTGGATTTTGTTCTATCCAGGTGGGGATGGAATGCATAGAAGAAAAAAAAAAATTCCTTCCCCTAAGCGGTGACAGGCTTTAGGCCAAGTGAGAAGGAAGCCTGTTTTTAAACGTTCACACTATATCTTACGCATCTCTCCTTCTCTAAGAATAGGTCACTCTCTGGTGTCTCGAAGCTGATCTGTAAAGATCCAATATGCCACAATCATCTTTTAGCTCCATAAAATGCATCAAAGTCCTGTGGTTTTTGTTTCCTTGTCTGGTAAGACAAGACATTTTAACAACTCTTAAAATACCAAGACAAGTTGTGGCTGTTCTCTCACAATCAGTTTCACCTTTATTTGTTTAATAATTTTGTTTGTTTCCAAGGGAGTGCTTTATGGGCCTGGCATTTGGCACTTGAAGTGTTAACAGCTAATGACGAAGGCTGCCATCTGCTCTCTCAGCACATGACAAGCTGAGGTTATCTCCACGTAAAAAACAGTCTCCTTCGCAGCAGATGGGATGCTTCTGCTCCCCACCCTTGCTCTCCTTCCAAGCTCGTTTCTGATTGGCTACTCTGTGGTTATTCAAGGAGTCAGCCAACAGGAGTGAACACTGAGAGCAAGGATGAAATGCACACAAAGAAAGGCACAAGGCTGAAGCAAAGTCAGAAACAACTGGAAAGTAAGATGAGGGCAGGGGCAGGCCCTATGAAATACTATTTCCATTCAGTAAACATCCACTTATAACCTGTCATTTGGCAATTCAGAGCATGGTACCTTCCCTCCCCAACTCTTTAGTAGGTCCCACCCCACCCTCTCAGAATAAGACAGGATGCAGATTTCCTTCGCACCCCCTACTCAGGCTCACCTGGGATTCATACGGGAGAAATGCAATGTTGATTTCCGTCAGAGTTTTGATGACTTTGGCTGCTCGAGATTTTACCAGTTCATTAAACAGGGCATCTGGACAAGCTGTAAGCATGACAAAAGACAGTTGGCTTTCCTGTCCATTTGCTGGTTCATTTAACAGCTGCACATGTACAGTGGGCTCTTATTTTATCAGGATTTTTTTTTTTTTTTTTGATATGGAGTCTCACTCTGTCACCCAGGCTGGAGTGCAATGGCGTGATCTTGCTCACTGCAACCTCCGGCTCCCGGGTTCAAGCAATTCTCCCGCCTCAGCCTCCCAAGTAGCTGGGATTATAGGTACCTCCTGTCATATCCAGCTAATTTTTGTATTTTTGTAGAGACGGGGTTTCACCATGTTGACCAGGTTGGTCTCGAACTCCTGATCTCAAGTGATCCACCCGCCTAGGCCTCCCAAAGTGCTGGGATTATAGGCGTGAGCCACCACACCCGGCCAAAATCATTCTTCTGCTATATCCTTTCTACTTTCTCAGTGGTGAGTGCTGTGGGAGTTTATCCCTAGAGAGAAGATCTCTGGGTGAATTCTTACTGTTTTATACTCTGTAGCTATCCAGGTCAATTCATCTCCCTTTGCTTCTCCACTAGGATCTGAGCATAAAATCTTCACAACATAAGAAAACTAATTATAGGGTAATGATGCAGGTTCTATCTAATACAAAGACTACTGGATTGGAATATCTTTGTAGTTGAAAAATTAATGGAAACATACTATAGTACACAGTGCTAACTGGAAGTCTACATAATGAAATGCCAAGCCTCAGGAAGGTCATTCTCAGCACCAAGCCTGTCAGTCCTGAGAAGAGGTGCTTGTGTGCTATTTTTCAGCAGGAAGGACTGCATGATCTAGTGGGTTTGTATTTGTGTGCACTTATTTTTGTCTCTTATGCAATTTATCTTCTGAAGAGAAACTAGCAGATTGGGACAAGCATGGTAACAACCCATTCCTTCCCTCTTGACCTGCCTTAGTTTTGGCTCAGCCCAGCTGTGCGGAAGTGCTAACCTGCCTGATGGGACTGGGGACAGCTCTTGGTTGTACTCACAGTCAGTGAAGAAGACGTGTGCAGCCCGGTATTTAGCAGTCGGCGGGTCCTTAAAGTCACTGATGAGAGAGTGGACGGACTGTGGACGGGGGGGAAAAAGAGGGACCTGAATCCAATTCTAGAGCCAAATGGGACCTGTATCTGAACTGAGTTAAATCCAATGGCTTCAAGCCATTTGCACAAAATCAGGGGATTTTTGATGCATAATTCTAACACTCATGTTTGGCCACAACCAAGTCCTGAGGACTTAAAATTAGTATTATTTCAGAGTTTAGATGAACAAAGGCCTTCTTAGCCCATTCTGGAATGGCAGTATCAGTTCTTTGGAGCCACTGTAATTAGTTGTTAGGAAGACACCCACAAAAAAAGAAACTGGGCAGAAACCTTCCAGGAGATTCATATTGATGACCTTTTGGCAATTTAATTGCATCTGTAGAAATTCATATGTAAGCCAGTTTTCAAAGTGAAAAAAAGGTGTGAAAATTGGAGGAAATTTATATAGACTAAGACACCTAAGGCTGGCTTGGTGGCTCACGCCTGTAATCCCAACACTTTGGGAGGCCAAGTCAGGTGGATCACTTGAGCTCAGGAGTTTGCCACTAGCCTGGGCAACATAGCAAGATCTCCATCTCTACCAAAAATTAGCTGGGCATGGTGGCATGTGCCTGTAGTCCCAGCTGTTTGGGAGGCTGAGGTGGGAGGATCACTTAAGCCCCGGAGGTCGGGGCTGTAGTGAACTGTGATCACAACACTGCACTCCAGCCTGGGTGATGGAGAGAGATCTGTCTCAAAAAAAAAAACCAAAAAAAAAAAAAAAACCCCAAAAAACAAAAAAGGCTGAGAGTGGTGGCTCACACTTGTAATCCCAGCACTTTGGGAGACCGAGACAGGTGGATCACTTGAGGTCAGGAGTTCGAGACCAGCCTGGCCAATATGGTGAAACCCTGTCTCTACCAAAAATACAAAAATTAGCTGGGTGTGGCAGTGTGGTGGGGGGACCTGTAATCCCAGCTACTTGGGAGGCTGAGGCAGGACAATCTCTTGAACCTAGGAGGCAGAGGTTGCAGTGAGCCAAGATCGTGCCACTGCACTCCAGCCTGGGCAACAGAGCTAGATTCCGTCTCAAAAAAACAAAACAAAACCTATAAAACAAAACAAAACAAAACCTGCCTAAGACAACTATTACCCAGAAGCAAGGAGTTGGACCTTGTTTGGATGGTGATTTGAAGTAACCTCCAAAATTATAAGACAGGTAAATGTGAGTAGTAACTGGATATTGATAAAATAAAATGAAAGCATAAAATACCAAAGTCTGGAGGTGGACTAATTAGACAGAGTGGGTCCTACCTGAAGAGGGAGTGCGAGGGGGAAAACTAGAATGATCCAGGGCCATGGAACACAGGCTCTGGTTTTCTGCACAGCTGCTGTGTTTAAGAACGCTTAATACATTCATCACTTCTCACTGCATAAACACCACCCCCCACCCCACCCCATTGTGGATTGCATGCTTAAACAGAGCAGTGTGTTAAATGCGTGCTTAACCTAGAAATGTCAGACGGTCTGTGCCACATAAATCCCAAGCCAGTCCATCTAACCTTAGCCAGATTCCTCCTCTGGTGGAAGGTTTACCTTCTCGGATGGAGTGATGAGATACACAGCCTCCAGGCTGGGGAGCGGCTCTCTGCGCTTATTGATATCTTCCACAACTAGACAACAAAACAACCCGCAGTGAATAAGAAAACATGATGGGTGACCATAAAACCAGAAGCAATATAGACAGGCTACCTTCAGACTGTTGCAGATAAATATCTACAGCGGGGGACGGGGGGAATCATTCACCCATTCCTTAAGGTTACTACGTTCCTTGGGAGTGAATTTCATGGTCTCAACATGCCCAAAATGTTAGAATCTGAAATCCGGGCTGGGCATGGTGGCTCATGCCTGTAATCCCAACACTTTGGGAGGCTGAGGTGGGACATCACTTGAGGTCAGGAGTTCAAGACCAGCCTGGCCAACATGGTGAAACCTCATCTCTACTAAAAAACTACAAAAATTAGCCAGGCATGTTGGAATGTGCCTATAATTCCAGCTATTCAGGAGGCTGAGGTGGGAGAATCGATTGAACCTGGGAGGTGGAGGTTGCAGTAAGCCAAGATCGTACCACTGCACTCCAGCCTGGGTGACAGAGTGATGAGACTCCATCTCAAAAACAATGACAAAAACAACAACAAAAGAAAATCTGAAATCTTATCACACTAGATAGTTCTCACTCCCCATTTCAGTTTAAGTAAATTCATTGATCTGTTCTGAGAGAAAATGGAAAATGCTATCTAATTCTGTCAAGAATGGGTCCTTTGCCTCTTCTTCAGCTTTGTCTCATCTGCCCTAGATAATCCCAATTCCTTTGGAATTTCCATGTTGGGTTTATTTTTCAACATCTGGACAGTTTCATTGCTCTCCTCTGCATATCAAATGAAGGCATTCCAACCACATTCTCTATACAATATTGCTTCCTTCAATAGTGCAAAGATTAAATGTTCTATTTGGTTAAAACAAACCATAGGCTTTGGTTTGCTTGTTTCCTCTACAGTTATGTCAGGGACTTCACCTGGAAGGAACAGCTTTTGGGAGAATCTTACCAATCACCTAGTAATGCTTAAAATGTGTTATCTACTGTCCTCTGGCATGGAGGGAGCAAGGCAATTATACAGGTGCTATTCTTTCTACGCAGATGATTTAAGCAGATAAAAGCATCACTTTAGAGGATTGTAACATTTATAAAGACTTGGAATATTTATAAAGACTTTCACCTCAAATAATGTTCAAATTAATACCAAAATCCCCAAACATCTACTTTACCAGTGGTTATAGATTTGTTTAATTTCATAGGCCACTAATATTTCCCCCCAAAATGTTTCAGAGCTTCAACATAGGGTTGCTAACTTTTAAATTTTGTTAAGTAAGAACAGTTTTTCTTTCTTTTTTTTTTTTTTTTCTTTTTGAGAGTCTTGCTCTGTTGCCCAGGCTGGAGTGCAGTGGCACGATCTCGGCTCACTGCAACCTCCACCTCCCAGATTCAAGCGATTCTCCCACCTCAGCCTCCTGAGTAGCTGGGACTACAGGCACATGTAACCATGCTCAGCTAATTTTTGTATTTTTAGTAGAGACAGAGTTTCACTCTGTTGGACAGGCTGGTCTCGAATTCCTGACCTTGTGAGCCACCTGCCTCTGCCTCCCAAAGTGCTGGGATTACAGGTGTGAGCCACCATGCCTGGCCGTAAGGCCATTTTTTAAAAACCACTTTTGGGGGTAGGAAAGAGTCTGTGTATAGTGGAGAGCTCTGAATCCCCATCTCCCACAGGAAGTCAATTAATAATATCTAATATCGCTGAATCAAGAGATAATAGAACAAGCATTTATGTAGAAAAATAAAAAAGATGACCAGAATGAAGGGCGAGGTGGCTGCCTCTGGGGTAACAGACCCCGAGGATGGGAGAGGGGAGGACAGGAAGTCACTGCTCTTTTCTTAGATCCTTGTTAGCTCCATTTAGTGTTTTTCTCCTTTACTTTTGTGTTTTTTGTTTGTTTTTGCTTTGATAGATGAAAAAAATAGTTTCGAAAATTCAATGAAGAAAATGACATCATAAACTCAAAATAGGGGCAAGCCTAGTCTTAAAACTGACTTGGGGCAGGGCACGGTAGCTCACACCTGTAATCCCAGCACTTTGGGAAGCCAAGGCGAGCAGATAACTTGGGGCCAGGAGTTAAAGACCAGCTTGGCCAACATGGTGAAACCCTGTCTCTACTAAAAAAAAAAAAAAAAAAAATTGCCCGGCGCCTGCCTGTAATCCCAGCTACTTGGGAGGCTGAGGCATGAGAATTGCCTGAACCCCAGAGGCAGAGTTTGCAGTGAGCCAAGATTGCACCACTATACTCCATCCTGGGCAACAGCGCGAGCCTCTGTCTCAAAAACAAACAACACACTGACTTAGGTCACTAAATGACATAAAAGTCACATAAAAAATTGTGTATGCGTGCCAAGTGCAGTGGCTCGCTCCTGTAATCCCACCTCTTTGGGAGGCCAAGGCAGGTGGATCACTTGAGGTCAGGAGTTCGAGACTAGCCTGGCCAACATGGTGAAACCCTGTCTCTACTAAAAATACAAAAATTAGCCAGCCGTGGTGGCAGGTGCCTGTAATCCCAGCTACTTAGGAGGCTGAGGCAGGATAATCGCTTGAACCCAGGAGGCAGAGGTTGTGGTGAGCTGAGATTGCACCACTGCCCTCCAGCCTGGGAGACAGCAAGACTCTGTCTCAAACAAACAAACAAACAAAAAAACTGTGTTTGCCACTTACAGGACTGTGCTTCTGCTGATAGATACACTGGATCTGTTTTTTAAAAATGAAGGAATCACATCCACGTGCAATCAAAATGAATACAGACACATACCTTATACCTTTTAGAAATGTTAACTCAAAATGGATCAGAGACCTAAATGTAAAATGCGAAATTATAAAACTCCTAGAGGATTACATAAAAGAAAAGCTAGGTGACCTTGGATTTGGCAAAGACTTTTTAGATATGACACCAAAGTGACAATCCATGAAAAAAAGAATTGATAAGCTGGACTTCATTAAAATTAAAAAGTACTGCTCTGTGAAAGATGCCATCAAGAGAATGAAAAGACAAGCCACAGACTGAGGGCAAATATTTCCAAAAGACACATCTGATAAAGAACTGTTATCCAAAATATACAAATATCCCTTAAAATTCAACAATAAGAAAACAAATAACCCAATTAAAAAATGGGCCTAAGACCTTACAGACACTGCACCAAAAAACAATATACAGATGGCAAATAATCAGGTGAAAAGATGCTCCACATCCTAGGTCATCAGGGAAATGCAAATTAAAACAATACCATACCACCACACAGCTAGTAGAATGCTCAAAATTCAGAACACTGACAACTCCAAATGCTGGTAAGGATGTGGAGCAACAGGAACTCTCATTCACTACTGCTGGGAATGCAAAATGGTCAGCCACTTTGAAAAATGGTTTGGCAGTATCTTAAAAAACTAAACATACGTACCATGTGATCCAGCAATCCTGCTCCTTGTTATTTACCAAAAGTTATAGCACACATTCCAAAGCGTGAATAAAACATAAACATACAAATAACTATAAGGCAAATGTCTAAATAAGCACCACCCCAGTTAAGAAACAAAACCCAATCAGCACCACAAAAGTGCCCTGGCTCCAGCTCACATTCCCCTGTCAACACGATTTCCTCTCTTCCCTGCAAACAGAATCATTATCCTCCCTGGAATGGTGAGCTCTTCTCTTGAGGTTTTACCCCCTGCATCTGCATTTTAAAACAACACAGCTGAGCTCTGCAGTCTGAACTCTGTGGAATGAAGGCTCACTATCAGTGGTCTTCTGTGTCTTGCTGTCTTTGCTCACCGTTGTTTATCAGATGCATTCATGTTACTGTGAGCGCTCAGGGCTCGCCCATTTTCATCCCTGTAGAGTATTCTGCTGTGTAACTGCACGCAACTGATTCAACCATTCTACACTTGATGGACGTTTTGGTTGTTTTCCACTTGGGGAATCTATGAGCAACACTGCACATGTATTCCCGCACATATATCCTGGGCCCACATACCTGAGGTTGTCTAGGACACACACCTGACCACAGACTTGCTGGCTCACAGGACATGCATACCTTCAACTTTACTAGACACTGCCAAGTGGTTTTCAAAGGGGCTACACCAGCAGACATTCCATCACGTAGGAGTTTCCATTTTTCTACCTCCTCGCCGTCACTTGGCATTATCAGAGATTAAATATTGTAATATTTTGAATCTATATCAGCATCTCACTCTGGTTTGAATTGCATTTCCCTGACCACTAATGACAGTGGACAATTTTCATAGACTCATTGGCCATTTGGATTTCTTCTTTTGTTAAGTGCCTGCTCAGAACTTTTTTCTATTGGGTGGGCTGCCTTTTCTTTCTTGATTTAACCTTTCTTTTGGCATTCCTTTATCAGACATTGAATGAGCATCTAGCCCTGGATTTGGTGCTGGGGATTCAGTGATGAACAAGATAGCCTTGGGCCTCTCAGGAGCTTCCGGTCCTAGCACACAGGTTGCTGGAAGAATCTAAAATTGAAGGAGATAATAATGAATAGGAAAGAGCTAAGCCTGCCACAGAGAGAAGGCTCCAGCACTGCTCAAGTGCAGAGAGCATGCTCACTCGTTATGCCCTCGGTCATGATGTCTGTCATCTTGCAGCAGGAGGACAGCATCCTCATGCTTAACTGATCCACCACCAGCACCTGCAAGGAAAGAGAACAGCATATGGGCTGCATGGCATCTGCTGTGATTCTCACTCAGCTTACCACATCAGACTCCAAAAGGAGCTCCGGAAGTACAGAATACAGAAGAAACCATATTTCCTATGGACCAGAAGCCCACGGGGATACACGCTCGCTTGTACCTCCCATACTCTAACCTAACCTTCTAGGAGTTAGAGTTTCCTCTCACTGATGTAATTTTATAAACTTAAAAAAAAATAGTTCTGGCCGGGCGTGGTGGCTCACGCCTGTAATCCCAGCACTTTGGGAGGCCGAGGCGGGCGGATCACGAGGTCAGGAGATCGAGACCATCCTGGCTAACACAGTGAAACCACGTCTCTACTAAAAATACAAAAAATTAGCGGGCGAGGTGGCGGGTGCCTGTAGTCCCAGCTACTCGGGAGGCTGAGGCAGGAGAATGGCGTGAACCCCGGGGGGCGGAGCCTGCAGTGAGCTGAGATTGCGTCACTGCACTCCAGCCTGGGCGACAGCGAGACTCTGTCTCAAAAAAAAAAAAAAAAAAAAAATAGTTTTTATTTCCCATGATAAAGTAAATACCCATTTAAAAAAGGAAAACAATCAGTCGGGCATGGTGGCTCATGCCTGTAATCCCAACACTTTGGGAGGCTGAGGTGGGTGGATCACTTGAGGTCAGGAGTTCGAGACCAGCCTGGCCAACATGGTGAAACCCCACCTCTACAAAAATTAGCCAGGTGTGGTGGCTCACACCTGTAATCCCAGCTACTTGAGAGGCTGAGGCAGGAGAATGTTTGAACCCAGGAAGCGGAGGTTGCAGTGAGCCGAGATTGCGCCATTGCACTCCAGCCTGGGCAACAGCAAGACTCCATCTCAAAAAATAATAATAATAAATAATAAATAAATAAAGGAAAATATCATCTATAGCTCCAACATTCAGAGATAATCATATTAGTGAGTACTTTTTCACGGCATGCACTTGTGTTTAAGGGGAGAGTGAACACTAGCGCCTGCACATGTGGTCTGGCATGTGGGGACTTGATGAAAGGCATCATCAGAACTGTGCCACTAACACACATGTCAGCTGGGACATAGTGTACCTTAGTCTAGGCTGGAAGAACAAGAATGTTCCAGTCCTGGCCTAAAAGCTTCAGACCTGTAACTCTTCAGCTCACCTTTCTTATCTTCATTCAGCCCACAGTGGAGAGGAAGCTGGCAGTTAAAACAAGGCTATTTATCCTCCCTTTTTATAATGTTATAAACTGAGAAGGGAGCAACAGGAGGAAGACACATCAGGGCAGATAGTGTGGATGAGAAAGCTTTCTGCTGCAGTACAGGGGCCAATTAGTTTTTATTATACAAGGCAGCTTCCTCAAGATTAGTTTAAAATTCACACGTCTACAAGCCCCTCAACTGATGGGAAGGGTAAGTGAGAAAGGTATGCTAAAGAGTTCCCACTGCACAGCCTCCCCTTCTGGGTGGTGAGGACAGATGTGCTGGTTAAAACAAAGGCCCCGGGTGAGACTTCAAAATCCTCCTGTACTAATCAGCTCTGTTGTTCCTAGGCCCAATGCACTTGAAACTGCATGGGCTTTGACTGCAGGAAAACTTGAGGGCAAGAAAGGTTGGTATAAATTCTTCAGCAACATGCAGAAAAAATAAGTAAAACTGCACACTCTTCTGGCCAGTATAATTCTCAGCCTCAGACAACCAAGTAGTCCTTAAAATGCTGACTTCATGCATAGGGGGCAGCAGTTTCCACTCCTGTACCACCCACTCCAGGAGCCCGGCCCACTCTCAGTTTGATTGGCTTAAATACTTGTTTCAAGTACACTATAGTTTCCAGCACTACTGTCAATGTTACGTGATTAAACGAGCTTACTATTTTTGTCTTATGTAGTTACAGTTCAATGAGGATAGACCAGATGAGGGCTTTGAGCCCAGACTGTACACGGACTCCATGGAGATGCTTTATGACCACAAAGGGGCAAGAAGGCCTCTTCTTCCTCTCCCAGAGCCAGCAGAATTATACCTCTTCTGCTTTATCTAACGGGTTCCAGGTAATATTTTGTTTGAACAAAAGAGTTCCACTGCTAACTGCCTGACCAGGTAGTCTTTAAGATAAGCTTTATGACAAACAGACTTCTTAACCAAGACCATATGAAATGTGAGGCAGAGCAGATCACCTTTCTCCAATCCAGACGCATTCTGTACTCTCTAGACACAGCAAAAGCCCTCATTCCTGCCTACAACTTTCCTCCAACTCCAACCCCTTCTGATTTTTCCATGTGAACTCACCTTAAGCCCATTAACTGTACTTTCTACTCACCTTCCATTCCCCCTTCTTCTTGACCTTCTTTATCACGTCATGCATAATCTCTAAAAAAGGAGAAAGAGAGAAAGAGAGAGAGGAAATTAATGTAATATCAAAGACTTACACACCTCTCTGTTAGATAAGGTCATTTCCCACCTTAGGCTTTGTGTTTCTGAATCATGCAATTCACCAACTGGTTTACTGAGCCATAATCAACCCACCATAAAAATAGTTCTCAGCTGGGCACAGTGGCTCGCACCTGTAATTGGTGCTAGGGATTCAGTGATGAACAAGATAGCACTTTGGGAGGCTGAGGCGGGCAGATCACCTGAGGTCAGGAGTTCGAGACCAGCTTGGCCAACATGGGGAAACCACATCTATACTAAAAATACAAAAATTAGCCAGGCATGGTGACGCATGCCTGTAATCCCAGCTACTCAGGAGGTTGAGGTTGCAGTGAGCCGAGATCACACCATTGCACTTCAGCCTGGGCGACAAAGCAAGACTCCATCTCAAAAATTAAAAAAAAAAAAAAAAGTTCTCTTCCTGTCTCCTTAATTCAGTGGTTTTCAAACTTTTTGGTCTTGTAACTTCTTTACACTCTTAATTATCGTATTGGAAACTAAACTGAGAAATTTTTAACAATATTAATTCATTTAAGATAATAAACTTGTTATATTAATTGCATTTTAATGAAAAATAAATATATTTGTCATAATAAAACATTTTTAGGGAGACAGCTGGCATTGTTTTACATTTCTGCAACCCTCCTTAATGTCTGGCCTCATAGACATTCTCTTGTCTACTTCTGGCTTCTCCCATCTGCTTCTGCAGCCAGTATATCCTGAAACGTATAACATCTGGGAACTTTGCTATGCCCCGTGAGAGAATGAGAATGAAAAGGCAAACCACATCTTGGTCTTAGTATGAAGATAGTTTTGACCTCATGAACCCCCAAAAGGGCTCAGATTTGAGAACCACTGCCTAAAGTTAAGTGGGTAAAAGGCTGTGACAATGCCTCAGGCCACATGAGCCCTCCTCAAGCTCTAAAAACAGATGTGAGGAGCAGTTGTGAAATGTTCCCAACTCTGAGCACATCTCCGGAGCACTCTTATCCCCAAATCACCATTTTAATGAGCCCCGTTATCTAGAACACCACAGACACACACACACACACACACACACACACACACACACCTGACCAGCTGTGAAGGCTCCATAGGAAAGTCCACTCTTGCTACTCTGTAAACCTGAATAACACACGCCTGGAGCTACTTGAAGGGCAAGAGCTGTTGTCAGTAAGTATGCTTCAGACAGTTAGACAATTCTCTAGGGCTGGATGGTTCCTAAATCTGCTTTTGACTATCTTCAGTAATCACTGAATCACAGTAATCGCACACACACACACACACACACACACACACAGCAGTAAACTTGGAAAACACAGAAAAGTATAAAGGAAAAATTCTGGCCAGGCACAGTGGCTCACACCTGTAATCCCAGCACTTTGGGAGGCCAAGGCGGGTGGATCACCTAAAGTCAGGAGTTCGAGACCAGCCTGATCAATACGGTGAAACCTCATTTCTACTAAAAATACAAAAATTAGTTGGGCATGGTGGTGTGCACCTGTAATCCCATCTACTCAGAAGGCTGAGGCAGGAGAATTGCTTGAACCCGGGAGGTGAAGGTTGCAGTGAGCCAAGATTACACCACTGCACTCCAGCCTGGGCAACAGACCCAGAGCCAGACTCCATCTCAAAAAAAAAAAAAAAAAAGAAAAGAAAAAATTCCATGTATTACTCGTGTGCTTAAAAAACAATCAGGCCAGGCGCGGTGGCTCACACCTGTAATCCCAGCACTTTGGGAGGCCGAGGTGGGTGAATCACAAGGTCAGGAAATCGAGACCATCCTGGCCAACATGGTGAAACCCGGTCTCTACTAAAAATACAAAGATTAGCTGGGCGTGGTGGTGCATGCCTGTAATCCCAGCTACTTGGGAGGGTGAGGCAGGACAGTCACTTGAACCAGGGAGTCGGAGGTTGCAATGAGCCAAGATCGTGCCACTGCCTCCAGCCTGGTGACAGAGCAAGATTCTGTCTTAAAATAAAAAAGATAACGGCCGGGCAAGGTGGCTCACGCCTGTAATCCCAGCACTTTGGGAGGCCAAGGCGGGCAGATCATGAGGTCAGGAGATCGAGACCATCCTGGTTAACACGGTGAAACCCTGTCTCTACTAAAAATACAGAAAATTAGCTGGGCATGGTGGCGGGTGCCTATAGTCCCAGCTACTCAGGAGGCTGAGGCAGGAGAATGGCATGAACCCGGGAGGCGGAGCTTGCAGTGAGCTGAGATCGCACCACTGCATTCCAGCCTGGAGGACAGAGTGAGACTCAAATAAAAATACAAAAAAATTAGCCAGATATGGTGGTGCGCACCTGTAATCCCAGATACTCAGGAGGCTGAGGCACGAGAATCGCTTGTACCCAGGAGGCAGAGGTTGCAGTGAGCCAAGATCTAGCCACTGCACTCAAGCCTGGATGACAGAGTGAGACTTCGTCTCAAAAAAAAAAAATAGAAAAGAAAAATTATCTGTAATAATGTCAATTTGAAATGCATAATTAACATTTTAGTTTATTTCATACTAGCTTTTTCTATGCACTTTTACATAGTTAAGATCATGTTGGCCACGTGTGGTGGCTCATGCCTGTAATCCCAGCATTTTGGGAGGCCAAGGCAGGCAAATCACTTGAGCCCAGGAGTCCGAGACCAGGTTGGACAACATGGTGAAACCCCATCTCTACAAAAAAATACAAAAATTAGCCAGTCATGGTGGCATACACCTGTAGTCCTAGCTACTCAGGAGGCTGAGGTAGTGGGACTGCTTGAGCAAGAGGCAAAGTTGCAGTAACCCAAGATCACACCACTGTACTCCAGCCTGGGTGACAGAGGGAGACTCTGACTCAAAAAAAAAAAAAAAATCATGCTGTAGATATATAATTTTATATTATGCTTTTTTCACTAAATGTACTTATTTCATCCATTTTAATAAAAACGCTTCCTAGGATTTTAAGGCCTGAATAACTGTCCATGGTCAACAATATTCCCAATAGCCATTTAGATTACTTTGCATGTTTCAGTGTAGTGAAAAACTGGAAACCAATATATCCACAATAGGGCAGTGGTTAACTTAATTAGGTTACATTTGTACAATGGAATACTGTGAACCCATTGGAAATAAGAATATGGGAAAATATGTACTCATTCATTCAGGCTTTCACTCAATAAGCATTTGTTGAGTAACCACTACTTGCCAGCCATTGTGCTAAGCCCTGGGAATGAACAAGATACTATGCTGCTCAGCTCCTGTGGAGCTGCCACTCTAGGGAAGGAGGGAGCCACTAACTGAAAAGAGCAATTGCATCTTCTCATAAGTCCTCCAAATTAAATAAATAAGATGCTATGATTTTTAAAAAGGGTGTGGGCAGACTACTTAAATAGGGGGTCAGGCAAGGCCACTCTAAGCAAGTTGGACCCGACAAGGAAGAAGTCAGCCAAGAACTAGGAAAAGGAGAAGGAACAGTACAAAGTCTTGTGGAAAAAGGAAAATGAGATTGACATTTTTCTGGGAACTGAAGATGATATACGCTGAGGTTGGAGGCCAGATCATACAGAGCCTCGTGGTCTTTGATAAGGAGTATGATTTTATCTGAAAGGCATTGGAAAGCCATGGAAGGTAAGGATGTAATCTGATGTGCTACAGAGAGACAAGAAGCAGGGGACAAGAACAGAAGCAGGGAGTAGAGTCAGGAGGCCTTTCCAACAGTCCAGGCATGACAGTGGCAGAGGAGATGGTGAGAAGTGGGCAGATTGGATATACACTGTGGAGGTAAAACCAACAGGGCTAGCTGATACACTGGATGTGGCAGAAAAGAAAAGAAACATAGCTAACTCCCAGATTTTTGGTTTAAGCCAAGAAATTGATGTAGAGACATTCAGAGAGTTTCAGAGGAAGGAGAACTGGTCTGTAGGAGAACATCAGAAGTTCTATTTTAGTTGTTTTAAGATTGAGATGGCTAAGACACATTCAAGGGAAGACGCTGAATAGGTAGCTAGAGTTAGCTCTTGGGCTTGGAAGCACAGCCTCAGCTGGAGTGAAACACTGGGGACTTATCAAATAGAGGCAGGAGGGAAGCCTGCAGAAAATGACTCTGACAGGAGCAGTGAGATGGATGGACATGGTCTTTGTGGACCTTGACAAGCGTTTCAGTGAAATAATAAGAATGAAGCCAGACTAAAATGGGAGAGGAGGAAGATAAGACAGACAACAACTCTTAAGAAGATTTGCTTTGGCCAGGCCTGGTGGCTCACACCTATAATCCCAGCACTTAGGGAGGCCAAGGCGGGTGGATCACGAGGTCAGGAGTTCGAGACCAACCTGACCAACATTGTGAAACCCTGTCTTTACCAAAAATACAAAAATTAGGTGGCGGGCCTGTAGTCCCAGCTACTCTGGAGGCTGAGGCAGTAGAATCGCTTGAACCCGGGAGGCAGAGGTTGCAGTAAGCCAATTCTCGCCACTGCACTCCAGCCTGTGTGACAGAGCAAGACTCTGTCTCAAAAAAACAAAAAACAAAAACAAAAAACAAAAATTGGCTGGGCATGGTGCCGCGTGCCTGTAATCCCAGCTACTCAGGAAGCTGAGGCAGGAGAATCACCTGAACCTGGGAGGTGGAGGTTGCAGTAAGCCGAGATCGTGCCACTGCACTCCAGCCTGGGCGACAAAAAAAAAAAGGAGTTTTGCTTTAAAAGGTAGCAGAGGAAAGGCATGAAAACTAACAGGGTAGACAAAGACATGGATGCAAGGGTAGGATTTGTTTGTTTTTAAAGATGTGAAAGATTATAGCATTTTTAATGAGGTTGGCAATAAGTCAAAAGGGAAGGGGAGACTGACGACGCAGGAGAGAGGATGGAGCAATGAAAGACTGAGGTCCCTGAGGAAGAGGAAGGAGTTGGAGCAGAGATACAAGAGGAAAGCTTGACCTGAGACAGGAGGCATCCTGTGTGAAGGAGAGGAAAGCCACAGATGGGCTTGGAGAAACGGTGGCAGAGGTGAGGGGTTTCCTTATTGGAGATAAAGTAATTGGCTAAGAGTGGGGAAGGGGTGTTATATATGGAAGCTTTGAAGAAAGAAGGTATCACATATCTTCCCAGAGATTGGGAAAGTCAATTTACTATGGAAATGTTTTAGCATTTACAGACAGTACTAAGGACTAATTTGACGGTCATGACTATGCATTTAAAGTTAAACCAGGCAGCTTAGTAATGTTTCTTCCCAATAATGTTTGGCTGTCCAGGTGCAAGAAAGGAAGGCTGGTTTCAACTAAGGTTAGAGTTTTCATATATGAGCACAAACGAGGAAGAAAATGCTCAAAATATATGGCTAAGGGTGAAAAAATGCATGCTACAACTATTTTTAAAGCAGATATGCATAGGAAAATTAGAAAAACTCATACCAAAGCTTATTTTTGTGCAATAAAGTTACAATTAATCTTTACTTGCCAATTTGTGCCTTCCAATGTTGTCCCAAGCTTTCTGCATAAGAAAAATGCTCTCAAAATAATGTGTCAGTGACCATCTTTGTGGCCAGGGCTTTTCTTAGCACAAATTATTCTGTTAGGGTAGCTTTCTGAGTATGGAATAAATTGGTAAAACATCTAAATGTTCTGGGCTCCTGATAAACTCTGCTGAATTACTTTCCAAAATTATGTCTCCCACCCTCACCAGTACTATGTGGCTCTCCAAATTAACATACTAACTGATAAGATATCTTGAGGTTTACTTATTTTAATCTTTGCCACAATGATAGCACAAAACAGTATATTTCACTCTTTATTTGAATGTATCATATTATTGAGGATGAATATATTTTCTTGCCACTAAAAATTAATATAAATTCACTGAAAAAAAATTACGCTTAAGTTGCCTTTTGATAGGGAAAGGCAGAGATATAATCAAAAAATAAAACCAAGTACTACAAGTGTTAAAAGACACATATAAATTACCACTGCAGCTGCCACCATTCCTAGGAAGTTATTTCCTTTCCAAAGTTCTCAGGGCATATATTTGTCCTGGGTATTGTTAACAGCCAATTCTAATCCTGCCCTACATTTTTCTAATCCAATACCGAAAAGGAAACAAGGATTAGAGCTCAGTTTAGCATTAAGAATCAAGTAGCTTGGGCTACCTCCTCACAATCCCTGGCAATCTCATTTCATCTCCTTCCTAAGTCCTCTTCATGTGGAGAGAAACAATGAAGCCTTCTGAAGTGGGTCCAGCCAGGAGGTCTTACTTCCGCATACCAAACCATGTGTATCTACATCCAAATGCCTGCTCCACCACCCATCTAGTCTACGGAGATGTGTTCAAAAGACCGGGGCAGCTTCAATTCCTCTGTAATACTGAAGACCCTGGTAGACTCTGCTTCCCTCATGGCCAAATGAGTAAGAAAGCAGGTTCCTTCTCAACCACATCCTCTAGGTCCTGGGTGACTCCCAACCTTGGCAAATCTCTGCCACGTCCTGAGATAAATGGCCAGTGGTCTAAGATGATCTGGGACATCTTCAAATGCACCCAATATTTCGACTGGAGTCCCAAAACACAGGTTCCAGGGATCACTACAGGGACTGCTCAAGGCTTGCAGCTCCCTATGAAGCCCCACCCTCACAGTCCAGGAGGGACTCACAACTGCCCTCCACAGTGACATATGCCAGATGCCTGATGCCCTGAGCACAGGGCACATACAAACACCTGAAGTAGCGTGACTAATATTAGATGAGCCAGAAGCTTAGAAGAAGTGCAACCAAAGTCCTCAACACCACAGGTGATTCCAAGATTCCACACGGTAGCCCCAGATCACCACACTGCCCAGGACAGAGGCACCAGGATCCACTTTCCCCAGGTTGGGAGAAGTTGCCTTCATGCTGCTGAGGGAACTAAGAGAGTCCAACCTCAGCCCACAACTCCCCGCCGCTTTTTACCAATCCAGAGTACAGAGAATTTCCAGAGTTATTCTGACTCAACAGTAGACGTTCTTCTAAAAAGCATCCTCTTGACTGAACTCCAGGGGTCTGAAGGGGTAATGCTGGCTGCTCAAGCAGAAATCACCCCCAAAAATGCCCAAGGAAGTGCTAAAGTTAGACCAGAGCTGACATCCAGGTTCAGGCATTTGCTGGCCGTGTGACCTTGGGACTTTTTTTTTTTGAGAAGGAGTCTCCTTCTATCGCCCAGGCTGGAGTGCAATGGCGAAATCTTGACTCACTGCAACCTCTACATCCCGGGTTCAAGTGATTTTCCTGCCTCAGCCTCCCTAGTAGCTGGTAATACAGGCACACGCTACCATGCCCAACTAATTTTTGTGTTTTTTGTAGAGACAGGGTTTCACCATGTTGGCCAGGCTGCCTTCGAACTCCTAACCTCAGGTGATCCACCTGCCTCAGCCTCCCAAAGTGCTGGGATTACAGGCGTGAGCTACCGAGCTACCATGCCTTGCCAAGTTTAAAACATTTAAGTTTCAGTTTTCTCATCTGCAAAATTAAAATTATAATTAATAGCCTGTTGTGAAGATTAATGAGATAAAATGCTTACTTAGTCCAGTGACACGTATGAGGCACTCTGCAAAAGGCACCTCTTGTGACATCACTATAAAAGCATATTATTCATACAGAGGAAGAAGAAAATTATGAAATATAACTTCCACCAATCAAGATTTTTAACATAATGTAAAAATCCTCTTAAAAGGAAACAAATGTGGCCGGGCACAGTGGCTCATGCCTGTAATCCCAGCACTTTGGGAGGCTAAGGTGGGTGGATCACTTGAGGTCAGAAGTTTGAGACCAGCCTGGCCAACATGGTGAAACCCTGTCTTTACTAAAAATACAAAAATTAGCTAGGCGTGATGGTGGGTGCCTGTAATCCCAGCTGCTTGGGAGGCTGAGGCAGGAGAATTGCTTGAACCTGGGAGGTGGAATTTGTAGTGAGCCAAGTTCACGCTACTGCACTCCAGCCTGGGCAACAGAGTGAGACTCTGCCTCAAGAAAAAAAAAAAAAAGGAAACAAATGTTTAAAATAGTTTTTAAATAATCATAAAGATATTCAGATAGCAAACTACATGGATATTTCACCAAAAATTTCAAAACTTCTCTGACCTGCAGTAAACATATGAATACATTTTTGGAATAATGGCACTATAGCACCAACGTATACGAATCCTAAATGAAAATATAAAGTTTGGCCTGGTCAATATGGCAAAACCCGTCTCTAGAAAAAATACAAAACTTAGCTGGGTGTGGTAGCTCGCGCTTGTAGTCCCAGCTACTCAGGAGGCTGAGGTGGGAGGATCCCTTTTAGCCTGAAAGGCAGAGACTACAGTGAGCCAAGATGATGCTGCTGTACCACTCCAGCCTGGGCAAGAGTGAGACCGTGTCTCAAACTAAAAAAAAAAAAAAAAAAGAAAGAAAGAAAATATAAAGTTGAACATAAGGACCCCCGTCCCCTTCTGAGAGGGCAGAGAGTGGCCCCTGGCTATCTGCGAGTTAATGCTGAAGCACAAGCAGAGGCCGATAGAAAGTCAAAGGCATCTTAGTCACAACAGGGCATGCAGGTCTGTATTTTAAAATTGTTATTATTTAATATGTATCCAAAAATTCAGTCAGATAAGAAAATAAAATGAGTTACAATATTAGTAATATTGATATATATCTATCTGCAGAAATCAAAATGGTTAGCAACATTAAAACATTTAGTAAGGCAGCAGATAAGAAATAAATATATAAAAATCAAGAGGACTTTTTCTACAGCAGCAATAACCAGATTGTAGGAAGAGGGCTCACTCTTTACCAGTTTACACTGGGCTGAGACTCGGCCTCCAAAGGTTCAATCTACTGCTGGAAATTCTGCTCTGAAGCAACACGTCTAGGTAGTCTGTTCCTCTTTCCTGACAGCAAAGACAGCAACCAAGTTTCTCTGAATGTCTCGTGTGGGGCTGAAGGGTCTCCTTGATAAACAACTGCATTTTGCCAGGTGGAATAAGTTAATGTTCAACCAGATTGCAGGAAATGGTGCAAATACTTGAGAACAAGCCTTCCAAGTACTCTCAAGGTTCCTTTCCTGGAAATATCATTCATACACACACTATTGGTAACCTAATTATAAACCACTTTAACTTTTTGCCTTTATGTAGTTCTTTTTTTTTGAGACGGAGTTTCAACTCTTGTTGCCCAGGCTGGAGTGCAATGGCACGATCTTGGCTCTCTGCAACCTCTGCCTCCCGGGTTCAAGCGATTCTCCTGCCTCAGCATCCGGAGTACCTGGGATTACAGGCATGTGCCACCATGCCCGGCTAATTTTGTATTTTTAGTAGAGACGGGGTTTCTCCATGTTGGTCAGGCTGGTCTTGAACTCCCGACCTCAGGTGATCTGCCCGCCTCAGCCTCCCAAAGTGCTGGGATTACAGGCGTGAGCCACCACCCCCAGCCTATGTAGTTCTTAATAATATAAAAGTAGCACATTCTTGTAAAAAAAAAAAAATCAAACAATAGATTATATAAATACAGGGTGAAATTTCCCTCCCTCCCCCTACTCTTGCAGGGAAAACAGCCACTAACAGTTTCGGGTGTGCCCTTACAGATCCTTTCCTGGGCACATACACCCAGGTGTGGGGAGGTATGCACATGTACACAGCTCTTTGGTTGGGATATTACACATATACACATTGTTCTGCAATTACATTTTCTACTCAATATATTATAGACTTTCTCTTGTATCATTTCACACAGACCTACCACATGCTTTTAAACTACATAGCATTCCATAATATGAACATACAATAATTTGCACAAATCTCCTTAAAGGTATTCATAAGACAGTCTCTACTTGGAGACTTGCTGATTTATTCCAGTCAAATTAGTGAGGACTTTATTGTAAACATAAACATTAACACAAGAGGCTAATAAAATTTTTTGATCTATGTCACCTTGTGGCCTGGGGAGGTGAAGTAATTTTCAACTATTCTTCTTTGGGGCTTGAAAACTTTAATATTGGAAAAGAACCTCAGAGATCAGCTAAGGCCAGGTTCCAGGTCCCAGGTCCCAATTTGGGCATTGAGATACTCCCTGCAGAAGACAGCCATCTGGAGTGGGTAAGCCACTAATTGGTCACTCTAGCATGAGCAGAAACTATTCTCTGGACCCCTGTCCGCATGTTCTTCCCACTGCACATGTCGTCTCTCTGGCGCTAGCATGGGCTAGACTCTGACACTGAACCCAGCTGTCCTTTGTTGTGCCATATTGCTATGATCACCTTGACAGAGTAAAGCAAAGGGATTCAAATGGGTTTTGGAGCCAGACGGTTAAAGTTCAAATCCCTGCCTCTCCACTCATTAGCTGTGCCTTTGGGCAAGTTATTAAATCTCTGTGTGTCACAGTTTCTCCATCTGTAAAATGGGAAGGACCGCAAATATCTCATAGGGGTATCGTGAGGATTAAATAAGTGACTGCCTGTACAGCACTTAGCTCAGTGTTTACAACAGTACTTAACCCTGTTGGCTATCACTGGCCCCATTATCACCTATTTTAAATAATATTTTTACCTTCCTAATAAAGAAGAATCTAGTCATTTATTGTTCCTCCATGGGGTTTGTAATATGTCTCCTGTCTTCTAATTTTTTCTCTGCATACATTTTTTCTCATCTATTCCACAATATTTATTGAACACCTGCTATGTGGCAGACATCCTTCTAGGCATCAGAAAGACCATGATGAGCAAGCTAAACAAAATGCCTACACTCTGGTGTGGAAGGGAGAGACAGCCTATAAACACAGAGAAATAAACACCATCGCCTCGGAGAGTGATCAGTGCTCAAAGGAAATTTAACAGTTTAATGAACTTGCTGGGGACTTGGAAGGTCTACCATCTGATAATTAATTCCCCTATTGCTAATTTTTTAACCAGTGTCTGATTGAGATATTACAACCTTAGCCAAAATATTTTTCAAAGCTCTTATTAAAGAAAAAACTTGGCGGGCACAGTGGCTCATGCCTGCAATCCCAGCACTTTGGGAGGCCGAGGCGGGCAGATCACAAGGACAGGAGTTCGAGACCAGCCTGGCCAGCATGGTGAAACCCTGTCTCTACTAAAAATACAAAAATTAGCCAGGCATGGTGGTGTGAGCCTGTAGTCCCAGCTACTCGGGAGGCTGAGGCAGGAGAATCACTTGAACCTGGGAGGTGGAGGTTGCAGTGAGCCAAGATCGTGCCACTGCACTCCAGCCTAGACGACAGAGTGAGACTCCGTCTCAAATAAAAAAAAAAAAAAAAAAAAAGAAAAGAAAAAAAAGAAAAAACTCAGCCGGGCACAGTGGCTCATATCTGTAATCCCAGTACTTTGGGAGACTGAGGCGGGCAGGTCACTTGAGGCCAGGAGCTCGAGACCATCTTGGCCAACATGGTGAAACCCTGTCTCTACTAAAAATACAAAAATTAGCTGGGTTTGGTGGCAGGTGCCTGTAATCCCAGCTACTAGGGAGGCTGAGGCAGGAAAATTGCTTGAACCTGGGAGGCGGAGGTTGCAGCAAGCCAAGATTGCACCACTGCACTCCAATCTGGGCAACAAAGCAAGACTCCTTCTCAAAATAAAGAAAAAACTCAATCGTTAATTTAATCTCAATAACAAAAAAAAATGCCCATAATAACAGCAATATCTGAAACGTATTGAAAGTTGACTACATGGGAGGTAGTTCCTCATGTGTTTTACATATATCATCTCATTTAAAGCTCCCAGTAGCCCTCAGAGGTCAAGAATTATAGCACCCTCATTTTACAAAGTAAAACACTGAGGCTCAGAGAAACAAAGTATCTAGCAATTGCACAATAAAATGCACATAACCACTTGAAGCCAATAGAGGATACAAACAACATACAAATCAATTTATTTACCTCAAAGAATTTACAGTCCAGTCTGAGAAAGAAGGAATTACATCTTAAGCGCAGTAAGATAAAAAGGCACTGGACCGTCATGCACTGCTGGTGAGAATGTAAAATGGTACAGCTGATGTGGAAAACAGGCTGGCAGTTCCTCAAATAACCAAACATAGAGATCCAGCAATTCTATTCCTAGGTATATATCCTAAGGACATTAAAACATATGTTGGCTGGGCGTGGTGGCTCATGCTTGTAATCCCATCACTTCGGGAGGCTGAGGCAGGCGGATCACCTAAGATCAAGAGTTCAAGATCGGCCTGGCCAACATGGTGAAACCCTGTCTCTACTTAAAATACAAAAATTAGCCAGGCATGGTGGCAGGCACCTGTAATCCCAGCTACTCGGGAGGCTGAGGCAAGAGAATTGCTTGAACCTTGAGGGCAGAGGTTGCAATGAGCTGACATAGTGCCACTGCACTCCACCCTGGGCAGTACAGTGAGACCCTGTCTCAAAAAATAATAATAAATAAATTTTAAAAATAAATAACATATGTCTACACAAAGACTTGTACATGAATGTTTCTAGCAGCATTATTCATAATAAGCAAAAAGTGGAAACAACTCAAACGCCCACTGACGGGTGAATGGGTAAGTGCAGTATATCCATACAATGGAGTATTACTCAGTCATTAAAAAGGAGTGAAGTACAATAAATGTTGTAAGACCAAAGAACCTTTAAAACACACTAAGTAAATGAAGGCAGTCATGACAGTGTGCGGTGGCTCACGCCTGTAATACCAGCACTTTGGGAGGCCAAGGTGGGCGGATCATGAGGTCAGGACATCAAGACCATCCTGGCTAACATGGTGAAACCCCATTTCCACTAAAAATACAAAAAGTAGCCAGGCATGGTGGCGGGCGCCTGTAGTCCCAGTTACTCAGGAGGCTGAGGTAGGAGAATGGCGTGAACCCGAGAGGCGGAGCTTGCAGTGAGCCGAGATTGCACCACTGCACTCCAGCCTGGGCGATAGAGCGAGACTCCGTCTCAAAAAAAAAAAAAAAGGAAGGCAGTCATAAAGGACCACATATTGCATAACGCCATTTAGATGCAATGTCCAGAACAGGTACAGCCATACAAATTGAAAGGAGATTAGTAGTTGCCTAGAGCAGGAGAGATGGGGGGTTTAGGGGTTACATATAAGGAATATGGAGTTTCCTTCTGGGGTAACTGAAAGTGTTCTAAAATTGATTGTGATGATGGATACATTTCTATGAATAGACTAAAAGCCATTGAATTATACACTTTAAATGGGTGAATGGTATGGTATGTGAATATATCCCAATAAAGCTGTTTCTAAAATCATTAGAGAATTTTAGACAAAAAAATTAAAATTCAAACTCAAAAAACTGGCTGGGCACAATGGCTGTAATCCCAACACTTTAGGAGGCCAACGTGGGATCACTTGAAGCCAGGAGTTAGAGACCAGCCTGGGCAACAAAGCAAGACCCTGTCTCTAGAAAAAATTTTTAAAAACAAAAACAAAACAAATGCAGTTATGCTTAATATAAAACTGTTCCATAGTGCCTTAATTTGAAGACAGTAACTCTATCAACTATTAGTTATCTAGAATAATTTGCCATAATTTTATATCTAAACTGTATTTGTGGGAAGTGGGAGAGACCAAAATAGAGATCTCAAATTGTCAGCCACAGGGCAAACACTGGGTATCACTCCCTGTAACTGTTGAATGACAACTAATTAGCCTGGTTATAATCTGAGAACATCCCTATTTAGGTTTGATTTTTGGGTAATGGGTAGTGAGAAAAAAGGGTGAGGGCTAATTGTTTGGAGTTGTAACAAGCTTTAAAACGTGTAGAGATGGGTTAACAATGATTTGATTACATCAGCCTACTGAGCACACCCAAAGATTGCATAAGACTCAAATGTCCAACGCTGTAACATACAAAACCTGGGTTACTGCCAATATCCGAGAGAGTGCCTGATGGTAAATGCCTAGTATCCGAGAAACCAAATCCTAACCTCAGGTCCATAAAGATACTGGGTAGGGTTACAGAAATGACTATTTACTTTCTCTTTCAAGGGAGATTCTCATTTTTTATCTTATATCCCTGTTTTATAAGGTTTGGAGCCAAAAAGTGAAGGAGCCAGAAAATCTCTAAGCAAAGACTCATGAACCTTCAAAGTGATTAGTAAAAAAAAATCTCAGCCACGGCTGGGAGCGGTGGCTCACGCCTGTAATCCCAGCACTCTGGGAGGCGGAGATGGGTGGATCACCTAAGGTCGGGAGTTCAAGACCAGCCTGACCAACATGGAGAAACCCCGTTTCTACTAAAAATACAAAAAATTACCCAAGCGTGGTGGTGGGTACCTGTAATCCCACACCTACTCGGGAGGCTGAGGCAGGAGAATCACTTGAACCCAGGAGGTGGAGGTTGCAGTGAGCCGAGATCATGCCATTGCACTACAGCCTGGGTAACGAGAGTAAAACTCTGTCTCAAAAAATAAATAAATAAATAAAAATAATTTCAGCCAGGCACAGTGGCTCACACCTGTAATCCCAGCACTTTAGGAGGCCGAGGCGGGTAGATCACCTGAGGTCAGGAGTTTGAGACCAGCCTGACCAACATGGTAAAACTCCGTTTCTACTAAAAAAATACAAAATTAGCCGGGCATGGTAGCTCATGCCTGTAATCCCAGCTACTTGGGAGGCTGAGGCAGGAGAATCGCTTGAACTCGGGAGGCGGAGGTTGCAGTGAGGCGAGATCACACCACTGCACTCTAGCCTGGGCAACAAGAGCGAAACTCCATCTCCAAAAAAAAGAAATCTCAAACCGGGGCTAGTCGAGATGAAAAATAGGAGTTCCTAGGTATATGTTAGAGGCAGCAGTCACCTCCCCTCAGTTCTAAAGGGAAATTATTTCTTCCTTATGTTGCCTGAAACAACGTTCCTTGGATAAAAGGAGCTGTGAAGTTACAAAATACACACAAATGGAAAAATCAATCAAAACTGGAAACCCAATAATTCATATCTTCTTAAAATCAACAGCTTATTGTCATCAACATTACTGAGTTATGTTGATATTATGAACCAAAAAGACCAAAGAAAGACAAAAATTGTGAAATAGTAACTTTCCAGGGGAGCAAACACTACTCTCACCACATAAAGCTCTGCTACATAAGGACATCTTTAAAAGAAAGGACTGGAAAATGAGGACCATTTTTATACACCACAGTGATACCAGCATTCAGTTATTTGGGAAGCCTGGGCCAGGCACAGTGGCTCACGTCTGTAATCCCAGCACTTTGGGAGGCCGAGGCGGGCGGATCACTTGAGGTCAGGAGTTCAAGAACAGCCTGGCCAACATGGTGAAACCCCATCTCTACTAAAAATACAAAAAAT
Source organism: Symphalangus syndactylus (assembly GCF_028878055.3). NCBI lineage: Eukaryota > Metazoa > Chordata > Mammalia > Primates > Hylobatidae > Symphalangus > Symphalangus syndactylus. Next base: position 17,190,953 of record NC_072425.2, read on the forward strand.
TAGCTGGGTGTGGTGGTGCACGCCTGTAGCCCTAGCTACTCGGGAGGCTGAAACAGGAGAATCACTTTAACCCAGGAGGCGGAGGTTGCAGTGAGCCGAGATCATGCCATTGCACTCTAGCCTGGGCAACAGAGTGAGACTTCATCTCAAAAAGAAAAAAAAAAAGATACATGACTACAGTTGACCAGGAAAAAAAAAGAAACACAAAAGAAAGAAAAGACATTGCTCTTATACATTACCAACAACAGCAGACCTCATCTGTTAATGCCCACTTGGCCTGTCAACCTGCATCTGTGTCTGTTTTTTTATTTGTTTGTTTGTTTGTTTTGAGACGGAGTCTCGCTCTGTCGCCCAGGCTGGAGTGCAGCGGCACCATCTTGGCTCACTGTAACCTCTGCCTCCCAGGTTCAAGCAATTCTCCTGTCTCAGCCTCCCAAGTAACTGGGATTACAGGCGCCTGCCACCATGCCCGCCTAATTTTTGTATCTTTAGTATAGACGGGGTTTCACCATATTGGTCATGCTGGTCTCAAACTCCTGACCTCAGGTGATCCACCCGCCTCGGCCTCCCAAAGTACTGGGATTACAGGCATGAGCCACCCGCCCGGCCGCATCTGTGTCTCTGAAAAAAGCTTGTGCTCCTACTACAGACTCTACGATGGCTGCAGGAATTCCTCCTTCAACTGCAGAAACCCAGAATATGTATCTTGATCTTGGCAGGAACCCAAGATGTGGCTAGCATCTTAAATTGGTAGATGCAGCATTTAATGGCTCCAAATCACATCTCTTGGCTTGAATGGGAGTTTCCCTAAGGACTTAAAGATGAGTCTAAAACTAAAGAGAGAGGAAGAATGGAGTGTTTCATACAATCCCAGAAACCCAGCAGCAAACAGGAGACATAAGATCACCTAGTCCAGTGGGGCCGGGCGCAGTGGCTCATGCCTGTAATCGCAGCACTTTGGGAGTCCGAGGTGGGTGGATCACCTGAGGTCAGGAGTTCGAGACCAGCCTGGCCAACATGGCGAAACCCTGTCTCTACTAAAAATACAAAAAATTAGCCGGGCATGGTGGTGGGTGCCTGTAATCCCAGCTGCTCAGGAGGCTGAAGCAGAAGAATCGCTTGAACCAGGGGGGTGGAGGTTGCAGTGAGCTGAGGTCATGCCATTGCACTCCAGCTTGCCTGGGCAACAAGAGCAGAACTCCATCTCAAAAAAAAAAAAAAAAGAGATCACCTAGTCCAGTGGTTCTCAACAGGGAGTGCCCCCCACAAGGGGAAGGTCAGCATTGTCTGGATACCTTTTTTATTGTCACGACTAGGGGATGCTATGGGAATCTATAAGTAGAGGTCAGGAATGCTGCTAAACTTCCCACAAGGCACAAGCTCATCTGGCCCAAAATGTCAATAGTGCCAAGACTGAGAAATTCTGATGCAGTCTAACTTATAAAGAAACCGAATCCAGGAGAGATCACATGATTTATCCATGACAATGGTGGTGACAGTCATCTTATTCTTTTCTTTTTTGAAATGAGTCTCATCATGTTGCCCAGGCTGGCCTCAAATTCCTGGGCTCAAGCAATCCTCCTGCTTCAGTCTCCTGAGTAGCTGGGACTACAGGTGCATGTCACCAAAGTTCAGCTCTGTCTTATTTTCAAGTCCAAGATTCTGACCAGCCCAATCTGTTCTGCTCTAAGATTTAGCCTCCTTCAGGTCTACAGATCTGAGATATTAGGAAATGTTTAGTCCCACGCAACATGACAAGGCCATAAGCTCTTGCTCCCTCTGGAACCCTCAATTCAGCCATGCTATAGATGTCAAACCCATGTAAGACAAAAGCCCCAGGGAAGCTTCCAGAAGGCAGGAAATGCCCCACCCACCCATCCACACACACAAAGGGCCAGTGTTAAGAGGGCTTCCTTTCCCCAACCTGTGGAACTGGCTACAGTAAGATACCAGGAAAAGAAAACATCCTTTTGGGGTTGGGGCCAAAGATCAAGCACAGGAAGGAGGTGGAGCTCCAGGAAGAGAAGACGCGAAAAATCCAAAAGAAACACGGGGAGCACTAATGCTCATGAATATGCAGGCTGCGCGATTTCTCAAGCAATTTCCATATTTTATAGTGAAGATTCTGCTTCTTACAGTGTAAAATTGGTTTATTCATTTTGCAATGGCATGATTTGCTGTTTTTGAATTCCCCTGCTAGCCCATTTTCCACCTCATTCTGTTATCTCACATTACATCACATTTGAGCTCTTGGTTGATCATTTTATGTTAGAATGATAAATGGTTTTCTCTGTGCTGGTCTTCTTTACCTATATGCTACACTTGTCTTTTCTCCTCATAAAACGTTTACAAAGTTTCCAGATGGATCTTTCTTCTTCTTTTCCACTGAAATCATTTAGACCAGAGGCTGTTCTCTCAGATCATCTATCTACTTGTATCAAAATCACAGGCGGGGCAGTCTCTGACTCTCTTCCCTGTGCCCCTAAGGCACGATTTGAATATTCCCGTCTTGCGCGTTGGGATGAAGGTCTGTGCTGCCAGCCTTCCGCCAGGGACTGAGTGGGTGGTGGAGAAATGACTGAAGCTTGTCTCTCCACACTGTGTAATTTAGTTATAGGTTCTATACCAAAGATTGCTCCGGTGAGGATGCCTCCCGGGGTCCGCGAGGGTGAGGATGTCTCCTGGGTCCGGGAGGGTATATCCAGTCAGAAGGCCTCACCTGATTTCCCGCTTCAAAGTGAGCTGAGGGCTAGTTCAGTATTAAATTCCTGGATTTGTGGTGTTCCAAAACTCTTTCTCTTAGGAGACTCTATTTCCTCTCAGTGAGAAAGAAAAACAAATGGCCAAAAGAGCCAGAGGCTCTGCTGTGTTAAGAAACTCAAGGCTGAGCGCAGTGGCTCATGCCTGTAATCCCAGCACCTTGGGAGGCCGAGGCAGGCAGATCACCTGAGGTCGAGAGTTCAAGACTAGCCTGACCAACATGGAGAAACCCCGTCTCTACTAAAAATACAAAAATTAGCCATGCATGGTGGCTCATGCCTGTAATCCCAGCTACTCATGAGGCTGAGGCAGGAGAATCGCTTGAATCCGGGAGGCGGAGGTTGCAGTGAGCCAAGATTGCACCATTGCACTCCAGCATGGGCAACAAGAGGGAAACTCCATCTCAAAAAAGAAAGAAACTCGGGCGTGGTGGTCCCCAGTCTCTGGTGGCTACTCCCCTCCTTCCTTCCTGGAATGCAGTTATTACAAATGATAGGGTTGTGTTTTTACATTCTGAGTCTGTCGCCTTATTTTCTACAACAGATGCGTTGTAACTGACTTAGTAGGCCCACGAAAGCGGAATCCTAATCTGGCAGTAGGGAGCAGCGAAAACCAACCAAATGTACACAGCAGAATCCTCAAAAGTTTCAGGAACTGGCAGCACCAGCTGCCTCTGGAACTTAAAAGAATAGGAGGGGTGGCTGGGCGCGGTAGCTCAAGCCTGTAATCCCAGCACTTTGGGAGGCCTAGGCGGGCGGATCACGAGGTCAGGAGATCGAGACCAACCTGGCTAACACGGTGAAACCCCGTCTCTACTACAAATACAAAAGAATTAGCTGGGCGTGGTGGTGGGCGCCTGTAGTCCCAGCTACTAGGGAGGCTGAGGCAGGAGAATGGCGTGAACCCAGGAGGTGGAGCTTGCAGTGAGTTGAGATCGTGCTACTGCGCTCCAGCCTGGGCAACAGAGCAAGACTCTGTCTCAAAAAAAAAAAAAAAAGATTGAGAGGGGCATAAAGCTTGTTGAGAACCCACTGTCAGCCCACCTCATCCAGTCAGTTCCCAGAATTCTGGTAGCCAGACCTTTATCTCCCAGACAGTAGACAAAAGAAGACCTCTCTGGAGAATCAGAGACCAAGATGAAAAATCTAAACATGCTGACACCAGGGGTTCCCCAACAAACAGCCCACCCAGGTCAGACCCATCCACAAGGTGAGAGCTCCCAATCAGTTTGTTTTTGTTTTTGTATTGAGACAGGGTCTCACTCTGTTGCCCAGGCTGGAGTGCAGTGTTGCAATCTCAGCTCACTGCAACCTCTGCCTTCTGGGTTCAAGCTATTTTCATGCCTCAGCCTCCCGAGTAGCTGGGATTACAGGTGCTCACCACCACGCCCAGCTAATTTTTTGTATTTTTAGTAGAGACAGGGTTTCAACATGTTGACCAGGCTGGTCTTGAACTCCTGGCCTCAGATGATCAGCCCACTTTGGCCTCCCAAAGTACTGGGATTACAGGTGTGAGCCACCGTACCTGGTCTCGTGACTTTTTTTAAGGGATCTTCTTGCTAGTCAATTAGTGATTATTGAGGAATGAGCCAGAGTCGCCCCCCAGGTAATCCACCCTAAGATTATTTAAGGGAAAGCAAACTGAAAAACATTCTGAGTAGTCACACAATAGCCTCATCCTAAAATCCTGAAGCAGCACTTTGACCCACAATACAAGGAAGTCTGCAGATTAAGTGATTTTTTTTTTTTTTTTTTTTTTTTTTTGAGACGGAGTCTCGCTCTGTCACCCAGGCTGGAGTGCAGTGGCGCAGTCTCGGCTCACTGCAAGCTCCGCCTCCCGGGTTCACGCCATTCTCCTGCCTCAGCCTCTCTGAGTAGCTGGGACTACAGGCGCCCGCCACCACGCCCGGCTAATTTTTTTTTTTTGTATTTTTAGTAGAGACGGGGTTTCACCGTGGTCTCGATCTCCTGACCTCGTGATCCGCCCGCCTCGGCCTCCCAAAGTGCTGGGATTACAAGCGTGAGCCACCGCGCCCGGCCAGATTAAGTGATTTTTAAGGGCTCTGCCTCACTGTAGTCTATTGTTTAAAGCCTATAGTGTGAAATTCTCCCAGAACGGAGGGTGACTCTTGCTCACCACCAGTGTTTTGTTTTCCTCAAGTCCTTAGCAACTAGAACCATCAATACCAATGTGTCCAGAGACTGGGCAGGGGGCTCCTCTCCAATGCTATCCTGGCCACACCAATGCTCAGAAGAAACTGACAGAAGAGACCAGTGGGGTTTGGTTCACCTTGTCATACTCAGTACGGGGGCTCCAAAAACCATTTAAGCCTAAATGTTCTTCCTTTTTCCTCCGTTCGCTGCCAAAATGAAGCAGCTTTGTTCCTACTGCCATAAAGGAGGCTCATGAAGCTCATCTGCGACTGGATTAGAACCAACTAGAGTCCAGAGCCACATCTAAGCATAGAGTAGGCAGTCTTTCTGCCTCCACACACTCCTCATGGCTTATACTTGTCATTGTGACTCTACACTGATGTGGAACATGAAGATAATACTGTATCCCCAACAGCCACAGAGAAGAAAAAAATTGGCCAATGTGATCAAGCTAATAGACTAGCACAATCTGACTTCCTACTCTAGGTCACAGTCTGGACTAGATGCTTCTAACATCCTTTCCAGAGCCAAGATTCTACTATTTGATGCCATCTTTTTTTTTTTTGAAATGGTGTATGAGTCCATTCTCATGCTGCTATGAAGAAATACCCAAGACTGGGTAACTGATAAAGAAAAGAGGTTTCATTGACTCACAGTTCTGCATGGCTGGGGAGGCCTCAGGAAACTTACAATCGTGGCAGAAGACACCTCTTCACAGGGCAGCGGGAGAGAGAATGAGTGCCAGCAGGAAAAATGCAAGACACTTATAAAATCTTTGGACTCACTCATTATCTGAGAATAGTATGAGGGAAACTGCCCCCATGATTCAATTACGTCTACCTGGTCTTGTCCTTGACATGTGGGGATTAGGGGGATTACAATTCAAGGTGGGATTTGGGTGGGGACACAGAACAAAACCATAGCAGACGGGGTCTTGCTCTGTACCCCAAGATGGAGTGCAGTGGTGTGTCATGGCTCACTGCAACCTTGACCTCCTTGGCTCAAGTGATCCTCCCAGCTTAGCCTCCTGAGTAGCTGGGACTACAGGCGTGTGCCACCATGCCTGGCTAGTTTTCGTACTTTTTTATTTATTTATTTTTTGGTAGAGACGGTCTCGCCACATTGCTCAGGCTGGTCTTGAACTCCTGGGCTCAAGCGATCCACCCACCTCGGCCTCCCAAAGTGCTGGGATTACAGGCATAAGCCACCACACTCAGACAATCTGATGCCATTTTAACACAGCATAAAGTCCAAATGCTCAGTTTTGCACGTTGACTAACTATAACCATTTCCTCATTTCCTCCTTAAAACAATCCTGAGCAAGGAAGTTAACACAGGCAAGTGTTGTCTAAAACACAGGGGCAACACCACAGACAGGCAAACTCCTGAGAAGTTTCCAGCGGCCAAGCCTCCCAGCTCCAAGTGGCAGCTGTTCCTAAACTGGAGCCTCCTGGTGGCTGGCTCAGCTTGCATGCACTGGCTCAATTTGAGGTTGGGTCCCATGAGTCACAAAATCATAGACACTGCTGTGAGCCTCGCCTTTCCCCTCCGACACTCAGGCCTGCTGGCTGCTCTTCCTGGGCCTGTCCTGTAAATGCCAGTGTCCCACGGGGTGAGATCCCAGCCCTCTTCTCCCACTCTCCTGTGCATCTGACCTGCCCACACTCTGGCACCAGGTGACTGCCAATTTCAAGCATGTCTGCATGCTGCCCGTTAGCATCCCCTGCAGGTGGTCCACAGGACCTGAAGCCTGTGCCTACAAAACCTCATCTTCTCCCACAAACCTGTTTCTTCTCCGCCTCTCATCTCTCAGTGCACAGCATGACCTTCCAACTGGCTGCCTGAGCCAGAAAACTGGGATTCATTTCTGACTCCTCCTCTCCTCTTCCTGCACAGCCATCACCATGACCTGACCCTTCTGCATCCTAAGACGCCTTCAAGTCGGGGTCCCCCTCCCAACCCTGCTGCTCTCTCCCTGGCATAAATCACCATCCTCGCCATCACATCCCCAGCTAGGACCAGCACCACAGCCTCTTCCCTCTCACTGCCTCCCGCCCAGTCTCTACACAGCAACCAGACAGCATTCTGAACTCAATTCTAACCATGCCTCTCCCCGACTCAGAACCTTCAGTAGCTTCCCACAGCTGCTGGAATAGAGATAAATGACCTTACCAAGGCTAAGCAGGCCCTGGCAGCTCTCCAGCTGCTCTCCACACACTCCCCACAGCTCCAGCCAGCCACAGCCTTTCTCATTTTCTTGCCAAGCTTAGACCTTCCTCTCCCTCAGGCCCCACAGACCCCATCTCCTGCCTGGCTAACTCCTCATCCTGCAGGTCTCACTCTGCCCCACTCATGCCCAGGCCTTCCTGGGGGCTTCCCACGTGCTTCAGCATTACCTATATTGCCCTGTCAGGGCACATTCCTGCTGTGTCACCACTGCCTGTCTAAATCCCACAAGGATCCGGTCTACTTACACACTACTATCTCTGCTGCCCGTGCAGCACAGCTTCTGGCACGTAGAGACGGCGCAAATACTGGTTGGATGAATGAAAACACTTGGTCCCAGACCCTGCTGAGCCATGCTGAAATGAACACAGACTATAATTTACAGTCCTGGAGTTCTCTAACATCTCAGAAGGGCACCAAATAAGGGGTGGCTACTGGAGAGTCAGATTCAAATCTGCATGAACTTGAATTCACACATCCAGGCTCCAAAGATTTTTTTTTTTTTAATTTTGTTTGTTTTTCTCCACTTTTCTTTATCTCCCTTTAAATTTTTTTCTTTCCAAGAATAAAACAGGTTTTCCTACTGTAATAAATACTTAATATCTCATTCACTTCCAATAAGGTTTGCTCGTAGACTAAATAATTAGTAGACATTAGTGAAAGGTAGAGGCTGGGTGTGGTGGCTAACACCTATAATCCCAGCACTTTGGGAGGCCAAAGCGGGAGGACCATATGAGATCAGGAGTTTGAGACCAGCCTGGCCAACATGGTGAAATCCCGTCGTGACTGAAAATACAAAAATTAGCCAGGCGTTTCGCTGCATGTTCAATAAGCCCTTTTTGGATACTAGGTGGCGGGCACCTGTAATCCCAGCTACTCAGAAGGCTGAGGCAGGAAAATCACTTGCATCCTGAGCTCAAAGGCAGAGGTTACAGTGAGCTAGGATTGCTCCACTGCATTGCAGCCTGGGTGACAGAGCAAGACTCTATCTCACAAGAAAAAAAATAAATAAATAAAATAAAGTGAAAGATAGAGATGGGTGGATGTTGAAAAGAAAAAAGTTGAAGATCAGGGCAGGTGCTGTGGCACGTGCCTATAATCCCAGCACTTTGAGAGGCTGAGGTGGGAATGCTGCTTGAGCTTGGAAGTTCAAGACCATCCTGGGTGACATGGTGAAACCCTATCTATACAAAAAACACAAAAATACAAAAAAAAGAAAAGAAAAATCCGCCAGGCATGGTGATGCATGCCTGTAGTCCCAACTACTTGGGAGGCTGAGGTGGGAGCATGGCTTGAGCCTGGGAGGTTGAGGCTGCAGTGAGCCAAGGTTATGCTACTGCACTCCAGCCTGAGCAACAGAGTGAGACGCCATCTCAAAAAAAAAAAAAAAAAAAAAAGGTCAGGCACAGTGGATCTCATGCCTGTGACCTCAGCACTTTGGAAGGCCAAGGTGGGTGGACTGCTTGAGCCCAAAGGTCCAAAACCAACCTGGACAACATGTATTTTCTCTACAGAATATACAAAAATCAGCCAGGTGTGGTTGCACACACCTGTAGTCCCAGCTAGAATCGCTTGAGCCCAGGAGATCAAAGCTGCAGTGAGCTGTGATTGTGCCAATCCACTCTAGCCTGGGAGACAGAGCCAGACCCTATCTCCCACCACCACCCCGCCCTCCAAACCAAACAAAGAAAAGAAAAAAGACATGGAAAAAGGTAAGTAAACCTCATACTTGCTGAAAGGAAAACAGAGTCTCAGTCACCTCACTCTAATTTTAGCTCTTGCAACAGCCTCGCAGAGAAGCAACTAATTGAGGCAATTAAAGAGGATCATACTGGGGATTCCCAAAGCACTTCCTGTACAGGCGAGCACAGGACTAGGGCTCAAAATTTATGGCTGTTACATTGCCAGTGATAACATAAAATTTGGCCTGACCACTCCACTAAAGATATTTCATTAGCTGTCAAGCACCTGTTTGTCTCAGAGGTGCTATGTGCCAAAAAAGCCAGAGGGAAAACCTTTCACTGCACGTTCAATAAGCCCTTCTTGGACACTAGAGGCAGATACGTGCTCTCTTACATTTGATGATGATACCTGAGTCTCAAACTACCTCTTAGGGAAATTTTGCCCCAATTTAAACTACTTATCACCAGTTATGAGAGTGACATCCACTTCAAAACAAAGGACTATATTTAGAAGTAAATGGCAATAGCCAGGCACGGTGGCACACAAATATAGTCCCAGCTATTCAGGGGGCTTGAGCCCAGAAGGTCGAGGCTGCAGTGAGCTATGCATCGTGCCGCTGTACTCCAGCCTGGGTGACAGACTGAGACCTTGTCTCTAAAACAACAAAATAATACTTTTTTTAAAAAAGAAATGGCAAAAATATTGGATATTAAAAACTATGAAGCAGGACTGGGCGCAGTGGCTCACGCCTGTAATCCCAGCACTTTGGGAGACCAAGGTGGGTGGATCACTTGAGGTCAGGAGTTCGAGACTAGCCTGGCCAACATGGTGAAACCCCGTCTCTACTAAAAATACAAAAATTAGCCAGGCATGGTGGTGCATGCCTGCAATCCCAGCTACTCGGGAGGCTGAGGCAAGAGAATCGCTTGAACCCGGAAGGTGGAGTTGCAGTGAGTTAAGATCATGCCACTGCACTCCAGCCTAGGCAACAGAGAGAGACTCTCTGAAAAATAAATAAATAAAAATAAAAATAAAAACTATGGAGCAGGGGAAAAAAACCTATGGGATTCAACCAAAGCTGTACTCAGATGAAAATTCATATCCTTAGATGCTTTTAGTAGAAAACAAAGAAAAATTAATAAATTATCCCAGCATTTTATTCAATAAATTAGAATAGCTACACACAATATAGAAGAAACTGATTTTGGTGGGGCGCAGTGGCTAATGTCTGTAATCCCAGCACTTTGGGAAGCTGAGGCAGGCAGATCACGAGGTCAGGAGATCGAGACTATCCTGGCTAACATGATGAAACTCTATCTCTACTAAAAATACAAAAAATTAGCTGGCTGTCGTGGTACATGCCTATAGTCCCAGCTACTCGGGAGGCTGAAGCAGGAGAATTGCTTGAACCTGGGAGGCAGAGGTTGCAGTGAGCCAAGACTGTGCCACTGCATTCCAGCCTGGGAGACAGAGTGAGATTCTGTCTCAAAAAAAAAAAAAAAAAAAAGTGTTTTTTTTTTTAAAGGAAAGTAAAATAAGTAAGTTTCCAGCAAGTATTTCCATGAAAATAATAACACAAACAGGATAGAATGAGAAAGGGGGTCACAACTACAGTTGTAGAATATATATTTGTTTGTTTGTTTTGGTTGGTTGGTTTTTTTGAGACAGAGTCTCGCTCTGTCGCCCAGGCTGGAGTGTAGTGGCGCGATCTCAGCCCACTGCAACCTCCGCCTCCCAGGTTCAAGCGATTCTCCTGCCTCAGCCTCCCGAGTAGCTGGGATTACAGGCGCTCACCACCATGTCAGGCTAATTTTTGTATTTTTAATAGAGACGGGGTTTCACCATGTTGGTCAGACTGGTCTCAAACTCCTGACCTCATGATCTGCCCGCCTCAGCCTCCCAAAGTGCTGAGATTACAGGCGTGAGCCACCACATCTGGCCTATGTCTTTTTAGATAATTCATTTAAGATTTAAAAATCACTATTGTTGAGTGGTCCGATTGTGTCTTCATTTCCAGCTTATTAATTAAAAGTGTTATACTTTTGGAACTTCTGTTTTTTAAAAGGATTCTAATATAGCTTGCTCATCCTAGGAATGTCCCCATTCTTCAAGATCTGGTTAATACTGTTTTTCCCAACAAGATATTTTTCTCTTTCCTATCTGGAATAGAAATTTCTCCTTTAGGCCAGCTGCAGTGGCTCACGCCTGTAATCCCAGCACTTCGGGAGGCCAAGGCAGGCGGATCATCTGAGGTCAGGAGTTTGAGTCTAGCCTGGCCAACATGGGGAAACCACGTCTCTACTAAAAATACAAAAATAAGCTGGGCATGGTGACACGTGCCTGTAATCCCAGGTACTCGGGAGGCTGAGGCAGGAGAATTGCTCGAACCTGGGAGGCGGAGGTTGCAGTGAGCCAAGATCACGCCATTGCACTCCAGCCTGGGTGACAGAGCAAGACTGTCTCAAAAAATAATAATAATAAAATAAAATAAATTTCTCCTTTAACTGTTTTGATGCCATTCAGTTTTTGCTGTTGTTGTTGTTGTTATTGTTGAGGCGGAGTCTCGCTCGTCACCCAGGCTGGAGTGCAGTGGCATGATCTCGACTCACTGCAAGCTCCGCCTCCCAGGTTCCCGCCATTCTCCTGCCTCAGCCTCCGGAGTAGCTGGGACTACAGGTGCCCACGACCACGCCCGGCTAATTTTGTTTTGTATTTTTAGTAGAGACGGGGTTTCACCGTGTTAGCCAGGATGGTCTCGATCTCCTGACCTCATGATCCGCCCGCCTCGGCCTCCCAAAGTGCTGGGATTACAGGCGTGAGCCACTGCACCCAGCCTCAGTTCTTTATTATGGCACTTTCTGCATTCTGCATTAGGTTATAGGGTTTTTTTTTTTTGGTTTTTGTGTTTTTTTGAGACAAAGTCTTGCTCTGTTGCCCAGGCTGGAGTGCAGTGGTACGATCTCAGCTCACTGCAACCTCTGCCTCCCAGGTTCAAGCAATTCTCTCGTGTCTCAGCCACCCGAGTAGCTGGGATTACAGGCATGTGCCATCATGCCCTGCAAATTTTTATATTTTTAGTAGAGTTGGGGTTTCGCCATGTTGGCCAGGCTGGTCTTGAACTCCTGACCTCAAGTGATCCACTCGTCTTGCCCTCCCGAAGTACTGGGATTACAAGCATGAGCCACCATGCCCGGCCTGTTATAGTTATTTGTTAAAAGTTGTGTGTGTGTGTGTGTGTGTGTGTGTGCGTGTGTGTGTGTGACAGGGTCTTGCTCTGTCGCCCAGGCTGGAGTGCAGTGGCACAACCTAGGCTCAAGCAACCTCCACTTCCCAGGCTCAAGCGATCATCCCACCTCAGCCTCCCAAGTAGCTGGGACCACAGGTGTGCACCACCATGCCTGGCTAATATATATATATATATCTCTCTTTTTTTTTTTTTTTTTTGTAGAGATGGCGTTTTGCCATGTTGCCCAGGCTGGTCTCAAACTCCTGGAATCAAACAGTCTGCTCACATTGGCCTCCCAAAATGCTGGGATTACAGGCATGAGCTACCACACCTGGTCAAAAGTTTTGCTTCCTTGTTAAATAATAAGTCATAAGTTCTTTGAAGGCAGGGACTGTGTCCTCTTTCTTTTGCCATTCCCCATAGTACCTAGAATAGATTGTTATAGATGGCAGGCAGGCTACAAATAGCTGTGGAATTAAATTGCATATGTATGGCATCTTCTCAGGTCCCAGACCATTACAGGTCTTTCCCGAATTTCTCAACATTATGTATTCTTGAACCCAAAGTTGATATCCTGGTGGTACTCACCAGTTTGGCTGATACTAAAATAGTGAAAGTCTTCCATACTGGTTGGTATGTAGTTGCTGCCTTGAGTCCCTCATCTCCCTGCTGTGGGGTCCTTTTTCCTGGGACCTGTTGGCTATTCCTATAACTCAGCAGCCAAGAAAGCAATGCTGGCACAACCCAAGTCACCAAGGTTTTACTCCTGTGTAACAGCAACATCTGTTTGGATGAGTACTTTGTATTTTAAAATCACTTTTGCTTTTAGTTTAGTTTTCTGTTTGTTGTTGTTTTGTTTTGTTTTTGAGAGTCTTGCTCTGTCACTCAGGCTGGACTGCAGTGGTGCAATCTTGACTCCATGCAACCTCCGCCTCCCGGGTTCAGGTGACTCTCCTACCCCAGCCTCCTGAGTAGCTGGGACTACAGCCACGTGCCACCATGCCCAGCTAATTTTTGTATTTTTAGTAGAGACAGGGTTTCACCATGTTGGCCCGGATGGTCTCCATCCCTGACCTCAGATGATCAGCCTTTCTTGGCCTCCCAAAGTGCTGGGATTATAGGCATGAGCCACCGCACTCAGCCTCACCTTTGCTTTTATACCTATTCTACCTTCCTATATTGTTCCTAGGAAAATTGTTTTCTTTTTTCTTCCAAAACTACATTTAGGATATTTTCTTAAGATAATAGGCCAAGTGTAGTGTCTCACACCTGTAATCCCAGCAATTTGGGAGGCTGAGGCAGGAGGATCCCTTGAGCCCAGGAGTTTGAGACTAGCCTGGGCAACACATCGAGACCCCATCTCTAAAAAAAATACAAAAATTAGCCAGATGTGGTGGTGTGTGCCTATAGTCCCAGCTGCTTGAGAGGCTGAAACGGGAGGATCACCTGAGCCTAGGAGGTTGAGGCTGCAGTGAGCCATAACTGTGCCACTGTACTCCAGTCTAGGTGACAGAGTGAGACTCTGTCTCAAAAAAAAAAAAAATCCTAGTAAATCTGTTATCAGATAGTGATGATTTTTTTCCCCTAAACTGTCTCACAGTTGCATGGAGAAACTGTGACATGGACAGGTCACCCACAGAATTGTATTTAACTTTGAAGTAAAACAAATGCTCATATTTAAGCACCCTCCTCCCTGGAGACCCAGGCTGTGCAATTAAATATTGAAGTCCTCTGTCTCAATGTAAATGTTTTAAACTGACACTCTTTTAAAAAGACTTCCTTGATGATGTGCATTTAAGCGATACTCCAGGGAAAGTTCAGGACAAAGGTGTCAACTGGGCTAATAGCTTACCTTTCAAGTTAGCTTGCTCTCTCTCTTTTTTTTAAACATCTAAAAGCTTACTATTCAGATGTAATTCACATAAGCTTTGCCATTTTATGTTATTTACTTTTTTGAGACAGGGTCTCGCTCTGTCACTCAGGATGGAGTGCAGTGGCATGATCTTGGCTCCCTGTAGCTGGTCAGAACACTTTCATCACCCGGCAAGAAGCCCCGTACCTGCTAGCGATCCCTCTCCATTCTGCCCTCCCCTAGTCCCTGGCAACCACTAATCTACCTTCTGTCTCTGGGTTTGCCCACTCTAAACACTTCATATAAATGGGAGCATCCAGTATGTGGCCTTTGTATCTGGCTTCTTTCACTTAGCGTCATGTTTTCCTTCCTTCTTTCCTTCCTTCCCTCCCTCCCTCCTTCCTCCCTCCCTCCCTTCCTTCTTACTTTTTCTGAGACCAAGTCTTGCTCTTGTCGCCCAGGCTGGAGTGCAATTGCAAAACCTTGGCTCACTGCAACCTCCACCTCCTGGGTTCAAGCAATTCTCCTGCCTCAGCCTCCCAAGTAGCTGGGATTACAGGCACCCACCATTGCACCCAGCTAAGTTTTGTATTTTCAGTAGAGACAGGGTTTCGCCATGTTGGCCAGGCTGGTCTTGAACTCCTGACCTCAGGTGATCCACCTGCCTTGGCCTCCCAAAGTGCTGGGATTACAGGCATGAGCCACCGCGCCCGGCCATCATTGTGTTTTCAAGGTTCATCTGTGTTGTAGCCTATGTCAGTGCTTCATTCCTTCTTTTGGCTGAGTAGTATTTCATCGTATGAATAGGCCACATTTTGTTCATGTACTAATCACTTGATAGGCATTTGGGTTGTTTGGCTGTTATGAATAATACTGCTACGACATTTGTATATGAGTTTGGTGTGGATGTATACTGTCATTTCTTTTGATTGTATACACTGGAGTGGTATTGCTGAGTCAGATGGTAATTCTATGTGTAACTTTTTTTTTTTTTTTTTTTTGAGACGGAGTTTTGCTCTTGTTGCCCAGGCTGGAGTGCAATGGCACGATCTCCACTCACTGCAACCTCCAACTCCTGGGTTCAAGCGATTCTCCTGCCTCAGCCTCCCAAGTAACTGAGATTACAGGCATGCACCACCACGCCCGGCTAATATATTGTATTTTTAGTAGAGATGGGGTTTCTCCATGTTGGTCAGGCTGGTCTCAAACTCCTGACCTCAGGTGATTTGCCCGCCTTGGCCTCTCAAAGTGCTGGGATTATAGGCGTGGGCCACCGTGCCTGTCCTTCTATGTGTAGCTTTTTGAGGCACTGCCAAACTAGTTACCTCTTTTTTTTTTTTTTGAGATGGAGTTTCTCTCTTGTCACCCAGGCTGGAGTGCAATGGCATGATCTCGGCTGACTGCAATCTCCCCCTCCTGGGTTCAAGCAATTCTCCTGCCTCAACCTCCCGAGTAGCTGGGATTACAAGTGTGTGCCACCATGCCTGGCTAATTTTTATATTATTAGTAGAGACAGGATTTCACCATGTCAGCCAGACTGGTCTCGAACTCCTGACCTCAGGTGATCCACCTGCCTCGGCCTCCCAAAGTGCTGGGATTACAGGCATGAGCCACCACGCCCAGCCTAAAGTTACCTTTTTTTTTTTTTTGAAAGAGTCTCGCTCTGTCTCCTAGGCTGGAGTGCAGTAGGACGATCTTGGCTCACTGCAGCCTTGACTTCCTGGGCTCAAGCAATCCTCCTGAATAGCTGGGACTACAGATGGGGGACACCATGCCTTGCAATTTTTTTTTTTTTTTTTTGAGACAGTCTCACTCTGTTGCCCAGGCTGGAGTGCAGTGGTACCATCTCGGCTCACTGCAACCTCTGCCTCCCAGGTTCAAGCAATTCTCCTGCCTCAGCCTCCCGAGTAGCTGGGATTACAGATGTGTGCCATCACACCCGGCTAATTTTTGTATTATTAGTAGAGACGGAGTTTCACCATGTCAGCCAGGCTGTTCTCAACTCCTGACCTCAGGTGATCCACCCTCCTCAGCCTCCCAAAGTGCTGGGGTTACAGGCGTGAGCCGCCGCACCCGGCCAGCTAATTTCTAAATTTTTTGTAGAGACGAGGTCTCACTATATTGCCCAGGCTGGTTTTGAACTCCTGGGCTCAAGTGAATCTCCCGCCTTGGCCTCCCAAAGTGCTGGAATTATAGGCGTGAGCCACTGTGCCTGGCCTAAGTTATCTCTTTTTACAAGTCAAATTTCTCCTGTACTTAAGGTCAAGCAGGATTTGCATTACATTAAATCATTAGTAGAGGGAAAGTGCAAGTTTGGTTGTCTTGTTAGCAGAGCTGTGACTTACCCCGTGTCACCCATGAGTCAGGGGCAGAACCGGGAATAGAATCCGGAGGACCTGACTGTCTGCCACTTGGATCCCGTACATTTTTGGAAAAATTTAGGGAAACAATATTTTCAAGTATCAAAAACCAAGGAAGAGAGGTTAAGAATACAGGCTCTATGTAATCTTAGCACTTTGGGAGGCTGAGACAGGAGGGTCACTTGAGCTCAGGAGTTTGAGACAAGCCTGGGCAACATAGTGAGTCCTCATCTCTACTAAAAATTTTTTTAAAAATTGGCCAGGTGCGGTGGCTTACACCTGTAATCCCAGCACTTTTGGAGGCCAAGGCAAGCGGATCAAGAGGTCAAGAGATCGAGACCATCCTGACCAATATGGTGAAACCCCATCTCTACTAAAAATACAAAAAATTAGCTGGGCGTGGTGGCGCACGCCTGTAGTCCCAGCTACTCAGGAAGCTGAGGCAAGAGAATTGCTTGAACCCAGGAGGCAGAGGTTGCAGTGAGCCGAGATCGCACCACTGCACTCTAGCCTGGTGACAGAGTGAGATTTTGTCTTAAAAAAAAAATTTTTTTTTAATTAACTGAGCATGGTGGTGCATGTCTGTAGTCCCAGCTACTTGGGATGCTGAGACAAGAGGATCGCTTGAGCCCAGGAGGTTGAGGTTGCAGTGAGCTATGATTGCGCCACTGTGCTCCACCCTGGGTGACAGAGACCTGTCTCTGGGGGAAAAAAAAAAAAAAAAGTACAGGTTCTGCAGCCTGTGAGCCAGAACCCAAATCTGAGAAGACAGGTGTTGAGGTTAAGACTGATGCTCCAGCCAAACCACCAGGGTCCAAATCTTGCATCTGCCTCTTCTCACCTGTGGGACCTAGAGCACATTCTTCACCTCTGACTTCAATGTTCTCATCCATAAAGTGCAGGGAATACACCTCTCTTACAGGGTAGCTATAGACATTGAACAAGTTAGCATACACAAACCACTTAGTTTAGTGTTTGGCACTTGTTGATGTGACATAAATGTTAGTTATTAAAACATTATAACAGCAGAGCTGGGGCGGTGGCTCACGTCTGTAATTCCAGCACTTTGGGAGGCCAAGGTGGGTGGATCACTTGAGGTCAGGAGTTCAAGACCAGCCTCGCCAACATGGCGAAACCCCGTCTAAAAATATATATATATATATATATATATATATACACAAAAATTAGCCAGGCGTGGTGGCACACACCTGTAATCCCAACTACTCAGGAAGCAGAGGCAGGAGAATCACTTGAACCCAGGAGGCGAAGGTTGCAGTGAGCCGAGATCGTGCCACTGCACTCTAGCCCAGGAGACGCAGCGAGACTCTGTCTCAAAATAAATACATACATACATACATACATACATACATACATACAAACATTATAACAACAAACTGATAACCTTGTGGAATTATCCTAAACTCTCTCAGCCTCTGTTTCCTTAGAGTAAAAGAAGACTAATGAGAGTAACTCATGGGATCTTTGTGAGGATTAAATGACAACATATGACATGCCTAGCACAGTGCTGGCACCTAATAAGTGATCAATAGATTTAGTTTTTATTATTACAGTTTTATTCTAAGCAAAGCAATAATCTTTAGATTTAGATTCAAAGTTCAGACGAATTGATCATAATGTATAACCTGATAAATACTGAAGCCACTTCATAAGAGAGACTGAATTGACTTGGAAAGTGCAACTTTCAACGCTTTCTTTGTCAGTGTATTTATTGGGGGGTGGGGATTAGTGAGGGAGATTGAGGAAAAAGAGTAGTATCTGTCTTTCATAGACTGAATCTGACACCTCTGATCTCTCCTGCTTTCCACTTATAATTTGGCCCTAGAAGAGCTAAGTGGATGATGCCTGAACTCACCTCTCGGGCTGCTGAGTGCAGTGAGAGGGTAAGAGGAGTCACAGTCCTTAGACAAAGGCCCCTTCTACTCACTTCATCCCCTGGCAGAGAAAAGCAGGGGCGAGGGAACCTTAGAATTCAATCATCGGGGGAAAATGTTGGAGGGGTGGCTATAGAGGGGATGATGAGAAATATGTTTCTTGACCAGTGATTCAGAATTTTTATGACTAGCTTTGGCTAGTTACATTATTAGAAAGTGTATGGCCTGAAGCAGAGAGCTTCTGCTTGCCTGGAACATTAGGATGTCCAGCTTGTTCTAATACCAACCCATAATGAACTCAAATGGACAGGAATGTTTGTAACTATTTTTGTCAGCAGCAGTTCTTCAGTCCCAGAGTCTGGGCCTTTTGTGTGTCTCCCTGGTGCTCTGGGATTGATGGCTTTCCTCCTACCCACTCTTCTAGTGGGTTACACGGGGCATCGAGGGGCAAGGGGACTGATCTAATGAAGACCTCAGCCTTTTGGAGCCAGTGAAGCCTGAGTTTGAATTCCAGCCTTACCACTTGTGTGCATTGTTAAGTGACTTTATCTGTACTTCAATTTCCTCATCTCTAAAATGGGGATAGTTGTATCTACTTAGGACATTTAGCGTTAAGAATAGTATATTTGGCCAGGCGCGGTGGCTCACGCCTGTAATCCCAGCACTTTGGGAGGCCGATGCGGGCGGACTGCCTGAGCTCAGGAGTTCAAGACCAGTCTGGGCAACAAGGTGAAACCCCTCCTCTACTAAAATACAAAAAATTAGCCGGGCGTGGTGGCGTGTGCCTATAGTCCCAGCTACTCATGAGGCTGAGGCAGGAGAATTGCTTGACCTGGTAGGCGGAGGTTGCAATGAGCCGAGATTGTACCACTGCACTCCAGCCTGGGCGACAGAGTGAGACTCCGTCTCAAAAAAAAAAAAAAAAAGGAATAGTATATTTAAGTGACTAGGACAGTGCCTGGGACATCACAGGTTCTCAGTAGGTGGTCATTCTTGTTATGACTAGAGCCTGGCACAAGCTGGGGAACTTGGTGATACCCAGCCAGAACCAGAGATGCATTCTCTGTTTTCCCACTAATAAAAATATTTTTAAAACCTTTATTTTCTAAATTATAAAAGTAGAGCACACTATACATTTTAGAGAAGAAAATCAAATAATACAGAAGTGTGTAAAGTGAAGACATCCGGTTGCTGGTCTTGCTCTCCTCCCCGCTTTCCTACTGTGTCCTAGCCCAGTTCTGGAGCTCTTGTTTTCATTCTGGGGTAAGAGAGCCCCCAGGATGGCCTCCAGTGGTCCCTGGTTCCTGATATTCACATGCTTGTGTAGTCCCCTCTCACTTTGTGCCAGGGTTGGTCTGTGTGATGGATAGGATATGGTAAAAGTGATGATGGCCCTTCTAAATTAGGTTATAGAGACTGCGGTCTCCAGGTCTCCATCTCTTTTGGGTCACTGGCTCTGGAGGAAGCCGGCTGGCCATGCTGTGAGCTGCCCCAGGAGAAGCCCCTGTGGCAAAGAACTGAGGTATCCGGCCAACAGCCTCCTGGATAACTGAGGCCCACTAACAACAGGTGTGCCATTGGAGGTGGATTCTTCAGCTCTGGTCTGGTCTTGAGATAGCTGCAGCCCATTGATGTAACCTCCTGAGGGGCCCTGAGCCACAACTTCCCAGCCAGGCTGCTCCCCTCCCAGATCCTGCCCCTCAGGATGTCTGAGACAATAAATGTTCATTGTTTTAAGCTGCTAAGTTTTGGTGTGATTTGTTATGTAGCAATAGATAACTAACAGATGTCTTTTGTCTATTTTTTATTTAGGTTTTTTTTTTTAGAACAATTTAAGGAAGCTCTTTACAGATAGATAAATAGATATCGGCCCTTTGTTATATGCTGCAGATACTTTTCAAGCTTATTTGTCTTTCAAATTGCTTTTTGGTATTTTTACTGAATAGAAGTATAGTCATATCTGTCAGTCTTTTCCTTAATGTTTTCTAATAATGTTTAGAAAGCTCCTGCACAATAATATAAGGAAAAGTACATCTGTTATTGTCTACTACCTTTATCGTTTTATTTATTTAATCCCTATGGGACTTATTTTTGTGAACATGTGAAGTACAGAAGTAAATTTATTTTCCCCACCAAAATGTAGCCAACTGCCTGAATATCATATGTTGAGTTTTCTTTCCTTTCCTCACTGACTTAAAATGCCACCTTTGCCATATATGGGTTCTTATCTGGACCTACTCTAGACTTCTTGTTCTATGTCATTGATCTTTTCACTTTCCCCCTTCATTTGGAAGTGCTACAATGTTTTGGTAACCGTAGCTTTACAGTATGTTTTGAATCTGGTAGGTGAAAATTCCCATTTTCTTTTTTTTCAAAAATTTCTTAGCTCCTCTTAGCTTAGCCTTTACCATTCCAGATGAATGTTGGGATATTTGTAGGAATTTTATTAAATGTATAGGTTAATTTACCAAGAACTGATATTTTTTCTTATTCTTCCATAAAGCAACATAGCATTCTTTTCCATTTATGAAGGTCTTGCTAATTTCCTATTAGACTTATTCCTAGAGTTTGTTGTGACAGCACTGTGCTAGACACTAGTTCTTACCCCTAGTGAACTTATGGTCTTACAAGTAGTGCAAATAATTTATTAATTGCAATTGTGATAAGAATTACAAAGGAATGGTCCAGGGAACCATGAGTACAGGGAGGCCTGATGGGGGGGAGGTTAGAGGTTTCTCTATAGCGACATTTAAACTACTCCTTTTAGTTCTGGATTACTAGGAGTTTTTGTTTTGTTTTTAAAAACAGATTAACTTGTTTTTCAGTTTCTACTGAGAAGATTATATAGTTTTAAAATTTTCATTTCTTAATGTCATTCTAATATTGAACTATTGTGTTTCTGAAATAAGCTCTACTTGATCGTCATTTTTTTTTTATGTATAATTAGCCTTTTTTTTTTTTTTTTTGAGACAGAGTTTGGCTCTTGTCACCCAGTCTGGAGTGCAGTGGCACAATCTCAACTCACTGCAAACTCTGCCTCCTGGTTCAAGCAATTCTCCTGCCTCAGCCTCTTTTAGAGAAAAGGGCAAAGCTAGAAACCCTATCCAAAATTAGAAGCCAGAATTAACCTGCGTCATTGACAAAGGATTTCAACATTTTTTTTCTAAAATTTGTACCTAATTGTTATAGGAACAGAACTCTGTTCACATAATCACCATTTTTTTCTTTTTTCTTTTCTTTTTTTTTTTTTTTTTGAGATGGAGTCCTGCTCTGTCGCCATGCTGGCATGCAATGGCACGATCTCGGCTCACTGCAACCTCTGCCTCCCAGGTTCAAGCGAGGGTTCAGCCTCCCGAGTAGCTGGGATTACAGGCACCCACCACCACACCCAGCTAATTTTTTTATTTTTAGTAGAGACAGGGTTTCACCGTGTTGGTCAGGCTGGTCTCGAACTCCTGACCTCAGGTGACCAGCCCGCCTCAGCCTCCCAAAGTCCTGAGATTGCAGGCACGAGCCATTGTGCCTAGCCATACTCACCAATTTTATGTAAAATTGCTTTGTTATCTTTGTGTACAATGGGTTTGCTTTATTTCAGAACGTAAATTCTGACCATGCTGCATACTGATTTTTTTTTACCTTTATGCTTGCTTCTAATTAAAGGTGGGGGAGGGGGATTATGGAGCCACTTGCATAAACAAGGGTTCCGGCAAAATGATGCAAAAACTTGGTTTCTATAACACTTGGGGATTTTATCTTCAATGTGTAGTATTCAAATATACCATTTTATTTTACTGTTATATTTATAGAGATGGGGTCTCACTATGTTACCCAGGCTGATCTTGAATTCCTTGGCTTAAGCAATCCTCTCATTTCAGTCTCCCAAAGTACAAATGTAACATTTTAAAGAATACAACCTGTAACATTCTATTCTGTATTTCACCTTTTAAAAGGATATCGGAAAGAAAAGATATTTACAGAATAATGAAGAAAGTCATTTTTTGCTAATGTTGCAAGGAAATGCCCACCAGGTTTTACAAAATTAACACTGATTGTGTCAGGTCACTTAACTGCTCCAAGTCTCCATTTCTTACTCATGGGTAAAATGAGATGTTGACATTAGATGATCCCTATGGGTCCTCCTAGCCCTAAACATCTCGAGTACAAGTATCAGAACCTGTACTGCATGGGTACAATGAAGGTGTTATGATGAGCACCTTTTAAAAATTTGTTTTATTTGGGGTTCAGTTTTCATAACAATTTTCTTTTGGTGTAATAGGTGAGATAAGGTTTTACAACTAGATTCCTTAGTAGGAGTATCTCCTATATATCAATGAAAAGAATGGGGAGGGGAAATAAACAGCTATGGTGCCCAACAAGAACACTACATGGCCAAAAGCATTCCACAGCGAGCGCGCGCTATGATAGGAGAGAATCACTGGAAAGGAAACTAAATTTCCACCATTTTATTCTTTTGCCTTTCTTATCCTCTCCTACAGAGAAAAGCCCAGTTTTAATCTTCACTTAATCCCCAAAGAGATAGCAAAAGCCACAGCAATCCTTACACATTTTTTTGTTATAAAGAAATGACCAAAATATTGACAAGGCACTGTTTTTCCACACATATCACCAATCTTATTTAGCACTGTGGATGCCGTTTTGCAAATGTTACCCACCATCAGCCCTCGCTCCGCTGCGGCCGCCACTCTCCGCCACCCATTTTTAAAAACCCATTCATGTGGTGCTTTCATCCAAACCCATGAACAACCATTTCCTCCCTGCCACCGTGGTCTGAGCTCCTGAAGCGTTCGGCCACGGCAGGGCCGAGCCCCGCAAGCAGGGAGATTGCAGACTGCGGCGCTGGGCGGCGGACACCGAAGCTCTCCTCATCTGCCGAGTGATTTCAGGGGTTCAGGACCCTGAGAAGTCCCCGCCCTGGAAGCCAAGCCCCGGGAAGGGGAGGAGTGAGGTGGCCCCGGCCCAGCAGAGCTCAGCCTCCGGAAAACAGGCGTCTCCTCCCCAGGCCGAGCCACTGCGCCTAGTCTCCCAGGTGGGTCTCGCAGCCAGGGACCGCGGCGCGGCCCCGGGCGGGGGAGGAGGACGCAGACCAGGATCTCGCTCGTCACGACTCGCCCAGGAGGGTGGGGAGGAGGAGGGACTGCAGGAAAAGGGACCGGAGTCTGGGCGCTCAAGGAATAAAGACGAGGAAGGGGAGAGGGGACTGAGGGGAAGATAACGGGGGTGAGGATGGGGATGTGGGGGAGGGTGACGGGCTGCAGGGGGTAGAGGCGAGATGAAGGAGAGGGACGGGTGTTGGGGGTGAAAGAGGGGGAAGGGGGGTGGGATGGGGGAGAGGCGGGATGGAGAGAGTGGGGTGAGGGAGGGGTGGGGGAAGGGGGAAGGATGAGGCGAGGGGAGAGAAATGGGGGTGAAGGGAAGGGAGGGAGGGAGGGATGGAGGGGAAGGAGGATGCAGGGAAAAGGGAAGACAGGGACGGCGAGGAAGGAGGATGGGGAGGGAGGAGGGCGGGCTGCAGGGGGAGGGCTGGGGTGAAACGTGAGGTGAGGGAGGGGAGAGCGGGGGAAGCCTTCCTCTCGCGCGGGCGGCGCCTGAATAACGGGAACCCACGGACCAGGAGCCTCAGGCCGGGGGCGCAGGGCTGGCAGCCCGCTCAGAGGCCTGGGCGCTGCGGGCAGGGGCCGCGCGGGGCTCCTCGGGAGCCGCAGTCCCCGCCTGCTGGAAGGACCCCGGCTCCACTTACTCTCTCCGACCACAGCTTTGAGGCCAATGGGGGCCATGGCGCTGCGCGAGTCTCCCGGCTCCGATCTCCTCCTCCCGCGACGCCCGCAGACCCCGCCGCCTCCTCAGGTGGGCGCGCTGGGCCGGCCACAGCTCTCCGCCCCGCAGCCGCGCTAGGGACCGACTGACGCGCTGACTGGGCGCGGGGGCGCGGCGCGAGCCAGAGCGAGGCTGCCCCGCCGCCGCCGGCGCGCGCGGGGGCGGGGCCAGCCGGGGGCGGGGCCTCGCTTCGGCCGTTGGCGCCACCCACTCGCCTCCGCCAATCGCACTGCGGCCCGGAGGTTCAGCCCCGCCCCCCGAGATGCGGCTGGGCGCCAGGCGGCCGCTGGCTGGTGCGGAGCCGCGCCCTCCCCCTCACCTCACGCGCCGCGCGCGCCCGGGGCGCTGGGTACCCAGTCCTCATCTTTCCCCTCCGTGCTGGGATCCCTGGCCACAGGCTATCGACGCGCTCCATCTGCCTGAAACCCCGCTCGGGTCCTGTCTTTCCTCTTTCTGGGAGCTTCCGTTTTTTCCCTGCCCACGGAAGGAGCTTGGAGGCGAGATCTCTTACTAGCAGCGCCCACTCCCAGCCGCAGCGAAGCCAGGGTGAATCCACCCACAGCACCTCCCTCTCGCTGGGCACCTGCATTCGTGCATTCACCAACACTGAGTTCTTGTGTCCAACTCCGTGCCAAGCACATCAAATCTCATCAAATCCTCCAATCGTTGGGCACTGCTTTTTATTTTGTTTTGTTTACACTCCTCTTAGCTCATACCTATGGGCATTATTTTTAATCTCCATTTTCCGATGAAAAAACCAAGTCGCGGAGATACTGGAAATAGCACTAGACTTACCTTCACGCAGCGTAGCATCCGTTAGCTAATGTTCAGTATTCTGTCACTTTTATGTGTAAGCCGTTATTCTGTCCTCTGGAGCTACAACCATGTACAAGGCAAAATCTCGTCCTGCTTATGGGCGCTCAGAGTTTAGAAGTTTCTAACCCCCAAATCTGATACGAATATACTGTGGGACCGACTCTGGTCTCAGTATCTCCTTCCTGGAGTCCATATTTACTAAAGCGGTCCCAGGTCAGTTTTTGCTCGACTTTCTTTGTTAATAGGAGATACTGCTTTTCTTTTTCTTTTTCTTTTTCTTTTTCTTTTGAGACAGAGTCTCGCACTGTCGCCCAGGCTGGAGTTCAGTGGCGCGATCTTGGCTCACTGCAACCTCCACCTCCCAGGTTCAAGCGATTCTCCTGCCTCAGCCTCAGAGTAGCTGGGATTACAGGCGCCCGCCACCATCGCCCGGCCAATTTTTTGTATTTGTAGTAGAGACGGGGTTTCACTATGTTGGCCAGGCTGGTCTCAGATACTACTTTTGAAATATAGGGGAGGGCTTGCTTTTGGCTTCAGAGTAACACAAATTGAGCCAATTAAAAATAAAAAAGAATAAGAGAGCTAGTAGTAGTAAAAATTAGTGAATATTCATTAAATATTTGGAATACATTTGAGCTAGGTTTTTAATCTTCATATTATTAAGACGTGTAATAATATTTTACAGATGAAGAATTGAGATTCAGAGTGGATAAGTGCTTTATTAGTAAATGACAAAGGAAAGATCCAATTCTAGGATCTGAATTCTGAACCATTATTTTATACCGAGCAAAAAAAAACTGCTGAGAACTAAGGAGGAATTTTCCAAAGTCACAGAAGCCAGTGGTGGCTGAGCCAGGACAAGAGGCTACATGTCCTACTTCAGTCACCAGCCCCAGGACAAGCAGATTTGACCATCTTCTCACCACCACCCCAATCTACCCCCAACAGAACCTTCAGATGGGTTCAGAGAGAGAGAAGGTGTTAATGTGTCAACTGTCTATGTCTGGGCCTTGCCTTTTGCCCAGAAAACATATTGATAGCCCCTGGGCGCATTTGGAGGAGGAGATAGTGTGTAAATGTGGGGAGACCTAGGATGCACTGGTAATGCCACATGCTTCCTCCTTCACTAGCTGGCACATATCAGCAGAGACTCCACAGTTTCTGTATCTGCCATGAAAATATAAATTCAAAGCGGGAAAACTCCTTAGCAGCTAAGCAGTAGGAATGGCCGAGGGCTCCTCTTGTCACTCATCCAGTCAGTGGGTCAACAAGCGTTTACTGAGTGTGGCAAAGGTCTGGGCCATGTGCTGTGGGTAAGATGGAGACAATTTCTGCCCTCAAGGAGCTGGTATTCAGCTGAGGGGACAGGCAGGAAACAAGGTGTTACAGCATTGAGTGAGTGTTCTGACAAGTGCTGAAGCAGATGGAGAAGGGGCTGTGAGAGTGGACAGCAAGGCACCTGGCCCAGTGGACTGGTTGGGGTACAGTCAGAGCTGGCTTCCTGAGATGGGAAAACGGTGGTAAGAGGGGCCTGGGAGAGTGTCTAGGCAGATATACAGTAGGTACAAAGACCCAGTGGCAGAAAGGAGTTTGGGTCTTCCAGGAACAGAGAAGGGGCATTGTGACTAGAGAGGAGAAAGCCTGAGGGGTAGGGCTGGAGGAAGAGCCCCGGGGCAGGCCTGGATGCAGGGATCCAGGACTTCTTAGTGGCCTGGGATCCATGTGCAGGGACCTTCTCAAAGGTCACAGCAAATAATATATAGTAGCTTCTTATTTCCTGTAGAAGGAAGGACCAAAAAAAAAAAAGCCTTTCCTGCAGATGTGTACCTGAGATGTTCACTGGGGATGACAAATATCAGAATGGATGGTTTTTTAAAGTAGCATGATTGAAAGATAGAGCGGGGTGACAGACTGTGAATTCACCCAGGAATTCAGGTTGGGAGTGCTGATTTGGCATCCAAGACCTGGTTGGAGACCTCTTGACATCTTTGAGCCTTGGTGTCCCCATCTGTGAAACGGGGACGAATAAAACTTCCAGGCCTCTCTCCCAGGGTGACTGAGAAGCCAGCAAAATCAAAATGATCCACTTGAAAGTGTAAAATACGGCCGAGCATGGTGGCTCACGCCTGTAATTCTAGCACTTTGGGAGGCCGAGGCAGGCAGATCACAAGGTCAGGAGATCGAGACCATCCTGGCTAATACAGTGAAACCCCGTCTCTACTAAAAATACAAAAAATTAGCCGGGAGTGCTGGAGGGCGCCTGTAATCCCAGCTACTCGGGAGGCTGAGGCAGGAGAATGGCGTGAACCCGGGAGGCGGAGCTTGTAGTGAGCCGAGATGGCGCCACTGCACTCCAATCTGGGCAACAGAGGGAGACTCCCTCTCAAAGAAAGAAAGAAAAAAAGGGTGAAATACTCCCTTAGCTATCACACAATACTACCCTTTGCTCTGTATTCTTAATTTGCATTTACTGGGAGTTTGATACATGCCAGGCACTGTGCAAAAAAAGCTCTCATGAATTTTCATTGGATTCTCACGACTGCCCTATGAGGTCGGTGCTATTATTATCTCCACGTTCCTGGGGCGCAGACAGATCGTCACTTGTCCAAGGTCACACAGCTCTAACCGCTGAGCCAGGACTCTGACTTCCTGATGACCAGGGGAGAACGTCCAGCGCCCAGGGTGCAGCCCCAGTGCCCAGCCCTAAGGTGAGGTTTGGCTGTGTGGACCGCTCGCTGGGAGAGTATCAGCAAAGAGAATCAGCACCCTCGGGAGTTTGGACCCAGGCGGGTCCGCGCCCCCGGCCCAGCCCCAGCGCCAGGGCCAGCCGGGGTAGCAGCCGCAACATGCGCAGGGCTGGTCGGCGGCACCAGGCAGCGGGCGCGCAGGTGCGCCCACAGCTGCGCATGCGCGGCCTGCAGCCTCCGCAGAGCCGGGTGCTGGCCCAGCGCTGGGGTGGGAAGACTACTGCGATTTACGCACGGGTCACGTGGCGGCGGGGAGTGCTCCAGGTGGGCCGACCGCCGCGGAGAGGAGCGGGGGAGAGGCTGGCGATCAGGACAGATGGAGAGGGAGCGGCCTGGGCAGACCGAGAACGAGGAGACAGAAATAGCAATGGAGCCAACCAGCGGGAGACAGGCCACCCCTCCACCGGACCTACTGAGTCCTTCACGCGATATCACAAGCTTGCCCCCCCACACACACACACACCTGGAGCCTGTTGCAGAGCCCTGGGCCAGTCTGGGCCGCTTCTCCAACAGCCTCGGGCTGCACCTCCCTCCCTCCTGCTTTTAAGCTGCATCATCAGCTGTGGTGTTCTGTGTTCACCCATATCCCCTTCTCCTGGCCTCTGGGCCGTTTGATTCAGCGACACTCCTTTAGGAGCAGTTTCTAAAGAATTCAACAAGATAATATTTATAAGGTACTTTATCCAGGACTGGGAACCTGGAAAGGCTCAAGTGAATGTTAGCTGTTAATATCCTTCTTAAAAATGACACATCATTAGGCTGAATTAAATCACTGCTAAATAGATAGGTATGGGTTATGGAGAGTTCAGTCTGTGTCCCGCTTATTTGCTGCTAGATTCATTGGCAAGAATGAAAAGTAATTGTTTCTGTCGCTGTCACCCCCACCCCCACTACCATGCATACATCTGGGCCTAGAGTACTTAAGTTTGAGACATCCTTGCACTCAAGAGTGAATTAACCGTTTTTGAGTTTGAGACCACACTGCAGTATCAAAAAGGCTTTGTTTTCAAAAGCCCAGGAGAGGGCCTCGACTTCAAGGGACCGCAGAGGCCAGGGTAATGTAATAGCACAGATAGTAGCCAGCTGCAGAGCACATGACTTGCCCAGAGGAGTAGTGCTTGCTTAGCTCCACTCAGTGGTTTCCCTGCAGCAACTGAGGGTCTAGAATGTAGAAATTATGCAACATCTCCCAATGTTGAGGTGTGGCAATGGATTTTTTTTTTTTTTTTTTTTTTTTTTTTTTTTTTGAGTCAGAGTCTCACTCTCTCGCCCAGGCTGGAGTGCAGTAGCATGATCTCCACTCACTGCAAGCTCTGCCTCCCGGGTTCAACCGATTCTCCTGCCTCAGCCTCCCGAGTAGCTGGGATTACAGGTGTGTGCCACCTGGCTAATTTTTGTATTTTCAGTAGAGTCAGGGTTTCACCATGTTGGTTGGCTAGGCTGGTCTCAAACTTCTGACCTCAACTGATCCTCCCACCTCGGCTTCCCAAAGTGCTGAGATTTCAGGCATGAGCCACTGCGCCAGGCCAGTAATGGATTTCTTTTTTTTTAAACTGTAACACAACCCCAGGAAATCCTGAGAACATGTGCCCTGCATTTTAAAAGATGATAACACCACACTGCCCAAACAAAACGCATATGAGAACCACATTCATCCCCACGCTACCTGCATGTAAACTCTAAGGAACTGGAATACTTCCTCCCAAAGTGAGAGGTCGGATTCCCCCAAGGGCAAAAAGAAGGAGCAGCAGATGCCCAGAGAGGCAGTGATGCTCCTCCACTCATATAAAGTCCCCTGGTGAGCAGGGTTTTGGACTAGGGGTGGGGATGGTGTAAATGCGTGGGCACCAAGCACTAGGACTTCAGTCTCTAGGGCCACAGAGGGGGTCCTTCTGCTTAGCTAGGCTCTGGGGCAGTGCATATAGCCAGTAGGGCCAGCCCCTTTTTCTTGGATTGGTAAGCCCTGTAGTGGAAGCTTCTGAGAGTGGCTGATGTGGGCAGCTCCATTTTGCGAAGACTGTGTAAGCCCTTGAGTCCTGGTACAAGCCCAGGAACAAAGAGGAGTCACTGGGGAAAAAAAGCCAGACATTAGAAGATTCAGTGACATTAGCCAGTGGGAGCTTAAAGCGGGTTTTATCCAATTAAAAAAGAAAGAAATATGGCATTTTTTACATCTTGGGTATCACAGAAAAATTCATACCTTTTAACAGATTAAATTATTATCAAGGCTGGGCATGGTGGCTCATGCCTATAATCCCAGCACTTTGGGAGGCTGAGGTAGATGAGTTGCTTGAGCCCGGGAGTTCCAGACCAGCCTGGGTAACATGTTGAAATCCCATCTTCACTAAAAATACAAAAATTAGCTGGGCATGGTGGTGCATGCATGTAATCCCAGCTAATTGGGAGGCTGAGGTGGGAGGATCGCTTGAGCCCTGGAGGCCGAGGCTCCAGTGAGCCAAGGTTGCACCATGGTACTCCAGCCTGGGAGACAGAATGAGACCCTGTCTAAAAAATAAATAAATAAGTAAATATATAAATAAGTAAATAATTGTCAAATCCCAGAGGAAAGAGTTTTCATTCCAACTGGGGAATCTGTTTTGTTCATATATGTTTTGTTTCTGGCCATTTTGGCATTTCAGCTGAGCCTGGAGGCTGAGAAGAGAGAGGGGTTCAAATCCAATTTTTGTTTGTTTATTTATTTATTTATTTATTTATTTATTTATCTTTTGAGATGGAGTCTTGCTCTGTGGTCCAGGTTGGAGTGCAGTGGCATGATTTTGGCTCACTGCAACCTCTGCCTCCTAGACTCAAGCAATTCTCATGCCTCAGCTACCTGAGTAGCTGGGATTACAAGCATGCGCCATGACGCCTGGCTAATTTTTGTATTTTTAGTAGAGATGGGGGTTTCACTATGTTGGCCAGGCTGGTCTCGAACTCCTGACCTCAAGTGATCCACCCACTTCAGCCACCCAAAGTGTTGGAATTACAAGCGTGAGCCACCACATCTGGCCCAAATCCAATTTTTTTAAAAAGAGTATAAATAGGCCAGGCGAGGTGGCTCATGCCTGTAATCCCAGCATTTTGGGAGGCCGAGGCGGGTGGATCACAAGGTCAGGAGCTCGAGACCAGGTTGACCAATATGGTGAAACCCCGTCTCTACTAAAAATACAAAAATTACCTGGGTATGGTGGCACATGCCTGTAGTCCCAGTTGCTCAGAAGGCTGAGGCTGGAGACTTGTTTGAACCCGGGAGGCAGAGGTTGCAATGAGCCGAGATTGTGCCACTGCACTCCAGCTTGGGCAACAAAGCGAGACTCAATCTAAAAAAAAAAATTATTTGTCAATTAAAAATAATAAATAAATAAAACATCTTTAAAAAAGACTAGACCCATGCTTCCCAAACTATGCATAGAGGCATCCTTGTGTACCATACTACATTTACAGGAGCATGATAGAATATTTAAAATTTTTACTTTATCTTTTTTTTTTGAGACAGGATCTCACTGTCGCCCAGGATGATCATAGCTGACTGCAACCTCAAACTCCTGGGGTCAAGCGCTCCTCCCACCTCAGCCTCCTGGGTAACTGGGACTATAGGTGCATGACATCACACCCAGTTAATTTTTTTTTTTTTTTTTTTTTTTTTTTTGAGACGAAGTCTTGCTCTGTCACACAGGCTAGAGTGCAATGGCACAATCTCAGCTCACTGCAACCTCCACCTCCTGTGTTCAAGCGATTCTCCTGCCTCAGTCTCCTAAGTAGCTGGAATTACAGGCGCAAACCACCACGCCTGGCTAATTTTTATACTTTTAGTAGAGACGGGGTTTCGCCATGTTGGTCAGGCTGGTTTCGAACTCCTGACCTTGTGATCCGCCCGTGTCGGCCTCCCAAAGTGCTGAGATTACAGGCGTGAGCCACCATGGCTGGCCATTTTTTTGTATTTTTTATACAGACAGGGTCTCACTATGTTGCCCAGGCTGGTCTTGGACTCCTGGCCTTAAGCAATCCTCCTGCTTTAGCCTCCCAAAGTGCTGAGCTTATAGGTGTGAGCCACTGTGCCCAGCCAAATATATATATATATTTTATTTTATTTTGTCTTTTTCTTTCTTTCTTTTTTTTTTTTTTTGAGACAGGGTTTTGCTCTTTCACCCAGGCTGGAGTGAAGTGGTATGATCTCGGCTCACTGCAACCTCTGCCTCCAAGGTTCAAGCGAGTCTCCTGCCTCAGCCTCTTGTGTAGCTGGGATTATAGGTGCCTGCCACCACGCCTGGCTAAATTTTTGTATTTTTACTAGAGACGGGGTTTCACCATGTTGGCCAGGCTGGTCTTGAACTTTTGACCTCAGGTGATCCACCTGCTTCGGCCTCCCAAAGTGCTAGGATTACAGGCGTGAGCCACCATGCCTGGCCCAGCCGAATATTTCAAACTTTGGGGGGAAACACAGTTATACTCATCTTTGGGTGAACAGTGTGAAAACAGCTAGCTGGAAACACAATTTCAAGATTAAGCTCTACAACCTTGCTTTCTGTGGTATTATATCTTTGTAATATTGGGTTTTCAGCAATCGATGTGATGATTTACTGGAAAAGAGTCTCAACCCAGACCCTAAGAGAAGGTTCTTGCATCTCACCCAGGAAGGAATTCAAGACATGTTGCAGAGTGCAATGAGAAGAGATAGTTTATTAAAAGCTACTCTGGGCTGGGCGTGGTGGCTCACACCTGTAATCCCAGCACTTAGGGAGGCCAAGGTGGGTCACTTAAGGTCAGGAGTTTGAGATCAGCCTGGCCAACGTGGTGAAACCCTATCTCTAATAAAAATACAAAAATTAGCTGGGCATGGTGGCATATGCCTGTAGTCCCAGCTACGCAAGAGGCTGAGGCAGGAGAATTGCTTGAACCCAGGAGGTAGAGGTTGCAGTGAGTCGAGATAGCGCCATCGTACTCCAGCCTGGGCAGCAAGAGCGAGACTCCATGTCAAAGAAAAAAAGAAAAGAAAAAAAGAAAGCTACTCTATTACAGTCAGGAGGGTGTCCCGAGAAAGCAAGAGGAAGAATGCCCTGTCTTTGTTTAAGTTATTTCTTATAAGGGGTCTTGTCTATGTAAAAGCTAAGCCAAGCCTTTGTCTACGTGCGGGTGAGCAGACAGCATGACAAAATTTATTACTCTATTGATTTAAACTATCCTTAACATTTTAGTGTGTGAGTACATCAAAGCATAGCTATAATTATCTTGAAAACATATATTGTTACGAGTATTGGTACATCTAAACTATAAACATCCCATGACTATGGGTGGTGACCAGCAAGAAGTGTGCTTTGCTAGTTTCAGGATGGAGCTGAATTTAAAATGGCGTCACTCTGGCTCTCCTAGGCTCTTGCTTCCCTAACAAAGAGAAGCAAATAACTCAACTGGTCGAGGTGGCTCAGACCTGTAATCCCAGCACTTTGAGAGGCTGAGGTGGGAGAATCACTTGAGCTCAGGAGTTCGAGACCAGCCTGGGCAAAATAGCGAAACCTCATCTCTACAAAAAATACAAAAATTAGCCAGACATGGTGGCACATGCCTGTAGTCCCAGCTACTTGGGAGTCTGCTAAGGTGGGAGGATAGTGTAAGCCAGGGAGGTTGAGGCTGCAGTGAGCTGAGACTGCATCACTGTACTCCAGCCTAAGCAACAGAGTGAGACTCTGTCTCAAAAAAAAAGGAAGAAGAAGAAGAAGAAAATAACAAATTACTCATGAAAATCAATGTGGAACACAAAATGAGAGTGTTGGCCAGGTGTGGTGGCTTACACTTGTAATCCCAGCACTTTGTGAGGCCGAGGTAGGAGGATCGCTTGAGCCCAGGAGTTTGAGACCAGACTGGGCAACATGGCAAAATCCTGTCTCTGGGAAAAATACAAAAGCTAGCTATTCACTGACTACTTGCATGTTAAAAAAAAAAAAAAAAAGGCCGGGCTCGGTGGCTTACACCTGTAATCCCAGGACTTTGAGAGGCCGAGGTGGGCAGATCACAAGGTCAGGAGTTCAAGACCAGCTTGGCCAACATGGTGAAACCCCATCTCTCCTAAAAATACAAAATTTAGCCGGGTGTGGTGATGTGCGCCTGTAATCCCAGCTACTCAGGAGGCTGAGGCAGGAGAATCACTTGAACCCGGGAGGCAGAGGTTGCAGTGAGCCGAGATGGCGCCACTGCACTCTAGCCTAGGTGACAGAGCAAGACTCCATCTTGAAAAACTAATAATAATAAAAAATAATAAAAGCTAGCTGAGCGTGGTGGTGTGTGCCTGCAGTCCCAGCTACTAGTAAGGCTGAGGTGGGAGAATCACTTGAGCTGGGAGTTTCAGGCTGCAATCAGCCATGATCTTGCCGCTGCACTCCAGCCTGAGTGACAGAGCAAGACCCTGTCTCAGAAAGGAAGGAAGGAAAGAAGGAAAAGGAAGGAAGGGAGGGAGGGAGAAAGAAAGAGAAGGAAGGAAGGAAGGAAGGAAGGAAGGAAGGAAGGAAGGAAGGAAGGAAGGAAGGAAGGAAAGAAAGAAAGAAAGAAAGAAAGAAAGAAAGAAAGAAAGAAAGAAAGAAAAAGAAAGAAAGAGAAAGAAAGAAAGAAGAAAGAAAGAATTGGTATCTGATGTGATTCCAAGATTCCAAGAAAGTACACATATCCCATTAACTAAGTAATCATGGTGCCTTTCTCCACTTTGTGCTGCTAAAACAGAATCCCATAGACTGGGTAATTTATAAATAACAGAAATTTCTCATAGTTCTGGAGGCCGGGAATTCCAAGATCAAGATACTGGCCGGGCGTGGTGGCTCATGCCTGTAATCCCAGCACTTTGGGAGGCCAAGGCGGGTGGATCACGAGGTCAGGAGATCGAGACCATCCTGGCTAACACGGTGAAACCCCGTCTCTACTAAAAATACAAAACAATTAGCCGGGCATAGTGGCAGGCGCCTGTAGTCCCAGCTACTTGGGAGGCTGAGGCAGGAGAATGGCGTGAACCCAGGAGGCGGAGTTTGTAGTGAGCCGAGATTGCGCCTCTGCACTCCAGCCTGGGAGACAGAGCCAGACTCTGTCTCGAAGAAAAAAAAAAATATCAAGAAATTGGCATCTGGTGAGGGCCTTCTTGCTGCATCATCCCATGCAGAAGGGCAAAGAGAGGGCAAAGAAAAGGGGAGAGAGAGAAAGGGAGAAGGAGAGGGGTAGGAAACAGAAGTTAGGTGTTTTTTTTTTCTTTGTAGAGAAAGGGTCTTGCTATGTAGCCCAGGCTGGTCTCAAACTCCTGGCCTCAAGCAATCCTCCCACTTCGGCCTCTCAAAGTGCTGGAATTACAGGCATGAGCCATCATACCCAACCCTGGTTAGCTATTTCTTTTGACCTAGGAATGCTATGAAAAAAAATCACTGAGACCTAAAAGCTGCTGTTTGGGCACCTCTGGCATAGGCAAAGAAAGTGTGGTGTAGTGGCATTTAGCAATATTTATTGAGCACTTACTGTGTGCCAGTCATTAATCTAGGCACTGGTGATACAGCAAGGAACAAAAAAGAAAAATCCCTGTGGACAAGAAGCTGACATTCTAGAGGGAAAAACAATAAATATCTCAGCGATGGGTTAGGACATAAAAAAATAAATAAATAAAAATCAAAACAATAAAAAGTCAATAATAAACTGACTTATTCATTAGTCAGAGCGTGGGCTGAGCGTGGTGGCTCAGGCCTATAATCCCAGCACTTCAGGGTGTCGAGGTGGGAAGAGTGCTTGAGCCCAGGAGTTAGAGACCAGCCTGGGCAACGTGGCAAAACCCTGTCTCAACAAAAAATGTAAAAATTAGCCAGGTATGGTGGCACATGCCTGTAGTTCCAGCTACTCGGAAGGCTGAGGTGGGAGGATCACTTGAACCCAGGAGATCAAGGCTGCAGTGAGCTATGATGGCACCACTGCACTCCAGCTTGGGTGACAGAGCAAGACTCTGTCTCTCTCCCAATATATATATATATATATATATATATATACTCATTTCAACCTCACAATCATCCTGTGAGGTAGTTACTATTATTATCCCCATTTTACAGATGAGGAAACAGCCATTTGTCCAGGGTCACACTGCCAATAAATGATAGGGCAGGGATTTAGACCCTGGTGTGTGGGAGATGAGGATGGAAGTGGAATGCAGTACGCTGTGGTTGGGACTTCATTTCTCTCTTCATGAGAAACCATGGAAGGTTTTCAAATATAGAAGTGACATTTAGCCCAGGCATGGTGGTTCATGCCTGTAATCCCAGTACTTTGGGATGCTTATGAATAGCTACTGCACTCCAGCCTGGGCAACATAGTGAGACCCCGATCTCTTAAAAAAAAAAAAAAAGATATTGTGCATGAAGCACTCAGCACATAAGAGTTCTCAGGAAGTGGTAGGTGTTATTCCTTTTTTTTGTTTTGTTTTGTTTTGTTTTTGAGACGGAGTCTCGCTCTGTCGCCAGGCACAAACTCAGCTCACTCTGTGCAGTGGCACAAACTCAGCTCACTCGACTCACTCTGCCCACTGAGGCAGGCGGATCACCTGAGGCCAGTAGTTCAAGACCAGCCTGGCCAACATGGTGAAAACCCATCTCTAAAAAAAATCTCTACAAAAATTAGCCGGGCATGGTGGCAAGTGCCTGTAATCCCAGCTACTTGGGAGGCTGAGGCAGGAGAATGGCGTGAACCCAGGAGGCAAAGGTTGCGGTGAGCCAAGATTGTGTCACTACACTCCAGCCTGGGTGACAGAGCTAGACTCCGTTTAAAAAAAAAAAAAAAAAAAAGGCCGGGTGCAGTGGCTCACGCCTGTAATCTCAGCACATTAGGAGGCCGAGGCAGGCGAATCACGAGGTCAAGAGATCAAGACCATCGTGGCCAACATGGTTAAACCCCATCTCTAACTAAAAAAAACAAAAATTAGCTGGACGTGGTGGCACGTGCCTGTAGTCCCAGCTACTTGGGAGGCGGAGACAAGAGAATCACTTGAACCTGGGAGACGGAGGTTGCAGTGAGCCGAGATTGCACCACTACACTCCAGCCTGGTGACAGAGGGAGACTCCGTCTCAAAAAAAAAAAAAAAAAGTGACATTTAGTTATTCATCTGTTTAACATTCAATAAATAGTTATCATATGCCTGTGTTAACAAAGAAAAATAAAACACCAGTGTTTGTTCACCTGGTAAGTAACCACAAGACTTGGGTTTTGATTAATAGGAGTTTTATTACTTGGTGCAAGTAAGGAGTGCACTGGGAGTATTCTCCAAAGCAATGTCTCCCTGAAGGAAAGTAACAGGAGGGTTTTAGGGGCGACAGAGAGAGGAGAGGGTGAGTTGTGGCATGTAGAGGAGAGGTCCCAGTTGCGCAGAGTCAGTGTGTCATCATGCCAGCACATGAGTGTGCTGTTAGGGTAAGAAGCTATAGCTCCTCCGGGTGGAGACTTCAGTGTACTAATGAGGAAAGTTCACTTGAGTTCCTCTATAAGTTGCCAGGTGTCTGTCAAGAGCTGGTTTAAACCAACAAGGTGGCCGAATTCTACAGGGTTTGGGGAGGAACAGGCCGCAGGGAGGAAGGCTGTAAAGCAGGCTGATTGCTCAAGTTGATTAAATTCCTAGAATCCCTGGGGTCCTGCTGCCTGCTTACACCCGCTGTGTGCCAGGCACTCTGCCTGTGCCGAGCACTCCAGGTTGAACTTACAGACGTAATCGCGCCCTCGGGGACTTCCAGTAAGGCAGGCTGAGCGCTCTGCCAGGGGTGCAACAGAGAATCTAGGAGGACAGATGGGGACATGCAGCCCAGCCTGGGACCTCGAAAGGACTCTTGGGGAAAGGCAAAGTTGAAACCTAAAAGCTGAGCTAGAATTGGCAGGTTGAGGAGGGGCGTGGGAAGCAGAGAATATTCTGAGCAGAGGCAACAGCATGAGTGAGGAAGGCCTAGTGACCTGTGATCTGGCATGTTCACGTTGGCACAGCCCACTTGGCGGCAGAGTGGAGGCTGGAACAGAAGTGAAGGGACCAGGGTGGGAGGCCCCTGGGAGGCTGGTGCGAGAGTTCAGGCTGGACACTGTGGAGTCCTACCCTGGGGGCAGGAATGGGAGAGGCTGAACGTAATTGAGACGAATAAGAATAATACCTCTTGGCCGGGTGGTGGGTAGCTCACGCCTGTAATCCCAGCACTTTGGGAGGCCGAGGTGGGTGGATCATGAAGTCAGGAGATTGAGACCATCCTGGTCAATATGGTGAAACCCCATCTCTACTAAAAATACAAAAATTAGCTGGGCATGGTGGCGCACACCTGTAGGTACTTGGGAGGCTGAGGCAGGAGAATCACTTGAACCTGGGAGGCAGAGGTTGCAGTGAGCCGAGTGAGCCAACTTTGTGCCACTGCACTCTAGCCTGGTGACAGACCAAGACTCCATCTCAAAAACAAAACAAAACAAAACAAGAATAACACCTACCACTTCCTGAGAACTCTTATGTGCTGAGTGCTGAGTGCACAATACCTAATTTTTTTTTTTTTTTTTTTTTAGAGATCGGGGTCTCACTATGTTGCCCAGGCTGGAGTGCAGTAGCTATTCACAAGCATAACCGTAGCTCACCGCAGCCTGGAACTCCTGGCCTCAAGCAATCGTCCCACCTCAGCCTCCAGAGTAGCTGGGACTACAGGTGGGTGACACTGCACCCAGCAGCACAAGATCTCATGATGATTCCTATGCATTTTCTAGGTGAGGAAACAGACATGACACATCCTGGGGCATGCATGTAGCAAATTCCAGGCCAAACCAGGACTTGAGCCTGGTGTTTCTGAGCCCAAAGCCTGGACTCCTTCCACACAGCTCTATTGCCTGTCTAGATTTCAGAGCCATTTTGAGCCAGACACAAAAGTATACATTATGATTCCATGCATATAAAGTTTTAAGAACAGTCTATGATAAAGGAAATTAGAATAATGATGGTCTCGTGGGGATGGAGGGTGAAGAATATTGACTGGGAAGAGAGATGAAAGGGACTTTGGAAATGCTCTGTGTCTTGATGTGGGTGGTGGTAACATGGTGCATATTTATGTAAAAATTCATGGAGCTGCCCACTTAAGAATTATATATTTTGGCCGGGCGCAGTGGCTCACGCCTGTAATCCCAGCACTTTGGGAGGCCAAAGCACAGAGATCACCTGAGGTTGGGAGTTTGAGACCAGCCTGACCAACATGGAGAAACCCCGTCTCTACTAAAAATGCAAAATTAGCCGGGCGTCGTGGCGCATGCCTATAATCCCAGCTACTTGGGAGGCTGAGGCAGGAGAATCGCTTGAACCCCAGGAGGCAGAGGTTGCAGTGAGCCGAGATCGTGCCATTGCACTCCAGCCTGGGCAACAAGAGTGAAACCCCGTTTCAAAAAAAAAAAAAGAATTATGTATTTTATTGCATGTATATTACACTTTGATCTTTTTTTTTTTTTTTTTTTGAAGAGCCTCCTGGAAGAAGTGCCATTAAAGGCAAAGCTTGAAACCATTTTGGATAATTGTTATAATCATATATGGAATGTATATGATATATCAGACATACCATTTATTGGGCACTTATGATACATGAGGCACTGTCCTAAGTGCTATGCATAATATAATTTTTGCAGTAGTCTTGGGGAGGCAAATATAGGCATGCCCATTTTACAGAGGAGAAAACTGAGGTTTCAAGAAAGCAGGGACAGGCTGGACGTGGTGACTCACACCTGTAATCCCAGCACTTTGGGAGACCGAAGCAAAAGGATCACTTGAAATCAGGAGTTTGAGGCCAGTCTGGCCAACATGGTGAAACCACTTCTGTACTAAAAATACAAAAATTAGCTGAGCGTGATGGCATGCACCTGTAGTCCCAGCTACTTGGGAGGCTGAGGCAGGAGAATCACTTGAACCTGGGAGGTGGAAGTTGCAATGAGAGGAGATTGCACCACTGCACTCTGGCCTGGGCGATAGAGCAAGACTCCGTCTCAAAATACATACATACATACATACATACATACATAATAAAAATATAGGCTGCCGTGTGTGGTGGCTCATACTTGTAATCCCACAGTTTTGGGAGGTCAATTTGAGAGGGTCACTTGAGCCCAGGTGTTCAAGATCAGCCTGGGCAACATAATGAGACACCCCCCTGCCGCCAACATCTCTACAAAAAAATAAAAAGATTAGCTGGGTGTGGTGGTGCATGCCTGTGATCCCAGCTACTCAGGAAGCTGAGGTGGGAGGATTGCTTGAGCCTAGGAGTTTGAGGCTGCAATGAGCCGTGATTGTGATCATGACACTGCACTCCAGCCTGGGTGGCAGAGTGAGACCCTGTCTCAAAAAAAAATTAAACAAAATTAAATTTAAAATAATAATAATGGCCATGTGCGGTGGCTCACGCCTGTAATCCCAGCACTTTGGGAGGCCGAGGCAGGCGGATCACTTGAGGTCAGGAGTTCGAGACCAGCCCAGTCAACATGGTGAAACCCCATCTCTACAAAAAACACAAAAATTGGCAAGGTGTGGTGGCGCATGCCTGTAATCCTAGCTACTCAGGAGGCTGAGGCAGGAGAACTGCATAAGCCTGGGAGGTAGAGGTTGCAGTGAGCCGAGATCGTGCCACTGTATTCCAGCCTGGGCGACAGTGAGACTCCATCTCAAAAATAAATAAATAATAATTATTTTATTTATTTTTTGGAGACTGTCTCAAAATTAAATATGTAAATAATAAATAATAATTATTTTATTTTATTTATTTTTTGGAGACGGAGTCTCACTCTGTCACCCAGGCTAGAGTGCAGTGGCATGATCTTGACTCACCGCAACCTCCACCGCCCGGTTCAAGTGATTCTCCTGCCTCAGCCTCTGGAGTAGCTAGGATTACAGGCACGTGACACCACGCCCCGATAATTTTTGTACTCTGAGACGGATGTACCCCTTCCAAGGGCATGTCTCCTTCCAAGGCCCTGTACCTAATTCTGTATTTGGAGTTTTGTTTCGTTTTGCTTGAGATGGACTCTTGCCCTGTCACCCAGAATGGAGTGCAGTGCTGCAATCTCTGCTCACTGCAAACTCCGCCTCCTGGGTTCAAGCGATCCTCCTGCCTCAGCCTCCTGAGTAGCCGGGATTACAGGCGCACCACCACGCCCCACTAATTTTTGTATTTTTAGTAGAGATGGGTTTTCACCATGTTGCCCAGGCTGGTCTCCAACTCTGACCTCAAGTGATCCACCTGTCTAGGCCTCCCAAAGTGCTGGGATTGCAGGCATGAGCCACCGTGTCTGGACTTGTTTTCTTTTTCTTAAAGAGAGTCTCAGGCTACTGAAAGCTTTTCTAGGTCTTCTTTACAAGACACTGGTGCTGGGGGAGGATGATGAGGACACCCAGGGTGCCCTGTCATGAACTGGAGAAGGCAAAGTACTCCTAAGTCAGGATCTTACCCTGCCATGATGTTCCCTGGATCTAATGATGGGCTGCCCATCTTCACAGCCACCCATGGAGCCAGGGAGGATCCAGGTTTTCTGGGGCCTGAAGCTTCAACAATTTGGATGGCTCACACCTGTAATTCCAAAGCTTTGAAAGGTCAAGGTGAGAGGATCACTGAGCCTCTACGACCTGCCTATATTTTGCTGTGAAAAGCAGAGGCGCCTCCCGCTAACT
Organism: Symphalangus syndactylus; assembly: GCF_028878055.3. Classification (NCBI taxonomy): domain Eukaryota; kingdom Metazoa; phylum Chordata; class Mammalia; order Primates; family Hylobatidae; genus Symphalangus; species Symphalangus syndactylus. Next base: position 17,232,166 of record NC_072425.2, read on the forward strand.
CAACATTAAACACAGGTTGTCTGCCTTGCCAGCCTCCTGCCTCCTCCTCCCTCCCTCCCTCTCCTTTTGTCTCCCCATCCCCGCTTTTCTCCACTCACCCCTCTCCCTGACAGCAGCACCTTCCCGCCTCGCCCCACAGAATCAGGGCCCAGAGCCCTCCGCACAGTCTGAGCAGGACTCCTAGCTTCTGGGGAGCCGGCAGTTTGAGCTCCGAGTCTGGCCCTGCCCTGTTGGTGACCCGGGGCAGTCACTTCTCTCTGGACATCAGTTTCCCCATTTCCCATGCACACATAACCTGGGCCCTGGGCTCCTTGTCCTGAAGCACAGCGGGTATCTCTAGCTCTCCCCTAAGTCAAGAAGCAGGTAGACAAGGGGGCTCATCCTGGGGCCCTGGCTCCCCTCCCCACCATCCGCGGCCGCCCTGGCGGTATCTCAGGTGCTTGTCATTGGGTGAGCAGGGGAGGCTGTCTTGGGGTCTCTGGTCTGATTGTCCATAAGCTCGGAGCTTACTGCCCAGACCTTTGGAGCATTGCCATGCCCTTCACAGGGACTCCCCTCTCTGATGCTCTGTCTCCCTTTTTTTTTTTTTTTTTTTTTTTTTTTGAGACGGAGTCTCGCTCTGTCACCCAGGCTGGAGTGCAGTGGCAATATCTCGGCTCACTGCAAGCTCCGCCTCCCGGGTTCACGCCATTCTCCTGCCTCAGCCTCTCCGAGTAGCTGGGACTACAGGCGCCCGCCACCACACCCTGCTAATTTTTTGTATTTTTAGTAGAGACGGGGTTTCACCATGGTCTCGATCTCCTGACCTCATGATCCGCCCGCCTCGGCCTCCCAAAGTGCTGGGATTACAAGGGTGAGCCACCGCGCCCGGCCCTTTTTTTTTTTTTGAGATGGAGTTTCGCTCTTGTTGTTGATCAGGCTGGAGTGCAATGGCATGATCTCAGCTTACTGCAACCTCTGCCTCCCAGGTTCAAGCCATTCTCCTGCCTCAGCCTCTCAAGTAGCTGGGATTACAGGCATGCGCCACCACACCCGGCTAATTTTGTATTTTTAGTAGAGATGGTTTTTTTTTCTCCATGTTGGTCAGGCTGGTCTCGAACTCCTGACCTCAGGTGATCCACCTGCCTCCACCTCCCAAAGTGCTGGGATTACAGGCATAAGCCACCATACCCAGCCAATGTTCTGTCTCCTTAACCCTCAAATTCTTCCCTCACTTTCTTCCAGGCTGTAACTCTTCCCCCACCTATTGATGCATCCCTCTATGAATACATCCTAGCCAAGCCCTGGGTACACGGAGGCGATGTTTAGGCAGATGTTTAACACACAAAACAAAAATAAGGGCAGGGGAAAAACAGGAAAACCAAACCAAACAAAAATAGCAGCTATTTTGCTGAATGGATCCCCAACCATCTGAAAACATCTGGGCAGGGCATGGTGCTTCACATCTGTAGTCCCAGCAGTTTGCGAGGCCAAGGCAGGAGGATTACTTGAGGCCAGGAGTTGGAGACCAGCCTCCACAATATATTGAGATAGATCCCATGTCTCTACAAAATAAAAATAAAAAATTAGTGGGGCATGGGGGTGTGAGCCTGTAGTCCTGGCTAATTGGGAGGCTAAGGCAGGAGGATTGCTTGAGCCCAGGAGTTTGAGAGTTCAAGGCTGCAGTGAGCTATGATGCGATGATGATGCCCCTGCACTCCAGTCTGGGTACAGAGTGAGATGCTGTCTTAAAAAAACAAACAAGGCTGGGTGCAGTGGCTCACGCCTGTAATCCCAGCACTTTGGGAGGCCGAGGCAGGTGGATCACCCGAGGTCAGGAGTTCAAGACCATCCAGCCTGATTAACATGGTGAAACCCCGTCTCTACTAAAAATACAAAACTTAGCCAGGCGTGGTGGTGCAAGCCTGTAATCCCAGTTACTTGGGAGGCTGTGGTAGGAGAATCGCTTGAACCTGGGAGGCGGAGGTTGCAGTGAGCCGAGATCGCACCTATTGCACTCCAGCCTGGGCAACAAAAGCAAAACTCTGCCTTAAAACAAACAAACTAACCAGCTTTAAGTCACAATTACACAACTTAAGCTAAACAAAATAAAAATGAAGACATCTGTTTGCAACAACCCACCCTGGAGCCTAAGGATGCTGCTGCCTTCCAAGACAACAAGTGCAGGAACCGAAGAGTTGTTTGGGCATATTTAGAAGCAGTTCTCCAGCCAGATACAGTGGCTCATGCTTGTAATCCCAACATACTGGGAGGCCAAAGCAGGCGGATTGCTTGAGCCTAGGAATTTGAGACCAGCCTGGGCAACATGATGAAACCCTGTCTCTACGAAAACAAGACAAAATGAAAACTAGCCGGGTGTGGCAGTGCTATAGTCCCAGCTACTCAGGAGGCTGAGGTGGGAGGATCGCTTCAGCCTGGGTAGGTTGAGGCTGCAGTGAGCTGTGATGGCACCACTGCACTCCAGCCTGTGTGGCAGAGCGAGACCCGGGCTCAAAAAGAAAAAAAAGATAGAGAAAAGAAAAAGGAGCAGTTCTCTGCCCTGTTTCACTGAAAGGCTACAAACATACCCTACCCCCTGCCCCCACCACCCTGCCACACCCCCAGTCTTTCTGCTGGCAGGTCCCATGGAGGAGGGGTGAAGGGCATTATGTTTTGTGTTCTGGGGTTGTAGCTTTCATTTTTTTTTCTCTTGGCGTTTTCTTCAGTTGTGTGTGTGTGTGTGTGTGTGTGTATACTGTTTTTTTTAACCAGACCTCTTTACCCTGAAGATGAATGTTGGGCCATTTGCTCTCTTGGTGTGAGATCCCCTATTATCGATACTGCTGGCCCCAATTTCTTTTTTTTTTTGAGACAGAGTCTCGCTCTGTCACCCAGGCTGGAGTGCAGTGGTGTGATCTCGGCTCACTGCAGCCTCTGCCTCCTGGATTATAGCAATTCTCCTGCCTAAGCCTCCTGAGTAGCTGGGACTACAGGCATGCACCACCACACTCAGCTAATTTTTGTATTTTTAGTGGAGATGAGGTTTCACCATGTTGGCCAGGCTGGCCTCAAACTCCTGACCTGAAGTGATCTGCCTGCCTCAGCCTCCCAAAGTGCTGGGATTACAGGTGTGAGCCACCGTGCCCGGCCTGGCCCAACTTTTGACCCTCATTATGCTAAGAGTGTCTGTCTTCCTCTCTGAGAAACAGGATCAAGTCCTCTGATAGTGCTATGTCCATCAGCATTCCTCATTCCTGGGTTTTCTCTCCGACTGCAGGAGAAATCCTGCAATGATATAATTGGACCACAGTGCAGTTGAGTTCTATGCAGTTTTTTCACTACATTTTAATGCACAAGTAACAATAGTATACCTTTGTTTTAAAAAAATCTCAAAAAGGAGGCTGGGCATGGCGGCTCACGCTTGTAATCCCAGCACTTTGGGAGGCCGAGGTGGGTGGATCATGAGGTCAGGTGTTCGAGACTAGCCTGACCAACATGGTGAAACCCCGTCTGTACTAAAAATACAAAACTTAGCCAGGTGTGGTGACGCACGCCTGTAATCCCAGCTACTCAGGAGACTGAGGCAGGAGAACTGCTTGAACCTGGGAGGCGGAGGTTGCAGTGAGCCGAGATCACACCACTACACTCAGCCTGGGTGACAAAGTAAGACTCTGTCTCAAAAAAAAAAAAATCTCAAAAAGGAAATGAAAAGAATTCTTCATACTAAAACTTGTGGGACACAGTTAAAGCAGTACTCAGATGAAAATTGACAGCCTTAAATACTTTCATTTTTAATAAAAGACCAAAAATAAATGAACTGGCCGGGCGGGGTGGCTCACGCCTGTAATCTCAAAACTTTGGGAGGCCGAGGTGGGCGGATCATGAGGTCAGGAGATCGAGACCACGGTGAAACCCCGTCTCTACTAAAAATACAAAAAAATTAGCCGGGCACATGGGGGGCACCTGTAGTCCCAGCTACTCAGGAGTCTGAGGCAGGAGAATGGCGTGAACCCGGGAAGCGGAGCTTGCAGTGAGCCGAGATATTGCCACTGCACTCCAGCCTGGGCGACAGAGCAGGACTCCGTCTCAAAATTAAATAAATAAATAAATAAATAAAGAACCAAGTATTCAGCCTAGGAAATTAGAAAAACAGCAATAAAATAAGAGGGAAAAAATAAAATGAAGCCTGACATTAATGAAATAGAAAAAAGATACTAAAAGAATAAATAAATGGGCCAGGTGCGGTGGCTCATTCCTGTAATCCCAGCATTTTGGGAGGCAGAGGTGGGTGGATCACTTGAGGTCAGAGTTCAAGACCAGCCTGGCCAACATGGCAAAACCCCATCTCTACTAAAAATATGAAATTAGCCAGGCGTGGTGATGCCTGCATCTGTAACTCCAGCTACTCTGGAGGCTGCGGCAGGAGGTTAAACCAGGAGGCAGAGGTTGCAGTTAGCCATGATTGTGCCACTGCACTCCAGCCTGGGTGACAGTGAGACTCTGTCTCAGAAAAAGAAAAAAGGCCGGGCATGGTGGCTCACGCCTGTAATCCCAGAGCTTTGGGAGGCCAAGGTAGGCAGATCACTCACGATCAGGAGTTCAAGACCAGCCTGACCAACATGATGAAACCTCTGACTCTACTAAAAATTCAAAAATTAATTGGGTGTGGTGGCAGGTGCCTGTAATCAAGCTACTAGGGAGGCTGAGGCAGGAGAATCGCTTGAACCTGGGAGGCGGAGGTTGCAATGAGCCAAGATAGTGCCACTGCACTCCAGCCTGGGTGACAGAGTGAAACTCTGTCTCAGAAAAAAAAAAAAAGGAAAAGAAAGAAAGAAAAAAAGAATTGCCTAGGTCCCCCATCTCCCCCTTCCCCTATGAAGAAGGATATTTAAGTGTCTGTATCTCATGGGGCTATTAGGTGGTCCTTCCGCAATTCCCCTGTGCTTTGCACATTAAATACAATTGTATGCTTTTCTCTCCCATTCATCTTTCTGTCATAAGTTCACTTCAGCTAACTTTCACCCCTACAAGAACAATCACATGCCTGATGATGTGACATGAATAATAAGGATGAATGAGGACTCAGGGCTGCGATGTTCCAGCTAGAAATGAAATTTGCAGGCAGAAAAACAGAGACCCAGAGAGGGAAAGAGTCTTATCTGTGATCTCAGAATGATCGTCTGTCGCAGAATGACTGTCCAGCCAGAAGAGAATCTACTTTAATTCCACAGACCTGGAAAACGGACCCAGTGGGAGATTATTTCCCAGAATCAGGCGCCACCTGCAGATTGTCAGGAAAACAGCAGGAGCCTGAGGGCCAGGACTTGGGTGATGGAATCATTTTTTTTTCCCCCGCATCAGGCTCCGATACGGCTCAGCACAGCACTGTTACTAATCTTGGTTTGGGTTAAAATTTTGACATTTTGTCCATCATGGAATTTTTCTGCATTAATTTTGATTTTTTTTTTTTTCTTTTTGAGACGGAGTTTCACTCTGTCGCCAGGCTGGAGTGGAGTGGTGCGATTTCAGCTCACTGCAACCTCCACCTCCCGGGTTCAAGTAATTCTCCTGCCTCAGCCTCCCCAGTAGCTGGGACTACAGGCTCCTGCCACCACGCCCAGCTAATCTTTGTATTTTTAGTAGAGACGGTTTCACCATGTTGGCCAGGATAGTCTCGATCTCTTGACATTGTGATCTGCTCCAGCCTCCCAAAGTGCTAGGATTACAGGTGTGAGTCACTGTGCCCGGCCTAATTTTGAATTGTAAACAATTATTTGTCTCAATTGCTGGGTCTTTGGTACCTTCTAAAATTTTGCACCCTAAATTTTGAGAACTTCACTCACTTCCCATTCTGCAACTTGCCAAAACTTGGAATTTTCATCCCGTATCCCAGTCCTGCCATCTCACCAGAGGACCTCACCTCTTCCATAAGACTACAGGCAAGAACACCAGCCCAGCTGCCCTCCTTCACCCCCCTCCCTGCCTCCCCTCCCCGCCTCCCCTCCCCACTCTCTCCTTCCCGGCCCCTCCCTCCTTCCGGCCTCCCTCCCTCCCTCCCTTTCTCCCTTCCTTCCTTCCTTCCTGGCAGGCAGCTATGTTAAACATTCAGGGAGTACATCTGCCCTTAGACAGCTGTTAAGTAAGGAGACACCTGCAAATACAATAGTTACAAGAGTTTTAAATGGCCAAGGGAAGGATTGTATCTGGGATTATGGGAGGGAAAGAGCCTGGATTGGCTTCAGCCCAGTGCCCATGTATACCTGCTGCTTTATTCATGTTTGAAGCACAATAATAAGTTATCTAGCACTTGCTATGTGCCTGGACAGAGTGTTCTATAAGCATTAGCTCATCAGATCAACAGACACCCCTGTGATAGAGACACCACTTTTACCTTCATATACAAATGAGGAAACAGAGCTCAGAGATGTTAAGTCATTCGCTCAAAGTCCCTCAGCTGGTAAGTGGCAGAGCGATGATTTAATCCGACGTCTGCCTGACTCAAAGCCCATTCTCATCGGCATTTGGCCATATGCATTCATTCAACAAATATTTCTGCATGCCTACTATGTGCCAGGACCTGTTCTAGGTGCTGGGGATATAGCCATGAAGAAAATGGCTAAAGATTTATCTCCCATGCAGCATTCATTCTGGCAAGGGAGGACCAGCAATAAACAAGATAATTTCAGATAGATTAAAAAGAGTTATGAAAAAACCAGGCCGGGCGCGGTGGCTCACGCCTGTAATCCCAGCACTTTGGGAGGCCGAGGCGGGCGGATCACGAGGTCAGGAGATCGAGACCATCCTGGCTAACACAGTGAAACCCCGTCTCTACTAAAAATACAAAAAAAATTTAGCCGGGCGTGGTGGCAGGCGCCTGTAGTCCCAGCTACTCGGGAGGCTGAGGCAGGAGAATGGCGTGAACCCCGGGGGGTGGAGCCTGTAGTGAGCAGAGATCATGCCACTGCGCTCCAGCCTGGGCGACAGCGAGACTCTGTCTCAAAAAAAAGAAAAAAAAAAAAGGAAAAACCAAAGCAGGCTGGGCACAGTGGCTCATGCCTGTAATCCCAACACTTTGGGGAGGCCGAGTTGGGAGGATCACTTGAGGTCAGGAGTTTGAGACCAGCCTGGCCAATATGGTGAAACCCTATCTCTACTTAAAAAAAAAAAAAAATACCAAAAAAAAAATTAGCCAGGCATGGTGGCGTTCACCTGTAATCCCAGCTACTCAGGAGGCTGAGTCAGGAGGGTCGCTTGAGCCCAGGAGGTGGAGGTTGCAGTGAGCCAAGATTGTGCCACCGTACTCCAGCCTGGGCAACAGAGCTGGACTCTGTCTCAAAAATAAATAAATAAATAACGAAAGCAGGGGGTAATGGGAGAGAATAAGTGGGTGGTCAGGAAGGCTCTCTGAAGAGGGGCATTTAAGATGACACATGAATACTAAGGAATCTGCCAAGTGACTATTGAGAGGAGTGTTCTAGGCAGAGGGAACAGGGAGTGCAAAGGACCTGGGGTAGGAGCAAGCTGGGCACATTTGTGGAACCAACAGAAGGTTGATGTGGCTGGAACACAGTGAACAAAGGGGAGGGAGGGAGCAAGGAGGTCTAGGGCCAGGTCATACAGGGCTTAGTAGGCCAAGAGGAGGTTGGATTTCATCCTGAAAGCAGTGGGAAGCCATTGGAGGGACTTAAGCAGGAAGGTGATGGGATGTGATTAACATTTGTAAAAGATCACTCTAGTCCACGGTTTCTCAACCTTAGTACTACTGACATTTTGGTCCAGATATTCTTGGTTGTCCAGGGGACTGTGCTATACACTATAGGGTATCTAGCAGCATCCCTGGCCTCCATCCACTAGATGCCAGTAATACAACCACAGTTGGGACACCCAAAGTGTCACCGGGCATGCCAAATGTCCCCTGGAGGGAAAACTTGCCTCCAGCTGAGAACCACTACTGGACTCATAAAAGCAAAGAAGGGCTGTGGAAGTGTTCCTGATTGATGGAGGCTACAAGACAGGACAACTAAATGCAATATCTAATCTTAGACTAACTAGGTCCTGCACTATGGAATGCTACAAAGGGCACTATTGGGTCAATTACTAAAATAAGATTATGGGCTGGGCACAGTGGTTCACATCTGTAATCCCAACACTTTTGGAGGTCAAGGTAGGAGAATCGCTTGAGCCTAGGAGTTTGAGACCAGCCTGGGCAACATAGTGAGACCCCCATCTCTATTAAAAATCTAAACATTAGGCTGGGCGTGGTGGCTCACACCTGTAATCCCAGCACTTTGGGAGGCTGAGGTAGGTGGATCACCTGAGGTCAGGAGTTTGAGACCAGCCTGGCCAACATGGTGAAACCCATCTCTACTACATATACAAAAATTAGCTGGACATGGTGGCATGTGCCTGTAATCCCAGCAACTCGGGAGGCTGAGGCAGGAGAATCGCTTGAACCCAGGAAGCAGAGGTTACAGTGAGCCGAGATTGCGCCATTGCACTCCAGCCTGGGCGACAAGAGCGAAACTGCGTCTCAAAAAAAAAAAAAAAAATTAGCTTGGGTTGGTGGCACATGCCTGTAATCCCAGTTACTTGGGAGGCTGAGGCAGGAGAATCACTTGAACCTGGGAGGCGGAGGTTGCAGTGAGCCGAGATCTCGCCACTGCACTCCAGCCTGGGCAACAGAGCGAGACTCTGCCTCAAAAAAAAAAAAAAAGAAAGAAAGCAAAAAAAAAGAAAAAAAAAGAAATGAGAGGACAGAGGGGGCTCGAGGGTGAGCCCACACTGAACACCTGGGTAGGGATGCTGGTGACAGACATGGGGAGGTCTAGGGGAGAAGTAGGACCTGTCCCCATTTCACCCCACCAGTCTGGAATTCCTTCCACAGCTGTGTCCAGCCACCACCAGGGGGCAATGGGGTCCTTTATGACCAAAGAGCCAGCCTGAATCCTGGAGCAGGGCTGGGGTCAACAGTCCACCTGCAGGCCCAGGGAGCGGGTGGGGATCTGGGGGTGCCTTGGTGGCCTCTGAGCCACCAGAACACTGTGCTCCTTGCAGCATAATCTTGTGAGAGGGGAAGGGAAAGAAATTAAATCCTAAAACCCTAGAATCTGAAAACTGTCACTCTAGCCATTGCAGGGTTTCCCTGAGGACAGAGGCAGACTCCTTAAGATGGCCCTAGGGTCCTAGGGTCTTGCTGCAAGCCCTCGCCTGCCTCCACTCTAACCCAGCACCCTGGAGAGGGACTGGGCTCCCTAAGAAGGCACAGTACATACACACACATGCACACGCGCACACACAAGCACACACATGCACACGCACTCACACACATGCACACGAACTCACACACACACACATACACACGTTCTTCAGCTGACGCTCTCTCCTCCCCTGGGCATCCTACACATCCCTCAGGGGTCCTTCCTCTAGGACCCTTTCCTGACTTAGGTCCTGGGTCAGGGCTATTCCCCCTACTTCTCCCATCACACCCCTCTTTTCCTAAATGTTAGTAGTCAGTCTACCTGGCTGGCTTCTCAGCTCATCTGTGGCTCTGAAGGCTCAAAGAATTATTTGTTGAATGAATGAAAGAATGAGTGAAGGCCTGGTGCTGTGGTTCATGCCTGTAATCCCAGCACTCTGGAAGCCCGAGGCATGGGGAGCACTTGAGGCCAGGAGTTCGAAACCAGGCTGGGTAACATAGTGGTACCCCATCTCTACAGAAATAAAAAGTAAAATTAGCTGGGTACAGTGGTGTGCACCTGTGGTCCTAGCTACTCAGGAGGCTCGGAGCAGGAGGATCGCTTGAGCCCAGGAGTTGAAGGTTACAGTGAGCTATGATTGTACCACTGCTCTCCAGCCTAGGGGACAGAGCAAGACTCTGTCTAAAAATAAAAATAAGAAAAGAAACAGTGAGTGAATCTAAGACTGCAAGAAGAGAACATCTCAGTTCATCAACCTGTGATTTTGATGTCAGAGGCCTGGGTTCAAGTGAGGGCATTGCCACTTGTGAGCTGTGTGACCTTGGCAACTGTCTTAACCTTTCTAAGCTCCAATCTTCTCATCCAGTTACTACAGTTATTGAACAGTTTCAGTGATAAGATGCATGTCAATCCCTTTGCTCAAAATCTCCATATAGTATATGCTCAATAAAAACAAGAGGGGGGCAGGGCGCAGTGGCTCATGCTTGTAGTCCCAGTACTTTGGGAGGCTGAGGTGGGAGGATTGTTTGAGCACAGGAGTTCAAGACCAGCCTGGGCAACAAAGTGAGACCTCATCTCTATTTAAAAATAAAAAACAAGAGGTTTTCATTGTGTGTGTGTGGTTACGAAAATGTAAGCTCTGTTTGTGTGTATGCAATAATAACTGTTTTTGTAGACATAGAAAAATGTATATATGGAAGGCTATATAATAAACCAATAACTAAATTATTGTTAGCTAATGCCAATGAGTGAAATTGGAGGAATAAGGTAAAAATGTTTCTATTGTACTTTATAGATTTCTGTAGTTAGACGTCTTTTTTTTTTTTTTTTTTTGAGATGGCATCTCACTCTGTCGCCAGGCTGGAGTGTAGTGGCGCGATCTCAGCTCACTGCAACCTCCGCCTCCTGGGTTCAAGCGATTCTCCTGCCTCAGCCTCCTGAGTAGCTAGGAGTACAGGTGTGTGCCACTATGCCTAGCTAATTTTTGTATTTTTAGTAGAGATGGGGTTTCATCATGTTGGCCAGGATGGTCTCCATCTCTTGACCTCGTGATCCATCTGCCTTGGCCTCCCAAAGTGCTGGGATTACAGGTGTGAGCCACCGCGCCCAGCCAATGTCTTAATGTCTTACATTAAGCATGTTTTACTTTTTTTTTTTTTTAAAGATAGGATCTCACTGTCACCCAGGCTGGAGTGCAGTGGCGCGACCACAGCTCACAGCAGCCTTGAACTCCTGGGCTCAAGTGATTCTCCCACCTCAGCCTCCTGAGTAGCTGGGACTACAGTTGCCACCATACCAGGCTAATTTTTTTTTTTTTTGTAGAGGTGGGATCTTGCCCAGGCTCGTGTCAAACACTGGCCTCTTGTGTTAAACACTGGCCTCTTCCCAAAACATTGGGATTACAAAGCATGCACAGCATGTTTTACTTTTTAAATAAACAACAGAAAGCTTAATTTTTTTTTTTTTTTTTTTTTTGAGACAGAGTCTTGCTCTGTCGCCCAGGCTGGAGTGCAGTGGCGCGATCTCGGCTCGCTGCAAGCTCTGCCTCCCGGGTTCATGCCATTCTCCTGCCTCAGCCTCCGGAGTAGCTGGGACTACAGGCGCCCGCCACCACGCCCAGCTAATTTTTTGTATTTTTCTTTTTAGTAGAGATGGGGTTTCACCACGTTAGCCAGGATGATCAAGATCTCCTGACCTCGTGATCTGCCCGCCTCAGCCTCCCAAAGTGCTGGGATTACAGGCGTAAGCCACTGTGCCCGGCCCAGAAAGCTTAAATTTTTTTTAAGTATAGTCATAAGGAAAATGTAAAACAAAACCACCATGAAATACCACTGCTCATCACCAGAAAGGTTAAAATTAAAGGTCTGACAATACCAAATGTTGGCAAGAATGTGGAGCAACTGGAACTCTCAGACATTGTTTATGAGGGTGTAAAATGGTAGAAACATTTTGAAAAAGTGTTTGACAGTTTCTAGTAATAAGAACACTTCCTCTATGAGCCAGAAATTCCACTCCTAGCTATTTACAGAGGAGAATGAAAATACGTGTCCATAAAAAGTCTTGTATACAAATGTTCATAGCATCTTTATTTATAATAGCCAAAACTGGAAGTAACCCAAGTGTCTATCAGAAGGAGAATGGGTAAACACCTTGTGGTGGATCTGTACAGTGGAACACTAAACAGCAATAAAAGAAACAAACTACTGATACAGGCAACAACACGGGTCAATCACAGACACATAGTGTGATGCAAAAAAAGCTAGACACAAAAAAATAGATTGCATTCATTGTTCTTTTTTTTTTTTTTTTTTAAGATGGAGTTTCACTCTTGTCACCCAGGCTGGAGTGCAATGGGGCAATCTCGGCTCACTTCAACCTCTGCCTCCCGGGGTTAAGTGATTCTCCTGCCTCAGCCTCCAGAGTAACTGGGATTACAGGCATATGCCACCATGCCTGGCTAATTTTCGTATTTTTAGTAGAGGCGGGTTTTCACCATGTTGGTCAGGCTGGTCTCGAACTCCTGACCTCAGGTGATCCACCCACCTCAGCCTCCCAAAGTGCTGGGATTACAGGCATGAGCTGCCGCGTCTGGCCTGCATTGTTCTTTAATTCCATTTTTTCCCATAAGAAATCATATGCAAGGAGTTTAATTCCATTTATATGAAGTTATTGGCTGGGCATGGTGGCTGGTGCCTATAATCCCAGCACTTTGGGAGGCCGAGGCAGGAGGATTGCTTGAGCCCAGGAGTTCAAGACTGGGCAACATAGTGAGACCCTGTCTGTACAAAAAATAAAAAAATTAGCACGGCATGCTGGTGCATGACTGTAGTCCCTGCTACTCGGAAGGCTGAGAGGATGGGAGGATTGCTTGAGTCTGGGAGGACCGAGATGGGAAGATCACTCAAACCGGGGAGGCTGAGACTGCAGTGAACCATGATTGTGCCACCGTACTCCAGCCTGGGTGACAGAGTGAGTTAAAAAAAAAAAAAAATTACATATGTATGAAATTCTATAAACTTAATATAAATGGAATTAAACTGACTTATTGTGATAAGAGTCAAAATAGTTGAAGCAATGTGGCCTGAAACAGGAGAGCTTTCTGGGTCCGGGAAATGTTTCATGTCTTGACATGGGTGATGGTTACACACCTGTATATACAGATTAAAACCTCATCAAGGTATGCACAAATGTTCACAAGTGTTTTATTTGTCTTTTTCTGTTTTTTGTTTGTTTTGTTTTGTTTTTGTTTTTGAAATGGCATCTTGCTCTGTCACCCAAGCTGGAGTGCAGTGGCACTATCTCTGCTCATTGCAACCCCTGCCTCCTGGATTCAAGCAATTCTCCTGCCTCTGGAGTAGCTGGGACTACAAGTGCACATCACCACACCCAGCTAATTTTTGTATTTTTAGTAGAGATGGGGTTTCACCATGTTGGCTAGGCTGATCTCGAGCTTCTGACCTCAAGTGATCCGCTGGCCTTGGCCTCCCAAAGTGCTGGGATTACAGGCATGAGCCACTGTGCCCAGCCATAATGATGAGTTGTTTTTTTTTAAAGCTAGACAAAAAAGAGTAATACTATATTATTCAATTTCTATAAAATTCTAGAAAATAGCAGCTAATCTATAGTGATGGAAATCAGAACAGTGGTTGCCTGAGGGAGGGAGAGAGGGATTACATGGGGAGAGAGGGAAGGAGGGATTACATGGGATGAGAGGGAGGGAGAAATTACATGGGGTGAGAGGAAGAGAGTGATTACATGGGATGAGAGGGAGAGAGGGATTACATGGGGAGAGAGGGAGGGAGGGATTACATGGGATGAGAGGGAGGGAGAAATTACATGGGGTGAGAGGAAGAGAGTGATTACATGGGATGAGAGGGAGAGAGGGATTACATGGGGAGAGAGGGAGGGAGGGATTACATGGGGAGAGAGGGAGGGAGGGATTACATGGAGAGAGAGGAAACTTTGGGGATGATGCATATATTCATTATCTTGACTGTGGCGATGGTTCTGTGGATGGACACATCTGCCCCAAATCATCAAATTGTACTTTTTTTTTTGAGATGGAGTTTCACTCTTGTCGCCCAGGCTGGAGTGCAATGGTGCAATCTCTGCTCACTGCAACCTCTGCCTCCCGGGTTCAAGCGATTCTCCTGCCTCCGCCTCCTGAGTAGCTGGGATTACAGGCATGTACCACCGTGCCTGGCTAATTTTTGTATTTTTAGTAAAGACGGGGTTTCACCATGTTGGCCAGGCTGGTCTCAAACTCCCGACCTCAGGTGATCCACCTGTCTCGGCCTCCTAAAGTATTGGGATTACAGGCATGAGCTACCATGCCTCGTCAAATTGTATATTTTGAATGAGTGCAGGTTATCTGTCAGTTATATTTACATAAAGCTGCCAAAACATTTTTAAAACTCATTGCGACTGGTGCATTTGATACATGTAAATTAGGCTTCAACAAGTAAAAGAAAAAGCAAGGAAGAAACTGTACTCCTGAGGCTGTTTCCCAGGCTGGCACTTCTAGCCTTGCCAGGCCCCATGGGATCCTTCTTCATCACTCAGAGAACCCCCCCAGAGAATTTCTACAAATCAGCGCTTGGCAGCCCGGCTGGTGCGCCTGGCACACACAGCTACTTTCCCAGTGAATCTGTTCTGTCTCCGATGGCCTAGTTCAAACATCTCCTCCTCCAAGAAGCCATCAGGCCTCGTGCCACACCCTCCCTGCTGGCTCAAACCTCTATCATGGCCCCATCCACCTTGTAACATCAGAATGAGAATCCAGTGCAGGCCAGGCTTGGGGGCACACACCTGTAATCCCAGTACTTTAGGAGGCTGAGGCAGGCAGATGGCTTGAGTCTAGGAGTTCAAGACCAGCCTGGACAATTACATCTCTTTTTTTTTTTTTTTTTTTTTTTTTGAGATGGAGTCTCACTCTGTCACCCAGGCTGGAGTGCAGTGGCGCGATCTCGGCTCACTGCTAGCTCCGCCTCCCGGGTTCACGCCATTCTCCTGCCTCAGCCTCTCCGAGTAACTGGGACTACAGGCGCCCGCCACCAGGCCCAGCTAATTATTTGTATTTTTAGTAGAGACAGGGTTTCACCGTGGTCTTGATCTCCTGACCTCGTGATCCGCCCGCCTCGGCCTCCCTAAGTGCTGGGATTACAAGCGTGAGCCACCACGCCCGGCAATTACGTCTCTTAAAGGAAAAAAAAAAAAAAAAGAATCGATGTAGACCCTTCCCATCTTTCACACTAGACGCTGACAATCATCACGAGAAAGGGTAGCTGTCATTTGATGAGTGGGCCAGGTGCCATCCGCGGATGCCCTCATTGCCAGCCTACAATAACCAGGAGAGTGGAAATTACTGGCTCCATTTTTTTGTAAAAAAAGGATGCCCAGAGTGGTGAGAGCCAATCCGAGGCCTCACAGCTGTAATGACGTTGAGGAACTTCCACCCGCCACTGCCCACTCACCCCGAGGGCGGCCAGAAGCTTCCCCGGATGGGCAGAGAGGAAGGACTTTGCATCTTCAAAACTCTTCAGAGTTATGCAAAGATACCTGACAGGGAGGAAGGGGAGTTACTTTAAGGTAAAAGGCATTCCCTTGAAGATTTCTAGAGCAGGACATCCTTGGAGACAGTAGATAGCACAGGTAGAAAACCAGGCTCGGCCAAATGCAGTGGCTCACGCCTGTAATCCCAGCATTTTGGGAGGCCGAGGCGGGCGGATCACTTGAGGCCAGGAGTTCGAGACCAGCTTGGCCAACATGGTGAAACCCCATCTCTACTAAAAATACAAAAATTACCCGGGTGTAGTGGCATGCGCCTATAATCCCAGCTACTAGGGAGACTGAGGCAGGAGAATCACTTGAACCCGGGAAGTGGAGGTTGCAATGAGCTGAGATCGCACCACTGGACTCCAGCCGTGGCTCCATCTCAAACAAAAACAAAAGCAAAAAAACCCACTTAGAACACTGGGAAGAATTTCACAAGGTCACAGTTGTTATGGTCCTCTCCATGATGTAACTGGACAGCAGAGGGGTCTCAGGCCTGGATTTGGGAGTAGAGAGAATATTTCATCATCCTTTGGCAGGACCAGCCACCTTGACAGGACACCTAGCATCCCTGGATGATTCAGACACTAAATGCCAATAACCCTCCCCTTGCCCCACACTCCCCCCGCCTCCCCACAAACACCAGACATAGTGGCAATGAAAACACCTCCGTAGACACATTTCCAAACGTCCCCTAGGAGGTGCCACCAATCCCTGCCTCCTCAGTCAGGGCTCCCTGCACAAATGCGTTGGGTGATGGGGACTGAATCCAGCCCACACTGCACTTGCCAAGCCAGCTGGGGCCCTGGCACAAGACAGTCCCAGCCTGTTTTCACTGACTTTGCTAATTCTCACAGAGGCACCATGTGGGGTGGGAAGGCCCAGTCCTGGTAACCTCTCTGCTCCCAGGTCCCTGACCAGTCCTTAACACACAGTGGTCTTTGTTCACCTGCGGCCCAGCTCTGGGCTCTCCCCACAGCATCCTTTGCCCTGCCTCCCTCCCATCTTCCTCTGGGCCTTCTCTGCTCCTGCCCAGGGAACTGTGCTCTCAGGAGCGCAGGAGCCGGCTCTCAGCCCCCATCTCCCAGGCACTCTCGGTACTCAGGAAATATGTTCTGAATTCAGGATTATCCCCATTCTACTGAGAAGACCTGGAGGACAGAAATCAGCAAGAGCTAAAGGGGAGAGGAAGGAGGGCCAGGCTGGGGTGGAGGTGCCCCACCCGGGAGCCTGGGCGCAGCCTCACCACAAGCTGAGTCACAGAAGGCTCAGAGGGCTGCGAGGGCCCAATCGGCACTGCCATCCTGCCCAGGCTCTGAGTCACCAGCTGGTGAGGGGCAGCTGCAGCCCAGCAGGAAACAAAGTCTAGCGTGGAAGAGGTGGGAGGGAGGTGGTGGGGCCCGAAACCCCACCCGGCTGGCCTTGGAGGAACTGGGAGTGACTGTCCGGCACTGGCTCAGCAGCAAACAGCTCTCAAGGACGTGCTAGGAGTCAGGAACTGGGCCAGCTCCGGTCCCTTCCTTCTGGGGCTCTCACTCTGGAGGATGGGGTGGATGGGAGGTAAGACTTGTGCACAAGTCCCCAGGACACAAGGCACACGGGGTTCTTTTTTGTTTGTTTGTTTAGAGAGGAGGTTTCGCTCTGTCACTCAGGCTGGAGTGCAGCGGAATGATCGTAGCTCAATGCAGCGTCAAACTCCCGGGCTCAAGGGATCCTCACTCCTTGACCTCCCAAAGCATCACAGGCTTGAGGCACTACAGCACCCACTGACAAAGGGTTCTTTTTCTTTTCTATTTTTTTTTTTAGACGGAGTTTCACTCTTGTCACCCAGGCTGGAGTGCAATGGCGAGATCTCGGCTCACTCTCACTGCAACCTCTGCCTCCCGGATTCAAGCGATTCTCCTGCCTCAGCGTCTTGAGTAGCTGGGATGACAGGGGCCCACCACCATGCCCAGCTAATTTTTTTGTATTTTTAGTAGAGACGGTTTCACCACGTTGGCCAGGCTGGTCTTGAACTCCTGAGCTCAGATGATCCACCTGCCTCGGTCTTCCAAAGCACTGGGATTACAGGCGTAAGCCACGGTGCCTGGCCACTTATTTTATTTATTTATTTATTTTTGAGATCAAGTCTCGCTCTGTTGCCCAGGCTGGAGTGCAGTGGCTGGATCTTGGCTCACTGCATCCTCTGCCTCCCGGGTTCAAGGGATTCCTCATGCCTCAGCCTCCCAGATGGGATTTCAGGCACAGGCCACCACACCCAGCTAAGTTTTTTTTTTTTTTTTTTTTTTTTTTTTTTTTTTTTTTTTTTTGAGATGGAGTCTTGCTCTTTCTCTCAGGCTGGAGTGCAGTGGCACGATCTCGGCTCACTGCAACCTCCGCCTCCCAGATTCAAATGATTCTCCTGCTTCAGCCTCCCAAGTAGATGGGATTTCAGGCACCCGCCACCACACCCAGCTAATTTTTTTGTGTTTTTAGTATAGACAGTGTTTCACTGTGTTGGTCAGGCTGGTCTCAAATTCCTGACACTGTGAGCCACCTGCCTTGGCCTCCCAAAGTGCTGAGATTGCAAGCGTGAGCCACTGTGACTGGCCCAAAATCTTTTTTAATTAAAAAATTAAAGCCAAGTGTAGCGGTGCATGCCTGTAGTCCCAGCTACTCAGGAGACTGGGTCCGGAGGATTGTTTGAGCCCAGGAGTTTGAGGCTGCTGCAGCGAGCCATGATCAACCCACGGCACTCCAGCCTGGGTTACAGAGCAAGAGGTCTTATCCCTGGAAAAAAAAAGATATAGCAGAGAAGCCCATTTTGTGTTTGAGAAAGAGCTGAACTCGTAGGATTGGATCTGGAGGATGGTGTGGGAAGTGTGGGCTATTGCAGCTCTAAAGTAGGCAGAGCTATGTATGGGTCTCATCCTCATCTCTTAATTTTTTTTGGTGGGGAGGGGTGGACAGAGTCTCGCTCTGTCACCCAGGCTGCAGTACAGTGGTGCAATCTTGGCTCACTGCAACCCCTGCCTTTCTGGTTCAAGTGATTCTTGTGCCTCAGCCTCCTGAGTAGCTGGGATTACAGACGTGCACCACCACGCCTGGCTAATTTTTGTATTTTTAGTAGAGACGGGGTTTCACCATGTTGGCCAGGCTGGTCTCAAACTCCTAACCTCAGGTGATCCACCCACCTCGGCCTCTCAAAGTGCGTGAGCCACTGCACCTGGCCTCATCTGTTACTTTAAAATAAAATAACAATAAATTATTTTAAAATAGAGGCTGGGCATGGTGCCTCACACCTGTAATCCCAGCACTTTGGGAGGCCGAAAGTGGATCACAAGGCCAGGTGGATCGCAAGGTTAGGAGTTTGAGACTAGTCTGGTCAACATGGTGAAACCCCGTCTCTACTAAAAATACAAAAATTAGCCGGACATGGTGGCACTTGGGGAGGCTGAGGCAGGAGAATCGCTTGAACCCAGGAGGCAGAGGTTGCAGTAAGCTGAGATGGCGCCACTACACTCCAGCGTGGTGACAGAGCAAGACTCTGTCTTGGAAAAAGAAAAAATAGGGACGAGGTCTTGCTATGTTGCCCAGGCTGGTCTCAAACTCCTGGGCTCAAGCGATCCTCCTGCCTCAGCCTCCCAAAGTGTTGGGATTACAGGCGTGAGCCACTGTGCCTGATCTCATCTTCATCTCTTACTTACACCTCATGAAGCCTCAGTTTTCTCTCCTGTAAAATGGGTGTCCCCCAAAAGTTGTGACCATTCAATAAAGGCAGAAGCTATAAAGCACTGAACTGAGCACAGGAGCCTGCAATGAACGGGCGCTTCCGTTATCTTTATCATCCTGAAGTTATTTCTCACTCCCTGCCTGTCTGCTGGCACTTCAGCTGCCCCCTGCCTGACTTCAGTACTGTTGGATCCAACCACGGAATCTGTGACCTGGGAAGGCGGTGAGGCACCTCCTTCCTGGAAGTTTGCAAGCAGAAGCTCTGCACAGTAGCAGAGGCCCACATGCACTGTAGAAGGGACTTTGTACCCCATGATGTGTCATGGCCACTGCAGGCATGAGCATGTCGGTATAGGTCTATGAACAAGCCTGTGAGGTCCCAAGGACCAGGTGGGTCTCTCACTATCACGTTCCCCTCCAGTGCCCAGGATAGCGTTCTGCACATCATACGTGCTCCCTCCAGCTTCCATTGCAACTGACACTAGTGATGTCATGTCGAAGGAGGACAGTCCTGGTCCTCAGAGAGAAAGATCTATTTAAACAGATAATTGCACGCACACAAAATCATGTTGAATGTGAGGCTTGCCATGAAGGAGGAGTTTAGGACACTGGGGAGGGGGTGATAATAATGGCAGGCCTGACCTAGTCGGGAGGCGGGGTGCAGAAATGTCCTCTCTGATGAAGGGTAATTTGCTGAGGTTGAAGGCTGAATGCTACTTGGTGGGGAAGATGGGGGAAAAAATCCATGTTTCACACAGCCAGGCACGGTGGCTCATGCCTGTAATCCCAGCGCTTTGGGAGGCCAAGGTGGGCGGATCACCTGAGCTCAGGAGTTTGAGACCAGCCTGATCAACATGGTGAAACCCTGTCTCTACTAAAAATACCAAAATTAGCCGGGCATAGTGGCGGGTGCCTGTAATCCCAGCTACTCAGGAGGCTGAGGCAGGAGAATCGCTTGAGCCTGGGAAGTGGAGGTTGCAGTGAGCAGAGATCCCGCCACTGCACTCCAGCCTGGGCCACAGAGCAAGACTCCGTCTCAAAAAAAAAAAAAAAAAAAAAGAGGGCCCAGCACAGTGGCTCATGCCTGTAGTCCCAGCACTTTGGGAAGCCAGGGTGGGTGGATCACGAGGTCAGGAGTTCAAGGCCACCCTGGCCAAGATGGTAAAACCCCATCTCTACTAAAAATACCAAAATTATCTAGGCGTGGTGGCAGGAACCTGTAATCCCAGCTACTTGAGAGTCTGAGGCAGAGAATTGCTTGAACCCAGGAGGCCGAGGTTGCAGTGAGCCGAGATCACGCCACTGCACTCCAGCCTGGGTGACAGAGCGAGACTCCATCTCAAAAAAAAAAAAAAAAAAAAAAATCCATATTTCATAAGCCCTGAGGTGGGATGGAGCAGGGCTAGTTTGAGGATGTGAAATCTCAGTGTGGCTAGAGAATGGGGAGGGGAAGTCGGGGGGAGGGACTGGCAGGGGTCCCCAGTGCCGTGTCTGGAGTCTGACTTTCTCTCCAGGACAGTGGAAGCCACAGAAGGTTAGAAGTGGGAGAATGGCAAGGTCATATCTGTGTCTACAACAATTCCTCTGGCTCCCAGTGAGGAATGCATGGGGGGCTGGAGGTAGGGAGGCCAGTTCCCTGGACTTGGGGTGGCAGTGGAGCTGGGGAGAGGTGACAGCTTGGCCACTGAAGGAGTGAGAGGGAATTTATCAGCCTGAGGCCAGGTGACAGACGGAACAGGCTGTGAGCTGCGGACCTCTCCACCACCCAACAGTTAATAAAGAGAGGAGGTCTGGGCTGGGTGCCAGGGTCCCTTCTGCACAATGGGCCATGCCAACTGGGTAAACAGAGGTAGATACATGATATTCCTTAAAAACAAAATCCTGATTCATTCACACTCCTTGCTGTTTACTGGAGGTGTTTGTTTTTTTTCTCCTGGTCTATTTCAGGTTTGACAGGTTTGTGGGGAGAGCAGAGCTGGGACTCCGTGCCAACTGGGAGGGAGAGGGACTCACGGGGAGAGAAAGGGCCCCTCTTTCTTCCTATAGGACTAGGAAGGGGTCTTGGGCTGGGCTCCTGTGGAATGCTCTTGGGCAAATTGCTTTCCTTCTCTGGGTCTTGGTCCAAGCTCTGGCTCTGACCGTCTGAACCCTCCCTTTCAAAGCCAAATATTATTATTCTTCGCCCTTGGGTCCCTGCTTCCAAATATGCTTGAGAGTGTGGTGGGGATGGGAGGGGCGGGGCAGGTTTGCAGGGAGGCAGTGGGCAGAAGCCACTTCCAGAGAAAGGCCTGATGAGTCAGGAGCTGTAGGTGGCATTCTCTGTTCAAGAGGGGCAGGCCCAGCAGGTGGGCAGGGAGAACCTTTCCTCTCAGCTCCAGATGTAGATGATTGCCACCCTTTGTCCACAGCCCTGGCATTTTCCACCAGGTTCTGGGGCCTGAGCCAAGAAAAGGGAGTGGGAGCCCCTGGTGAATAGAGACAGTGTCCAGAGTCTTAGAAAAAGAACAGAGATCCCTCCACCTTGCAGATTTCAGGAATCCTTGCTATAGAAAGAGCTCTTACAAATCAATAAGAAAAAGATACACATTCCCACAGAAAAGCAGGCAGAGGATATAAATTTTAAAAGCCACAAATGGCCAGGCTGGGTGTGGTGGCTCATACCTGTAATCCCAGCACTTTGAGAGGCCGAGGGAGGCAGATCACTTGTGGTCAGGAGTTCCAGACCAGCCTGGCCAACATAGTGAAACCCCATTTCTACTAAAAATACAAAAATTAGCCAGGCATGGTGGCGGGTGCCTGTAATCCCAGCTACTCGGGAAGCTGAGGCAGGAGAATCGCTTGAACCCAGAAGGTAGGTAGAGATTGCAGTGAGCAGAGATCGTGCCACTGCAGTCTAGCCTGGGCAACAGAACGAGACCCTGTCTCCAAATAAAAAAAAAATAAAACCCACAAATGGCCACTAAATGTGTGAAAAGATGTTTCCATTTACTCAAAAGTAACAAGGGGACATCAAAATGGCCTCCAGCGTGAGGGCAGGGGTTTCCAGCATTTTAGAGTTGAGAAATTCTCTGATGTCAAACTTCCTGGAATCCTTCGTAGTGCTGATGACTATATTTATTTTTCTTTCCTTAAAAAAAAAAAAGGGCAAATAACTTCATTCCTTCCTCACCCAAAGACTGTAACTTTTTGTGTTACAAGAATTGATTTCTTAACATATAGTAGAGAGAGTTTAGAATGTTTAAAGAGCTTTACAATCTTTCCAGAGTGAAAAAAAACAACAACAAATTCTGTTGTGGATGCTCAGGTTGCCTCCTCATCTGGGGTCCCACCAGTCCATGCCAGGGCCCACCCCTCCTTCCTTGCGGGAAGTCCTAGATCAGCCATCTGGCTTGGGCCCCACAAGGACTCACCTTGCTTCCTTTTGCTCACACTCACGCCTTTACCTGTCACACCTTCTCTGTGCCTACCTGTTCCAGTGTTTGAACAAGGATTGCCGTATGCATACGTTGGAATATATATACATATGTACATACATATATATATAAAGAGGCAAGGTCTCACTCTGTCACTCAAGCTGGAGTGTAGGGGCAAGATCATAGCACACTGCAGCCTCAAATTCCTGGGCTCAAGGTCTTACTGCTTTGGCCTCCTAGTAGCTGGGACTACAAGCATGCACCACCAGGCCCAGCTAATTTTTAAAAAAATTATTTAACAACAGGGTCTCTTTCTGTTGCCTATGCTGGTCTCAAACTCCTGGCCTCAAGCGCTCCTCTTGCCTCAGCTTCCCAAAGTGCTGGCATTATGAGTGTGAGCCACCGTGCTCGTGCTCAGCCTGAATATCATTAAAAAAAAAAAAAAATCCTTGCAACAAGGTATTCAACTCTAAAATGGGCTTTATCATTCCTACCCCAGAAGCTATGAGGACAGTAGGAGGCAGAAAAGTCCTTGGTGTGACACCTGGTCTGTGGTCCATCTCCATAAATGGCAGCTATTTCTGAACCTTCTTCAAGCAGGCTCCTTCTTGCCAATCAGGTCCCAAGGCACCGTCTCCTCCTCCTTCCTAGACCACTTTCCTAGATGGCATCCCACCCCAACCCCACTTGTCACCCTATCCCATCGTAATGTTTATTACTCTCTGAAGTCATTTTATTTATTTGTTGTATTTTTTCATAAGACTATAACCTCTATGAAGATGAGGACCGTGACTTTCTTGCCTGCTGATATATCCCCAATACCTAGAATAGCACCCAACACATAGTAGGTGCTTGCATGTTTATTTTTTCACTCTAAAATAAATGGTGGCTCACACCTGTAATCCCAGCACTCTGGGAGGCTTAGGCGGGAGGATCCCTTGAGCTCAGGAGTTGGAGACCAGACTGGGCAGCATGGTGAGATCCCATCTCTATGAAAAACATTTTTTAATTAGCTGGGTGTGGTAGCCCAAGGGTGAGATTGGAGGATGCCTTGAGCCCAGGAGGCCAAGGCTGCACTGAGTCCATGTTTGCCCCACTGTACTCCAGCCTGGGCAACAGAGAGAGACCTTGTCTCAAAAATAAAAATAAAATAAACTTTGTTGAAGCATAATTTTGATATAATAAAATGCATCTGTTTGATGCATCTGTACAGTTTGATAAATTTAGATAAATATGTACTCTTACCAACACCTCAGTCAAGACATAGGACCATTTTTTTTTTTTTTTTTTTTTTTTTTTTTTTGAGACGGAGTCTTGCTCTCTCCCCCAGGCTGGAGTGCAGTGGCGCGATCTCGGCTCACTGCAAGCTCCGCCTCCCGGGTTCACGCCATTCTCCTGCCTCAGCCTCCCGAGTAGCTGGGAATACAGGCACCCGCCACGGCACCCGGCTAATTTTTTGTATTTTTTTTAGTAGAGACGGGGTCTCACCGTGTTAGCCAGGATGGTCTCGATCTCCTGACCTTGTGATCCGCCCGCCTCGGCCTCCCAAAGTGCTGGGATTACAGGCTTGAGCCACCACGCCCGGCCAACATAGGACCATTTTTATCCCCCTGAAGTTCCCTCCAGATTTTTTTTTGCCATCAATTCTCCTTCATCCCACCCCTAGACAAGGCAGTTTTTTTTTTTGGTGTGAAATTAATGAATCTTGAATTGTCAGGGACTGGCCCCAGATTTGCGGAGAGCTATTCACATGTGTGCATAGCACTCTACTGTTTACAATGCCTTTCCACTTTTTTTTTTTTTTGAGATGGAGTCTTGCTCTGTCACCCAGGCTGGAGTGCAGTGGCGCGATCTTGGCTCACTGCAACCTCTGCCTCCCGGGTTCAAGCGATTCTTCTGCCTCAGCCTTCTGAGCAGCTGGGACTACAGGTACGTGCCACCATGCCCAGCTAATTTTTGCATTTTTAATAGAGATGGGGTTTCGCCATATTGGCCAGGCTGGTCTCGAACTCCTGATCTCTTGATCTGCCTGCCTCGGCCTCCCAAAATGCTGGGATTACAGGTGTGAGCCACTGCGCCCGGCTGCCTTTCCACTTTCATCTCATGTGCCTCTCACATATGAGGCCATGGATGCTCAAATGGATTAGGTGACATGTGACAGAAGGTCTCCAAAGCAAGAGGAGACCTTCTGGATGCTCAAGTTGCCTCCCCATCTGGGGTCCCACCCTGGGCCAGGGTGGAACCCGTCCTTGGGCCAGGGGCCTCACATGGTAGGCAGGCTGTGGGTGTTCCAGGCTTGGGTGTGCCATGAAGGCTGGGGAAAGGCCACTGTGGCCCCATCTCTACCCCACCTGGCCTAGGCCTCCAGCCCAGCTGAGAAGATGCCTCTGGTGTCCAGATGCCAGCTAGCTCCAGCTAGCTCCTCCCTGGGCAGAGCAGACCCTGCAGTTTGGGCTATGAGAAAAACGAAGCGAGGTTATCAGCATCACTTGCTTCTGGTTGCTCAGAGAGAATCAGACACTGGGTGCCAGGAGACTTGGCCTTTGGCCAGGTTCTCCCTCTGCCTCACTGTGTGCCCTTAGCAAGTCACTTTCCCTCTCTGGGCCTCAGTTTCCACCTCTATAAAAGGAAACTAGTGATCCCTACCAGCATGACTTCAACTCCACCTGATGATGACTCTTTGACGCATGAATGCATCCTGACCTTCAAAGGCTGGGCCCCTGCCCATGCTGTCCCCACTCCCTGGAATGCTGTTTCTCAGTATCTGCTGTCAAAAGTCTTGTTTTTCAACTTCCAGTTCTGGTCCTACCCCCTCTGTGATTTTCCTTCAAACAGAATGTTCTGCTCCTTCCTCAAGCTTCGCTAAGCTCTTGAGGGCAGGGACTATGAAGAATAGAATGACATGTTTTGTTTATTGAGAGATGATGGACCTGGTGCCAGGCACCATGCTGGGCATTTTGTGATATCATTTAACCCTCCCCCAAAAAGCATCATTCTCTTTTGACAGATGAGGTAGCTGACGTTCAAAGAGGCAATACCACTTGTCCAGGGTCACAGAGGGGAGGGCAGCTTGGGCTTCCTCCTCTTTTCACCCCCAGCATCTAGCAGAGGGCCTGGCACACAGGTGTTGACCCCCTGTTGCTGAATGACTGGTAAGTGACTGAATGCATAAATGAATGCCTGCCTCACTTTAATCCATTTCAAACCTACCTCCTGTGGTGTGCACAGGCCTGAAGTACAGGTGCTCAGCAAATTTAACTGTTATCATCATCACTTCCTGCCTTATGCCACAGTTACACTAAGCTGTCCAATAACAGCCTGAAATGCATGAGAGAAGTGACTGCTTAGTTACCAGGGGTCAACAGGCAGAAAGTGGATGGCCTTGTCCCAGTGCAGATCAGGAGATCTGAGCACCAGCAGCCAAAGAAGGATTGAGATCTGGGGATCCCACTTGTTAACCTGACTGTCTCCCCTGCCAGCTTGGGAGGTCCTGAAACTGAAACACATTCCCCTGGCACTGCGACCCACCCATGCCCAGCCCCATAGGCTGGGTCTCCGGGTTTTGATTCTGGTAGTCTTTTGCAAACTGTAGCTACTGCTTTTTCCTTTTCTGATTTGCTCTGTCCCCTAAGCCGCCTCCTGAGTGAAATGCCAATATGCTGGGCCTGAGGCTAGCCCGCCTGCCACTGGGGCGGGGGTGCCTTCGGGCCCGAGCCTTCCTCACCCCCTTCCTATAGCTATTGTGCAAGACCGGCCGGCACACCTTCTGGGGCAGGTC
Source organism: Symphalangus syndactylus (assembly GCF_028878055.3). Lineage (NCBI taxonomy): Eukaryota > Metazoa > Chordata > Mammalia > Primates > Hylobatidae > Symphalangus > Symphalangus syndactylus. The sequence continues at coordinate 17,258,295 of NC_072425.2, forward strand.
GAATTAAGGCCAGGGAACTTCCTGAGCGCGGGCAGTGGCGGGCGGGACTGGGGGGGCAGGGGGCACTGTTCAGGGAAGAGGAGGGGGCGAATGCCGAATTCCGGCCCGTAGGTCCAGGCGTCCCCTGCCAGTGCCCCACATCCTCCTCGGCGCGATTCTTTTCCCGCGCAGGCAGGGTTGGGGAGGGGAGGGGACGGGGGTGACACTCAGGCTGGAGTCCCCCAGAGCACCCCCAGTTTTTCAGATGCCCCCACCAGCCCCCTCTCTTTCTCTGCTTAGGTACAGGGCGGGTGCGCTCTCCGCAGTCTCTCCGCGGTCTCCCTTTCTGGGACCTTCTCTTTGTCTCCTTCTCCAGGGCGGTCCCGGCGTCCCCCGCCCCTGTGCCCCGCCCGCCCGAGGCAGCGGAGGGGGCGGGGCATACGGGGCGGGCCCTGGAGGGGTTGGGTGGGGCACAGGGGTGCAGGACCGAGGGCGGGGCGGGGCGCGGCGGGCGCAGGGGTGCAGGGCAGCGGGCGGGAAAGGCGGGGTTGGCCTGCGGGGGCGTGGTCTGGTGGGGCGGGGCGGGGCGCAGGGGTGCAGGGCCGAGGGCAGGGAGGGGGCGAAGGCGGCCGGCGGGAGGGACGGTGCCCGACCGGGAGCGGAGCCGGAGCGGAAGCCGCAGCCGGGCGGCGGGAGCGGCGGGAGCGGCGGGAGCGGGGGAAGCAGGGCGGGCCGGGCTCCATGGCGCCAGCGGCGTCCTCCTGAGCAGCGCGGGCAACAGCGGCGGCGTCGGCCGGATCGGGCCGCGACTCCTCCTGGCCATGGGGGACGTGCTGTCCACGCACCTGGACGACGCCCGGCGCCAGCACATCGCAGGTGAGGGTCGCGCCGCGCCACGCGCGCCCAGGGTCCCGCCGGAACCCCCCGACCACGCCCCCGCCCCGGCCAGCAGTCGGCGCCGGGGCCGGGGTCTCGGGGGAGTCAGGCCGGGAGAGTGGGAGCTGCCAGGGAGCGTGCCCCGCGTCCGAGCTCGTTCCCTCCGAGCCTGGGCGCCCCTTCCCGCGCTCTTCTGAGCGCCGCCTTTCCCGACTCAAGGGGACTCGGAACGCCTTCTCTCGCGGAACCCCTTCGGACCCCGGGCTTGGCGGATCCCCAGCCCACGACCCCGGGCCGAGCTGGGGCAGGGGTCGCAGCCCGCTGCCCACCCTTGACTGTCCCCGCCCAGAAGCGTTCCAAGCCCATCCGCTACCAGCTTTGGGATCTCCCAGACCCAGCCAGCACGCGTTCACCTTCCTCCCCAGCCGTCCCGTCTCCAGCTCCGCCGGGCCCCAGCCCTGGTACACGTGGCGGAGGCTTCCTGAGGACGGGCCCATAAAGGCCCGGGACTGATCCTGGGGAGTGGGGCCAGGGATCGATGGGGCGCCCCGGAGGCTGTGGGGTTCCATGTCCTTTGGCGCAGACAGCAGGCTGCCCCTGCCAGCAGCAGGGGCCAGGGGACCGGTCAGCAGAGTGGGGGACCCTCAGGGCCGGTCGCCAGCCCCTTCAACCCCGTCCTTCAGCCATCCCTGCTCTCAGCCTATTACTGCACAGTGGCCACTTCTCCCAGGGACAGCTGTCCCCAAGGCTCTTGGGGAAGCCGGAGCTGCAGCGGGGGCCTGGGTTCCTTTTCCCCACAGACTCTGGAGAAGGGGGAGATAGGATGAGGATCTCGGCTGCCTGAGAAACTCCTCGCTGGCCGATCTCTCCTGGCTGGTGGAGCTGCCCTGGGTGGAATCCCAGCATTTGCTTCCCAGACATCTGTCCTGTACACCTTGGTTTTCTCCTCTTTGAAATGGGGTCAGTGATTTCTTCCTTATTAATGAGTTGTTGGGAGGCTTACGTGAAGTAACTCATGTGGCTTGCTTAGCACAGGGCCTGGCATAGGAGAGGTACTTGTACATGGGGTGACGGTTCAGGTGGGTCACCCCTCGCTGTCTAGTGGGCGCTGAGCACCGCGTCCGCCTGCACTTATTTTTGTGTCCTGTAGAATTTCACCACCGTGTTCTACACGCTCCCTTAAGAGTAGGAAGCCCTGAGAGCAGTGGCCAGGTGTCCTTTAACTCCATGTCTCCAGGGCCACACCCATGCTGGGCAATAGGGAGGTGCTGGGGAGGTCTGCCAAGTGACTGTGGGCCAAGTCCCAAGGCCAGAGTCCCTCCATTGTGCCAGGCCTGGGGCTGGCTGGGCACAGGGGTGACTGGGATGATGCGGAAATGAATCGGACCCTCTCTAGCCTCTGACCAGCATGGGGTTAAGTCCTGGAAAGCCTCCTTGTCTGACCAGGCCTGGACTCTGGGAGGAGGAAGGGCCAGGGCGGAGTCTTCCTGTCCCCTCCCTGTCGCAACAAGCTCCTGGGGCTCTGTAACAGTTCCTCCATTCAGGACCTCCTGTTGAGGCCCCTCGAGGGGCCTGGGTGGGGTGTGCCATGCGTTTGGTGGGTTTTTTCCTCTCCCCATACTCAGTGCTGGGCCTCCGTCTTCCCGTCTCCTAGGCTGAGAATTGCCAGCCCACCCTCTCTCCCGTGGCATGTTACAGAGGAGGGGACTGAGACCACAGAAGGTGAAGTGTCCTTTACTGGAGAGAGTTGGATTTGTTTTCTGGATACCAGGCTGGGTGGAAGAAAGTTGTGCCCACTCAGAGCCTGCTGGTCTCTCTTCTCCACACTTCAGTGCTATTTATAATCCTCTTTAAATGCCTCGAATTCCTGGTCCAGACTCACCTGAGAGGAGTTCCTGATGTGGGGGGGTGGGTGTTGGAAGGGGGCAGCCGGGAAGCCTCCCAGCCTCCTCCAGAGGAAGTGAGCTGCCTTTAAAATCTCTGCTGGAAGGGAATGAGGGCGTGTGTTTGCCGCCTCCAGTGATCCAGGCACCCTCGTCACCCCACCCAAGGAGCAGTAGGTACTCTCAAAGCTGGCAATTAAAATTCCAGAGCCCTCCCTACCTGAGGCCTTGTTCTCTGCCCCAGTAGAAACGTCACAGTTAGAGACATCCCTTCCCACAGTGCTCTGAGCTCCCAGGCCTGTTAGGGTTCCGAGGTTTGACCTGCAGCTTCATGCCCGCCCCGAGCAGGTGAGCAGGTGAATGCCAGCCTGCCTGCAAGTCCTGGCAAAGGTCAAGTGTGCTCCCGGCCACGGTGCTGTTTTGCTGCCATGGCACCTTTCATCCTGGGATTTCAAAGCCCCTGGCAAGCAGAGGCTTGTTTCCACACCAGGAGCCCCTCGGGGCTGGTGGCAGGATGACTCCTGCCTCCTTACACGAGGGAGTGTGCGGGGAGGAAGAATCCTTGGCCCGGGATCTGGGAGGCCTGAGGATCCTTGGGCAGGCCACTTCCTCTCCCTGGGTCTTAGTTTCCCTAGTTGTGAACCGAAGTGGGTGGGCCACTCGATGGCTGAAGTCCCTTTCAGCTCTGAGGGCCTAACAATCCCAAATTTTCCCCACAGATCTCCCCCAGACTGAAGCCAGCTCAAGGTCCCAATATAACTCCTGCAACCTTGGAGTAATATCTTTTTTTTTTTTTTTTTTTTTTGAGACAAGGTCTTGCTCTGTCACCCAGGCTGGAGTGCAGTGGCATCATCATAGCTAACTACAGCCTGGACCTCCTGGGCTCAAGTGATCCTCCCACCTCAGCCTCCCAAGTAGCTGGGACTACAGGCATGTGCCACCATGCCGAGCTAGTGTGTGTGTGTGTGTGTGTGTGTGTGTGTGTGTGTGTGAGAGAGAGAGAGAGACAGGGTCTCCCTATGTTGCCCAGGCTGGTCTTGAACTCCTGGGCTCAAGCAATCCTCCTTTGGGAGCCTTGGCCTCCCAAAGTGCTAGGATTACAGGTGTGAGCTTCCCACCCATGAACTAACATCTTTTTTTTGTTTGTTTTGAGACAGAGTCTCACTCTGTCTCCCAGGCCGGCGTCCAGTGGCACAATCTTGGCCCACTGCAACCTCCACCTCCTGGGTTCAAGTGATTCTCCTGCTTCAGCCCTCTGTTACAGGTACACACCACCATGCTCGGCTGATTTTTGTATTTTTAGTAGAGACGGGGGTTTCACCATATTGGTCAGGCTGGTCTCGAACTCCTGACCTCAGGTGATCCACCCTCCTCAGCCTCCCAAAGTGCCAAGATTATAGGCGTGAGCCACCATGCCCAGCCAAAATAATAGCTTTATTGAGGCATAATTCACATACCATACAATTCACCCACCTAAAGTGTACACTTCAGTGGTTTTTAGTATATTCACAGAATTGCACAACCATTGCCACCATCAATGTTGGAGCATTTTCAATTAGAACATTTTGTCTAATTGCAAAAGTAACGTGTGCACAGGCCAGGCATGGTGGCTCACGCCTGTAATCTCAACACTTTGGGAGGCTGGAGAGGGTGGATTGCTTGAGCTGGGGAGTTCAAGACCAGCCTGGGCAACATGGCAAAGCCCATGTTGTATTTGTAAAAATACAAAAAATTAGCCAGACATTGTCGTGTGCGCCTGTGGTTCCAGCTATATGGGAGGCTGAGGTGGAAGAATTGCCTGAGCAAAAGTAACGCATGCACAAACAATTTAGGAGGGTAAAATAAAACATGAAAGCACCCTCCATCTTTCTCCCTTAAATCCCACTTCCCAGAAGAAGTCACTTAAGTGTGGTGTGTCACCATTTCCAAGCCTGCCTCTCTCTGTACATGCTCATAATAGCTTGGTATATAAAAACAGATTTTTTTTTTTTTTTTTTTTTGAGGTGGCGTCTCACTCTGTCACTCAGGCTGGAGTGCAGTGGCAAGATCTCAGCTCACTGCAACCTTCGCCTCCCAGGTTCAAGCAATTCTCCTGCCCCAGCCTCCTGAGTAGCTGGGATTACAGGCGTGCACCACCATGCCCGGCTAATTTTGGTATTTTTAGTAGAGACAGGGTTTCACCATGTTGGCCAGGCTGGTCTCAAACTCCTGACCTCAGGTGATCCACCCACCTCAACCTCCCAAAGTGCTGGGATTACAGGCATGAGCCACCATGCCCAACCTATAAAAAGAGATATTACTCTATGCTTCTGTGGTTTGATTTTTTTCACTTGGTGAATTGGTGGACATCTTTCTGTGTCAGAACACACAAGACTACCTCATTCTTTTCTTGGTGAGTTCGTTTCTGTGCCTGGATGGTTTGTCTACCCAGCCCTCTGTGAATGGGCATTTGGGTTGTTTCCAGTATTTTGCTAGTATTCACAGTGCTGCTTGAACCTGCTGGTACAAACCCTCTGTAATATTCCAGTATGAGAGAGGCCCTGAAATGGAACTCCTGGGTCATCTTTTTTTTTTTTTTTTTCTGAGACAGAGTCTCACTCTGTCGCCTGGGCTGGAGTGCAGTAGCATGATCTCGGCTCATTGCAACCTCCGCGTCCTGGGTTCAAGCAATTCTCCTGTCTTAGCCTCCCGAGTAGCTGGGACTACAGGTGCCCGCCACCACACCTGGCTAATTTTTGTATTTTTAGTAGAGACGGGGTTTTACCATATTGGTCAAGTTGGTCTCAAACTCTTGACCTCAGGTGATACATCTGCCTCGGCCTGCCAAATTGCTGGGATTATAGGCATGAGCCACCATGCCCTGCCTGGGTCACCTTTTGATAGATGGACACATAGCCTTTAAGAAGGCAGCAGGCGTTTGACACTCTCCTGCCAAGATGGACCTTAGCATTGAGCATTTTCATCCTTTTGACAACCAGATATGAGAAGAAGAGTGTCTTAATTATTTATTGAGCAAAACAAATAATGCCTCTTTCCAAAGTGATTTTAAAAACTTACCTCTCTGCTGGGCGCGGTGACTCACGCTTGTAATTCCAGCACTTTGGGAGACCAAGGCAGGCAGATCACCTGAGGTCAAGAGTTTGAGACCAGCTTGGCATACATGATGAAACCCTGTCTCTACTAAAAAATTAGCCGGGCCTGGTGGTGCGTGCCTGTAGTCCCAGCTACTTGGGAGGCTGAGGCACAAGAATCGCTTGAACCCGGGAGGTGGAGGTTGCAGTGAGACAAGATCGCATCATTGCTCTCCAGCCTGGGTGACAGAGTGAGACTCTGTCTCAAAAAAAAAAAAAAAAAAAAAATCTGCCTCTCAGCATTTGGGAAGTAGCTGTGAAGAGTGAAGGGATGGAGGGGTTCCACCTTCTGCCACCCCTTACCCTGCTGTGTGGCTTCCTCATTGCTCCCCTGGACTTTGCAGAGAGACCGGCCTGGCCGGAAGCAGTGCCTGGGCCTGGGGGCTGCTGCCCTTAGCCAAGGTCCGGGTCAGCCCCTGGGGGCGAAGCGTCTGGGCATGATGCTGTCTCTCTGTTGGGTCTTACATAACATGCGTTTGTTGGCTTTGACCCTGCCTTCCCCTCCATCCAGCCTCCTCTAGTCCCCCCGACTCTGTTCCTTTCCCACTGCTGGGGCCTCTCCTATTCAGAGCTGCTCCAGCATTCTCAGAGCCTCTAGTCCTTCCTACACACGCTGCCAAAGAGACCTTTCTAAACCCACGCTGGGCCATGGCTGCCCTGCCTGCTGTCCGAGGAGTGAAGCGGAAAAACAGGAATGGGAACCACTCACCCGCCATCCTGCGATAACCACTTCATCCTCTGGGAGTACTTCCCTTCTGTGTCGATCATTACACTTTGCCGGGACCATGACTCAAGTTTGTGTCTCACTTCTTTCACTACGTGATCTATAATAAACATCTCTCCCAGGTCATTAAAAGCTCCCTGGAAGCATCCCCAAAGGCTGCATTTTATTCCATTTGAGGACAGAGGGACACTTTCCCAGCTTTTTCCCTAATGCTGGACATGAGGTTGTTTCTCACATGTTGGTTTGTAGGGGCAAACAGAGCCACTGTGTGTGTTTCTTTTCTGGCTCCAGTCAACTTCCCTGTCGAAGACCGATTCATCTCCCGGCCCAACTCTTCCCATGCTCTGCTTCCACCAACCTGGGCATTTAGAAGGAGTCTCCTTCCTGACATCTCTGAGCATCGTTCGGGGCTAGTGGGCTTGAAGGGGCTGCCTGTGTATTGGGGACGGGGTCTGATGACCATGGCTTCTGGGTGTGTGGCCATACAGTCTAGCCTGCGGTGTGTAGGAATGGATATAATTTTCTGTCTGAAAACATGGTTGATAGAGCAGGGAGGAGCAGTAATCAGGCTCGGGGTGATAACTGTAAACATTAGCAACGGTTTAACTGAGCACTTGCTATGTGCCAAGCCTTCCTTTGTCTGTATTATCTTATTGAATCCGCACCTCAGTGGCAGGCCTGGATCGGATAGTCCAAGGCCTTAGCTATTTAAACCACATTGTGCTATGACTATGTCGTCCGTGGTGCCCAGATTGGGCAGGGGGATACTGTGAAAAAGGCCTCCAAGAGAGGTAAGCTTTTGGAGGCGGGGAGAGGAAGTGGGAGGAGGAGCCGAGTGGGAATAGAGCAGCTTGTGTCAGGCTCCCTCCCATAGGTTGCACAAATCTATCCCGCCCATCATTACTCAGTCCGAGAGTCACAGCCTCTGACCAGCCCCATTCTCCTTCCCCGCGCCCCCCTCCTCCTTCCCCGCAGGCAGAGCTCATGACTCACTCCACCCGGGCTCCTGCAAGCATCATCCTGTGGTGGCAGAAATTCCTGCACTGCTTCTTCCTTCCCCTGCCCCACCCCATCCACTTCTGTGCTGGAGGAAGAAGGGTATTCTGTAGACGCTGCTGGGCAGAGGTTTAAGGAAGGAGTCGGGGCAGATGCCTAGGTTTAAAACCCGTGAGGGTGGAGCAAAGCCATTCTCTTCTCCTGGTAGAATCTTAGGGCCTGAGTCATGGAAGGGTACAATCTTTTGATCTCACAAATTTTAAAACTGGAAGAACAGGAAGTGTCCACCCCCCAGGACTGGTCCCATTTTTCTGGAGCTGGGCTGCTTCTGGCCCACGAAGGTGAAGGGGCCTGCCTGGTGAGGTAGTGGATGGTAAGCCTGAAGATGCAGGGAGCCCAGAGGTTTTGGGGCAAGGCTTTGCAGGCAGACTGGGTTTGAGTCCTGGCTCTGCCACTGGATGGACTGGTGTTTAGGGGCAAGTCAGTCACCCTATCTGAGTCTTAGAGCCCTCCTTACATGAGGATGATAGTTCTGGCGTCTCAAGATATGAAGGTCAAGTCCCCTGGTCGGTGCAGAACAGCGTTGGTGGGAGGTGACAATACATGAGTGGTATCTGTTATGATTATGACTTTACTGAGCTAACTTGACACCCAGGGAGATGTGTCTGGTCTGTCTGTGGCCTCGTGCATCCCCTGCTCCCTGCCATGTGCTCCAGGAAGTTGACATGACCCACTCCCTTCCTAAGCAGCCCTAAATATGAGAACCTTCTGCCCTTCCAAGGTCAGAGGAGCACCAGCCTATGGCCCTGGACACCTGGGGTATTCAGCGAGTTCCTGGAGGGCGGTGGGATGGGGCTGTGGTTCCAGCAACGTCAGTCACTCTGCAGCAGCATCCATCTGTGCCTGGCATTTGGCAGTGCACAGAGGAAAAGGGTGAGAAGATGGATGGGAACATGCTCCCTCCTTGCCCACCCATGTGTCTTAAGCCTGGTCCCATTGACCACTTGCTGTGTGACTCTGGACCCAATGGCCATGCCTCTCTGTGCCTTTTCTCCCCATCTGTGACCTCAAGGCCAGTATCTACTCTTGGGAATTCTCTGCCTCTGAAAACCCTTTTGTAGGGGTCTCAAGATGCCTTCCAAAGGCAGGGCTGGTGGCTTCTATGTAGAAATAGAGGTGCATGCCTGTGAGACCATCAAGGGGTGTGATGAGCTGTGGCCCCCAACACACGTAGTCCTTATTTCTTGTATTACTTCAATCAATAGTTATTGAACACCTACTGTGTGCCCGGCGCTGTGCTGGGCACCAGGGACACACAGCTACACAATCACATGGTGCCTGCCTGCGTGTGCTTCCTGGCTGGCTGTCCCTCCTCAGGGCAAGCAATGTTCCCAAAGGGAAAGGCCTTCCTCGGGAAGGTGTAAGGGAGACTGGCCTGGGGTGGGCCAGCCTGCTGGGACTCAGGATGGGGGAGGTAGAGGGAACCGCAAAGGCTGGTCTTGGCGAGGAGGGGCCTTTGTCCTTAGGGTCCCGGGGAGGCCTTGGAGGCATTTTCAGGCAGAAGTGGCACCAGTGGGTCAGCTGTGAGTGAGTGTGGATGGGAGGAGGTGAACCCCATGGTGAGAGGGACTGGACCTGCGTGGGTGGGGGTCGGGTGCAGTGAGGGACATGGGTGTACAGAGGGGTGGCGTGGCCAGGCTTCAGTGATGGTGCTGTGCAAGACTGGGGCAAGCTGATGTCCATGACTCTTGGCTACAGAGAAACCTGTCTGGATTCTGTAGTTTGTTTTATCAAGGCAGACCTTCAACCACTGGTCTTGCAGCCTCTGCTCCCACTCCTCCAGTGACAGGAAACTCAGTCCCTTCCCAGGCAGCCCTGAAAATGAGAACCTTCTTCCCCTCCAAGTGTAGAGTAGAAAGAGGCCGGGAGTCGGAGGACCTGGTTTTGAGATGCTGTCAGGACTGCCCTGTCATTTGGCAGCTGCCCTCCCTTCTCTGGACCTCAAATTCCTCATCTGTAAAGTGGGCACAACAGTATCCCAGGCTCCTGAGGTTGTTGTGCAGGGTCGGTGAGATGATGTGGCCTTAGCTCTTTGCGCTTAGGGAACATCGGCTCCTGGTTCATCCACTGTTACCATTACGTGTGGTTCACACAGGACATTGGCCAAGGGAGGCCCTCCTCTTGCAGATCAGAAGTGCCGGGTGTGGGTCAGGGTGCTGGGTGGAGGGTCCACGTGCAGGAGTGGGGGCCCAGGGAGTAACTGGGCATCCAGGAGGGGAGGAAGAATGAACTGTGATTTGCAAAGTGCAGACCCCACTTTCCCACCTGCCCATCTGTGGCCAAGCCAACTGCAGCTGCCGTCCGTCTTTCCCATGCCCCATGCTGAGCAGAACTATTTGTGTCCAGCCGAATTTGTGAAGCTTAGCACCTTCTAGAAAAGGAGTCCCTTGGGAAGAAGCTGCCCACCCACTCGTGCTCCAGTCACCTCTGATTTATTCCACCTGCCAGGAACCACTGGTGGGTGTGGGCTAGGAGGCAGGCTCCCCAGGATGGGTGCCTGGAGGCCTCTGACAAGCCCTTCCTTCTCTCTGTGCCTCTTCCTCACTTTGCCTATCTGTGCAACGGGCATGCCCTTCCAGCTCTGACCTCTTAGGAACCTGTGGGCCTTGGGCTGCACTGAAGGCACAGAGCAGGTGCAGCACCTCCACATTGCAGGAGGCCATCTTGCTGTTGAAGGAAGAGCTTGCTCTGAAAGCTGTCCTGTGCCTGGCCTGAGCTGGGAACTGGGGACGAAGCAGTGACATGAGCCCTGATCTCATGGAACTCATGCCAGCCAAGAAGGTTCCATCAAGCTGGATGTGCTGTGGCTCATGTTACAAAGCCCATGGATCTTTATGTTTCCCAGAGTGTATGTTGGTTTCAGCACTCAGTCGGCCCATCTCAAGAGGCAGCGTGTCTGGCCCTGACCTGGTGGCAGTATGCTTCCGCCACTGAAAGCTGTGTGGACTTCGGCACACAGCTCTCCTCCTTGGAGGTCCAGTTGTCGCTAAGGTGGGATTGGTGCTCCCTGCCTTTGGGGTGGGTGAAGGTTCTGGGAGGTGCACTGCGCAGTTCCTGGCTTGTGCACGGTGCTCAGTAAACAGCAATTGCGTTTTAGCTGAGTTCTTAGGGAAGCTGTGTGTCATTTGCCTGGCCTGTCAGAGATTTAAGGGGTGATTCAGGCATCTAGAGGAGGAGGGAGCTGACAATTGCACTTCTGTTTTGCTTTTTGTTTTTGCTTTTTTTGAGAGCAGTGTTCTCTGGGAGGCGAAGGGTAGAAAAGAGAGCTGAGTTTGAGCTTTGGGGCGGGCAGGCCTGGTGGGCTGGGGAAGTGTCTGCCTCTCACCCTACCGCACCTCCCCCAGCCCTGCCTTGATTTTTGAGGTGCTGATGAGAAGTGTTTGCTTTTCTTTTTCAGGCCCAGACCCTTCCTCCTCCTAGCTCTGGAGGACCCCATGAGCTCCCCTAACCAATCCCCTCCTTTTTCTCACGCCCGAGTAAACTGAGGCCCAGGAAGGGGATGGGACATGCCTGTGCTCTCAGGGGCACCAGAGCTTGGCTGGAACCCCAGGGCCTTGACCCCAGCATGAAGCTTTTCCCTCTCCGACTTCGTACTCCCACCCTCCGCACCCGTGCGGGGCCCCAGACAGCAAGGGATGGTGAGGGAAGGAATGATTGGGCCGGGTGGGGCTGCAGAACTTATAATTATGAAAACTGGATAAACAAACAAGCTCTCTGGGAGAGAAGCAAGCCCTGTGCGGGCCTCACAGATGGGCCTGTGTCCGAGGAGACAGCCCAGGCCTGTCTATGCGCAGACAGTGAGGGGCTGTGTTGGACTTAAAAAGCCAAAGCCACACTCCCCTCCCACCCCCACTCCTATATTTCAGGCTGCCAGGAAAAGAGGAGGGGGAAAGGGCAGCTCTTCCTTCCAAGGAGGTAGGGGCCGACCCCCTAGGACTCTCCTGGGGTCAGCCCTCCTGGCCCAGCTTGGGACAGTCACAGCTCACTCTGTGACCTTGGTCAAGGGGCATCTCTCCTCTGGGCCTCAGTTCCCCATCTCTAGAGTGGAGGTCACCCCATTTCTCAAGGAGGGTGGCAGGATGGGGAAATATTTGAGCCAACTGGTTGAATACACTGAGCCCTTTCACTCACCCTGACCCGAGGCCAACTGGGATCTCAGAAACTCTTCATTTCTCTCTGGCCAGAGGCAGGGGCCCCTCTTGGAGCAGAGGAGTGACTTTCTCAGTGACCTGAGAGCCGGCCTGGTCCTGGGAGGCCAAACCTCCAATCCTGGCCTGACTGTAGCAGGCTGCCCAGCTCAGCTTTCCTGTCTTCCTGCTTAGATTGTGGCAGAATCCGAGAGGAGCTCTTTCTGGTGCCTGCCCTGCAGGCTGGGGGCTGGGCAGCTTGCCCTACCTGGAGGCCCCTGGGTGGAGCCTGGCAGACTTCCTGTGCAATTGGGGCTGAGCCCCCGCCCTCCTTCCCCTCTTCTTGCAGTCTCCTGTGTGGCTTCTGGGAGTCCAGCTCTGTAGATGGGAGGCCGGTCCTGCTTCAGACCTCTGTGGCCTTGGGTGAACTCCTGCTTCTCCTCCAAGCCTCAGTTTCCCCCATGGTTCAATGGTGGGGTTGGATAAGAGCCTCTGGTAGTAGAGTGACCTTGCTACTAACCATGTGTCACCCTCCTTCAGACTGACCCTTCCAGTCTGTCCTGTGCCCTCGAGGTCAAGCCCAGATCCTGAAATGCCCTCACAGACCAAGCCCTGCAGCCAGTAGCCCCACTCCTGGTAGGCTGGATCAGGCTCTTCCTCTGAGCTCCCACAGCCCCTTGGCCACCTGTGTGTACCTGTAGCCCTTCTCACATGGTTGTGATTCGTTTTTGTTTTTCAGACAGGGTCTTGCACTGTTGCCCAGGCTGGAGTGCAGTATTGCAATCACAGCTTACTGCAGCCTCGACCTCCCGGGCTCCAGCAATCCTTCTGCCTCAGTCTCCCCAGTAGCTGGGACCCCAGGTGTGCACCACCACGTGGGGCTAATTTATTTTTATATTTTGTATAGGCAGAGTCTCCCTGTGTTACCCAGGCTGGTCTCAATCAAACTCCTGAGCTAAGCGATCCTCCTGCCTGGCCTCCCAAAGTGCTGGGATTACAGGTGTTTGAGCCACCACGCCCAGCCCATGGTTGTGATTCTAATTCCCATCTCTGATATGAGTACCTGAGGGCTAACTCACCATGGGCTCCCCTGAGGTGGACAGGTGGCCTCACAGCTCAGACTTGCTCCACCAGCAGCTGAACAAGTGCCCCTAGGTCAGGTGCCGTGACACTTTATGCCTTAGTTTCATTAGCTGTAAAATGGGCATGATGATACTTCTACTCCACTGGATTGTAAAGGTTATTAAATTATGTGTGTGAAGCACAAGAAATGCTGAGGAGTCAATAACTATAATGAACATTTATTAATGCAAATTGTTTTAGTTCCCTAGCAGGAATGAATGAATGCCATTGCAAGGTCCTACATCCTGGGAGCATAGGGATCCCAAAGCTCTCTGGATGAAGGGCCTGGTAGGTGCAGAATGTGTGTGTGTGTGGTTGGTGGGGGTTGGTTACAGAGGGGCAGGGCAGATGTGGGAGGGGTTTGGGGTGGTGACTTCCCCCCTGCCCTTGTGGAAGGAGTGGTTTGGGCCCCTCCGTGTCTCAGACCCGCAGGCACAAAGCCATGTGGCCATCCACAACTTCCTTCCTCCTGCCTGTATTCCTCGAAGCGTGACTCACTGGCTTTGAGCCCTTCATTCTTGTCCTTGAGCCCCGAGGGTGAGGCGGGTAGAGAGTCTTTCTTGGAAGGGTGGCTCTCTCTCTGGGTTCCTCTCTATTCCTGGCCCTTCTGCAGCTTCTGAGTGTGACAGGCAGGGATGGAGGGGTGGGGGTAGGGTGGGGTGGACACCTGGGCCCTGGTCCTGGTGGCCCCAATGACCCCCTGTGTGTCAGGCTTGGGGTGGGCACCCACTGAGGGCCCACCCAGGGCTTGGATCTGAGCTGGTGCGGCTGAAACAGCCCAGTCAAGCTCACCTGGGCCCTGCCCTTGTAGAGCTCCTGGCTGGTCAGGAGACACACGGAACAATTACCACCCAGTCATTAATTAAAATCATTACTGGAGGGCGAATTGCTATAAAGAAATGGCCACTCTTCCTAAGAGCTCATGTGTTGTGGGATCTCCCCAGCAGTGCCTGTGGTTTGCTCTCCTGTCACAGAAGAAGAAACACAGCCCACCGAGTGGGAAAGAGAGCAGGCTCAGCTCTGGGGCAAGTCCTGTGCCCACCTGGGGCCTCAGGATCTCGTCACCCGTCTTAGAGGTGTGTTGTTCAAGTGATCTGCCTGTCTTGGCCTCCCAAAGTGCTGGTATGACAGACGTGAGCTGCCGCTCCCCGCTAAGGTGTGCTGTTCAGGAGGCCTGGGGTCGCCGCTGGCCCCCCATGGTACTGGGTGGGTGGGCTGGCATTGGGGTTTTAGCCTGGGGACTGTGGAACTGCAGTGACAGCTGGGTTTGTTGTCTTGAAATCCCTCCTTTGTGTGTCCCTAGACAGAAATACGGGGTCTAGAAACTGCTGTGACTAAAGTATTGGGACCTTCTAAAGGCTAGGCAGGAAATGGGGGCTGGCAAGGGTGGTCGTCCCCCTTCCCACTCCCTCCACCAATACACAGGACAGCAGAAAGGTGGCCCAAAGCCCTGGGAGAAACCCACCCCAACATTTCACATCTAGAATGTACCCCATTAGGTAACAAAATGGTTACATTACAGCATGGGGGATGGAATGGAAACAGTGTATTAACAGGCATTGTTCAATGGCATAATATGAAGCCATTAAAAGTGATGATTCAGTTTTGTATCTCTGAAAGTGTGTATGTTTATATAGGGATAGAACAAAATAAGGAAAGAAATTCACCAAAATATAAATAGAGGTTATTTTGGGGTGGCAGGATAATGGATTATTTAAATTTTTTCATTCTCTCCTGATTTTTTGTTTGTTTTTTGTTTTTTTTTTTTTTACAGTGAGTGGGTTAAATAAAAAAGAATAACCTGGCTGGGTGCGGTGGTTCAGGCTGTAATCCTAGCATTTTGGTGGCTCACGCCTGTAATCCCAGCACTTTGGGAGGCTGAGGTGGGCAGATCACCTGAGGTCAGGAGTTTTGAGACCAGCCTGGCCAACATGGTGAAACCCTGTCTCTACTAAAAATACAAAAATTAGCCGGGCATGGGGCGCACGCCTGTGGTCCCAGCTACTCGAGAGGCTGAGGCAGGAGGATTGCTTTAACTTGGGAGGCTGAGGTTGCGGTGAGCCAAGATCGTGCCATTGCACTCCAGCCTGGGTGACAGAGCGAGACCTTGTCTCAAAAAGCAAAAAAAAAAAAAAAAAAAAAGAATAACCCTATTGACTGTTTTAGTGGAACAATTTGATACCTGTCTGACTTCAGAATCTAAGCCATGCTGGCCCGACTGGAGCCCCAAGGGGGTTGCAAGCACAGGGCAGGCTCCAGAGCGGAGAAGAGGGAAGAGAAAATTCTGGAAGAGGGGTGTTTGAGCTGAATCTTGGAGGACAGGAGGGATTTTAACCAGCAGAGTTGGGGTAAGAGTGAGTGGAGGGCGTGGCCTGGCATAGACCCTTGCTTATCCAAGGCGGGGAGCTGAGCACAGCCTTGAGTGCCAGGCAAAGGGGTTGGGGAATGGGGAGTCCTTCTCATGAACACGAGGACTCAATTTCTGTGACGAGGGCAAGGGGCGCAACAAACTTGTGTTAGGTAGGCTCTGTCTGTGTGCCCAGTCTCTGGGCCCCCAGTGGCTGTGAGCAGATAGGATTGTGGTAGTTTAGCCCAGAGATGGCAGATGGATTCCACAAATAAGGAGTCTCTCTCTGTGATGAGTGCTGAAGGCCGGGCGTGGGTGGGGGCATTGGGGTGGTGAGGAGTGGTTGGGTACCATCCAACTGGGAAAGCCTATGACCCATCAGACCTCCAGTCCAGAGGTGCCCCTGCTAATTAAAAAAAAAATTAGCCAGGCATCGTGGCACAAGCCTATAGTCCCAGCTACTCTGGAGGCTGAGGTGGGAGGATTGCTTGAGCCCAGGAGGTTGAAGCTGCAATTAGCTGGATCATGCTACTGCTCTCCAGCCTGGGCAACTGAGCAAGATAGGGCTCCAGGCCAGACAGAGCTCCAGGTCCCCAGGGTAATATGCACAGGATGCTGGTACCTGGCATAGAACTTGGGTGGCCAGAAGCATGCGCTGCACGAGGCTGAGCACGAAGACCCCATTCTGCTGTGTTTGGGGCTTCCCTTCCGCCTGTCTCCATGATGACCTCAGCTCTCTGCTTCTCCTTACCCATCTGTAGCATGCGGATGGTTGCAGCTACCTTCAAGAGGGTTGTTGTGAGCTTTATGTCAGGGCCACCCCAGTACCTGGCACACAGCAAACACTCAGGAAGAGTTTCTGTCCTCGGGGTTCAGTCCCCAGCCAGGGAACTCCTTCCCTCCTGGAGGAGCCTCAGCAGCCTGAACTTGATGGGCAGGATGGTATTATATCAGGTTGCTTGGCAGTGAGCTCTGACCTCCCCCTCAGACCCACTGTGGCTCCCACCTGGCAGCATCTGCCAAAGGTCAGGTTCTCACAGCTCTGGAGGTTTGGTCTTTCAACTTTGAGCTTCCCCAGTCTTCCCCCTTTATTATTTTTCCCCTTTTATTATTATTGGTCTTGTTAGATAAGCAATAGCTAGTGGTCAAAGAAAATTAGAAAATACAGATAAGTAATAGGAAGAAAATGAAAATCACCAATAATCCTACCACCCAGAAAAGACTTTCGGGCACCTTCCTGATGCATAATTTGTTCTTCTACAAATAGTGGGTAGTGCCTCCTTGTGAATGGATACAGAATATTCCATTATGGCTGAGCAAGGAGGCTCATGCCTGTAATCCCAGCGTTTTGGGAGGCTGAGACAGGCAGATCATCTGAGTCAGGAGTTGGAGACCAGCCTGGCCAACATGGTGAAACCCCGTCTCTACTTAAAATACAAAAATTAGCCAGGCATGGTGGTGGCGGACACCTGTAATCTCAGCTACTCGGGAGGCTGATGCAGGAGAATTGCTTGAACCCGGGAGGCAGAGGTTGCAGTGAGCCGAGATCACACCACTGTACTCCAGCCTGGGTGACAGAGCAAGACTCTGTCTCAAAAAAAAAAAAAAAAGAAAGAGAGAATATTCCATTACGCCTCAGTAGTCTGTATTTTAACTTACTGAGCCAAAGCCCTGTTGCCAGGCAGTTAGGCTTTTTCTATTTTTCTTTTTTTGTTTGTTTGTTTGTTTTTGAGATGGCATCTTGCTCTGTTGCCCAGGCTTGAGGGCAGTGGCACCATCATGGCCAATTGCAGCCTCAATCTCCTGGGCTCAGGCAATCCTCCCACCTCAACCTCCCAAGTAGCTGGGACTACAGGCTTGTGCCACCATGCCTGGCTAATTAAAAAAAAAAATCTTCTGTAGAGATGGATTCTCACTTTGTCATCCAGACTAGTCTGAAACTCCTGGCCTTAAGTGATCCTCCTGCCTCAGCCTCCCAAAGTGCTGAGATTACAGGCATGAGCCATGGTGTCCGGCTCTATTTTTTGTTGTAAACAGTGCTGTGTTGGAAAGCTTAAATCAATTAATGGGATTGATCCATTGATTCCACATGGTTTGAGAGCCATCTCTGTTCAGTGTCAGGCTGTGTGCTGGGACTAGGGGTGCTGGGTGGGGAGGTGGCCATGGTCCTCACCCTCCTGGGGACCCCTGTCTGGGGAAGACAGGCCCAGCATGGCACACCAGCAGAGGTGGGGGCTTAGAGCATCTTTGGGAGCCAGGGAGCAGCCCTAACCCAGACCTGGAGAGTCATGGGAGGCCCAGCTGAGGACACCTGCAGCTGGTGACCTGAGGGTGGGGCAAGCCCTGCACCTGCTGCTGGCCGAACTCATGGGAGGGGACCTCTCAGGTGAGCCACAAAGGATACAGGAGGAGAGAGTGTCAGGCAGAGGGCAGCTCTGCAGAGGCCCAGAGTAGACAGAGCATGGGCATTGAGGGAACCAAAACTTCCCAGAGATCGGTGTTGTGGTTCTTGCCAGCCTGGCAGCAGCTCCCATGTGCATGACACTGTGGTAGTTCTTTTCTTTTTCTTTCTTTCTTTCTTTCTTTCTTTCTTTCTTTCTTTCTTTCTTTCTTTCTTTCTTTCTTTCTTTCTTTTTTTTTTTAAGATGGAGTTTTGCTCTTGTTGCCCAGGCTGGAGTGCAGTGGTGTGATCTCAGCTCACTGCAACCTCCGCCTCCTGGGTTCTAGCAATTCTCCTGCCTCAGCCTCCCAAGTAGCTGAGACTACAGGCATGTGCACCACGCCTGGCTAATTTTGTATGTATGTATGTATTTATTTATTTATTTATATTTTTATTTATTTATTTTTGAGACAGAGTCTCGCTCTGTTGCCCAGGCTGGAGTGCAATGGCACAATCTCCACTCACTGCAACCTCTGCCTCTTGGGTTCAAGCGATTCTCGTGCCTCAGCCTCCCAAGTAGCTGAGATTACAGGTGCCCACCACTGTACCCAGCTAGTTTTTGTGTTTTTAGTAGAGACAGGGTTTCACCATGTTGCCCAGGCTGGTCTTGAACTCCTGATCTCAGGTGATCTGCCTATCTCAGCCTCCCAAAGTGCTGGGAATACAGGCATGAGCCACAGCACCCTGCCAATTTTGTATTTTTAGTAGAGACGGGGTTTCACTATGTTGGCCAGGCTGGTCTCAAACTCCCAACCTCAGGTGATCCACCCACCTTGGCCTCCTAAAGTGTTGGGATTACAGACATGAGCCACCGTAACTAGCCGGTAGTTTTTTTTCGAAGTGCCGTTCTATCTGTCCCTTTGTGGGGTGGGGATGACTGGCTTCCCTTTTCTTAATGAGAACACAGAAGCAGAGTGATGTGCGTGCCCCAGGGGAGTGGCTGGCAGACCCAGGTCTTTCACTGGCCCAGCACACAGGGGACCGGGGGTTGAAGTGCAGGATCCGCCAGCTCTGGTTTCCCGGCTCTTTGCAGGTGCCAGATCATTTGACAGGATCCAAGCAGGAAGAGGATGCAGAGGATCTGAGCTTAGGTGACAGCCTTAGTTTCCATGAGGAGGTAGTGACCTTTTCTGCTGCTGATGTGTGACCTTGGCCTGACCCAGCCCCAAACCCAGCCCTATATTTGCAGGAAGGGTGCTGCCTCTTGGGCCATACTGGGATTGGAGAGGCCCTGGTTTATATGGACCTTGGGGGCTGGGAAATGTCTGTCCCCAAACTGGAGTTCACCTTTCTGGGAATACGCCATCCTCCTCTGTGTCTGAACTGCAGAGCTCTGGTCTAATGTCACACAGTCAGGGGATAAATATTTCTGTGCAAAGTGCTGTGCTAGATGCTGGGCATATGTTATGAGTGAGACAGACAGGGTCCCTGCCCTCCTAGGGCAAATGGAGATGGAACAATGAATTATTAAAGCAAAGTTGTGCTAATGACTAACAGAGGGGTCTGACCTGTGTGAGCGAGCTGGCAACAGTCAGGGACAGTGCTTTTCAGCACCCTAGACTGGCAGTTAGGACTCAGGTCAGTTCGATCAAGGCTTAATGGTGGGCTCCCCTGAGCTTCCCAATGTGTCGGGAAGGAGCACTGTCTCATGTCCCAGGTGGAGGGCATCAGGGCATTGAGGGTCCAGCACCATGGTGTCCAGTCCCTTCACGATACGGGGAGGAGACAGGGAGCCAGGAAGGGTGAGGGGCTTGTCCAGGGTCACCCAGCAGCAGTCAGGTATCTGGACTCGGGGCCCAGTGCTCTTAGCCCTGTATCACCACCCCATTTCACTGGCCAGTGATGGGGAGACATTGAAGTGGTCCCCACTCACCCTCAAGGGACTCCCCCAGGGAAGCGGACCAAGACCACAGAGCCTGTTGGCCGTGCAGGGCCTCTCAGGGAGCACAAATGGGGTCACGCAGGCACCTGAGACAGAGAATGGGAGGCTGGCGGGGCTAGGAGGGGAGCCGTTCCCCCACCTCCCCTTCTGGCCCCCTCTGGAGCCTGAGGACACCTGCAGCTGGTGACCTGAGGGTGAGGCAAGCCCTGCACCTGCTGCTGGCCAAGCTTAGAGTACAGACCAAGGGAGTCTTGTTATTTGAATAAACTTTCCTTCTATCCATGTAAAGGGTCCCTGGCATTCCAATCTGAGATTGGGTTTCCTCTGGCCCAGCAGCAAGCACATGAGTGGATTTTCATATTGGCTTATCTTTCTTGTTCTCTTCTCCCCCTTCTTTCCCTCCCTGGCTTTGAGAAGGCAGAATCCCCCCTCCCCAATCCCACTCGCTGAGAGGACCCTGCGAGCCAGAAGCTGCAGGCAGCAGCATGCGTGTGTGTGCACATGTGTAAGCGTGCATATGTGTGTGAGTGGATGCACGTGTGTGAGTGTACATGCGTGTGTGCCTGCACATGTGAGTGCATGCGTGTGGGTGTGCACGTGAGTGTGTGCATGTGCGTGTGCATGCACGTGTGTGGCGTGCAAGTGAGTATGAGTGTGCATGCGTGTGGGCATACACATATGTGTGTGAGTGGTGAGTGAGCAGGGGTCACGAGGCAGCTTGGGAAGAACCTGACTTGGACTTAGGGAAAGGATATTAGCAGTAGAGGGTGCTTGGCTGATGAGATGTGTGGGGTTTGTGTATCCGAGTTTAGTCCTTTTCTATTGGGGTTGCGTCACAGTGACTGGCACTTATTAGCTGTTAGTTCTTATTGGAATAGAAGCTGGCATTTATTGGGCTCTTCCTGGGAGTCAGGCAGGGTGACAGGTGCATCTCACACATCTTATTTAGTCCTCACACCAACTCTTGGAGGTGGGTGCTCTTTGGCCCTCCAGCCTCTGCTTACACACCTCCAGTGATGAAGCCCTCCCTACCCACCAGGGTCCCCTATCCTGGGCATCTGAGGCAGGTAGAAAGCCCTTGCTGGGATCTTGTCTGTCTTCTGTGGATGACTTGAGAATGGGTTCTGTTTGGCAATAGGGCGTGGCTACGGCTGGGCTTCCCCAGCGTCTGTTTTCAGGGAATTGTCCAACTCTAAGGTTTGGGGAGAGGAACGAAGTCCTCCCTCCTTTCCCTGAGCAGCCCCTATGTGGTACTTAGCCCATCACAGCTTCATTTATCGCATACCAAGCAAGTCTGAAACTTAATGTTGAAACCCTAGAGGTATTTTCATTAGCATCGATCTGGATGTCTTAGTCAATGCAATAAGACAAGAGAAAAAAAAGAGAAGTATAAATACAAGACAGCGGGAAAGCCCTCGTGGAGTTCGGGGACTGGCGACAACAAAGCACTGTTGGTCTTTGGACTTCACCCGCTAAGGCTGCCTACAGGAAGCAGAGTTTTGGAGAGACCGGAACTTGCCCAGGGCCACACATGAGTTGGCGGCAGAGCTGGACGAGGACTCAGGGCCCTTGATTTTCCCAACCAGCATCTCTGCTGACAGATGCAGCAGCTAAGGGAGAGGCGGCAAGGCCAGAGCATCCTCTGTGCCAGCGTCGCAGAGCAGGGGGGCCGTGGTCGGCCGCGGTTCTCAGGGGTGCGGTTCGTTTGGGTGTTGGCTTTCAGGAGTCTTCATTGATGTTTCTCACTCCGCTTCTCCTTCCTGATGAATTAGCCTGAGGGATGAGGGTCCAGAAAGATTGGACCCCAAGCATGTCACCTTCTAATCTCATGACCCACCAGTTGAAGGACCAGGGAGGTGCTGTTCCAGTCACCCTTTGCTGGTTCCCGTTGCGTGGCGTGAAACATGGGACAGAGAACTGCCGTGAGCATTAATGAGAGACGTCAGTGGGCGCCCTGACCATTCATGTCCTGGCCACCAATACTGGGACAGATGGAGCTCCTTTGAGAGGTTCCATCACTGCCATTGATAACACAAGCCCACATGTGCCCAGGCTCTGTGGGTTTATTCATTTCATTGAATCTTTATGACACCCTGAAAGATGGGGGATCGTAAAGTTGCTGGGTTTTTTTTTTTTTTTTTTTTTGAGGTGGAGTTTCACTCTTGTTGCCCAGGCTGGAGTGCAATGGTGTGATCTCTGCTCACCGCAACCTCCACCTCTAGGGTTCAAGCGACTCTCCTGCCTCAGCCTCCCGAGTAGCTGGGATTACAGGTATGCGCCACCACGCCTGGCTAATTTTGTATATTTAGTAGAGACAGGGTTTCTTCATGTTGGTCAGGTTGGTCTCGAACTCCCGACCTCAGATGATCCACCCACCTTGGCCTCCCAAAGTGCTAGGATTACAGGCGTGAGGCACTGCGCCCGGCGTTGCTGTTTTTTTTTGTTGTTGTATTTTTTGAGATGGAATCTCGCTGTGTCGCCCAGGCTGGAGTGCAGTGGTGTGATCTCAGCTCACTGCAACCTCCGCTTTCTAGGTTCAAGTGATTCTTCTGCCTGAAGCTTCCGAGTAGTTGGGATTATAGGCATGCGCCACCATGCCTAGCTAATTTTTGTATTTTTAGTAGAGGTGGTGTTTCACCACGTTGGCAAGGCTGGTCTCAAACTCCTGACCTTAGGTGACCTCCCAAAGTGCTAGGATTATAGGCATGAGCCACTGCACCTGGCCAGGTTGCTGTTACTCCCATGTTACAGCTGAGGAAACAGAGGTTCAGAGAGAATTGAGCCATGCGTTGCTCAAAGTCCTATAGCCAGCAAAGGGTGGAGTTAGGATTTGAACTGAGATCTGGTTCCAGGACCTTGACACTGCACTGTTGAAGGGCCCTTCTTGACCTAGGACATGCTGATAAATCTTTGTGGAATGGATTAACTCTTTCATGCCTGTCCGAATCTTGGCCTTTCCTGGGTCTTCTGCTTGGCACACACTCCCTTCCCAGTGTCCTCCCTCCCCTAGCAGGGACTCTTCGTGTCTCAGCTGCTACCTCCCTCTGGGAGGCTTCTGTGACCCTGCAGGCTGGGTCAATCGCCTTCCTGGGCTCCTGTGACCTCCTGTGCTTCTCCCAGTTGGGGCTCCTAATAATTGTAGTTTTTGTTGACAATCTGCCTCCCTCTTTAGGGTACTCTCTCCTGAGTACCCAATGGCCAGGATTGCTGAATGAATGAATGAGGGCAACATAAACCCTTTCTTGGCCATCGTGATGAAGCCTCAGAGCCTCGCCTGAGCTTGCTGACTCGCCTGACATCTGCCATTTTGGCTTGGCCTGCGCTGGCTGATGGAGGACATGGGATCTGGGCTGGGTCGTGTCCTCAGCCCTGCCCCAGTGGTTGTGACCTGTCTGATGGGGCGGGGCTGGGTGGTGACACTGGGGACATCTTGGGGGAAGGGCTTGACCACAGGCTCTTCCTGCATATCTCAAGGTCCAACTCCAGGGTGGATGCTGAGGGGAACATTGGTGGTGGCTTCTCAGGCCCAGGGCAGGCGTCCAGGCCCGTGGGGGGTACCTGCCAATGTGCACGAGCCACAGCAGAGCACCCTGGGTTCCCAGTCCAGCCTCGGCCCTGGATGTGACTGAGAGAAGGGGTATGAGGAGCACCTGTGGACAGGCGTGGGGATGCTCCTCTGGGGCCTGGGGCAATTTTGACAGGTGGCTGGCTAAGGCTCAGGCTCCTGTGGGGGTGGTGAGGATGACAAGAAAGGAATGAAGGCCAGGGACATTGCTGAGAAAAAGTCAACAGGAATGGGTGACTCCATGTGAGGGGAGAGGAAGGTCGTGTCTACACAGTCACTGTCATAGATCAGCCTCCTCAGGCGTGGCCTCAGCCGGGGGGCTGCAGGACGGCAGCCCTGGAGTGTGGGTCTTGCTCTGGGCGGTGACGCTGTTGGGGGCCTGGGTACCCCCTGGGCTGCCCTCCCAGCGAGGATCTGTGTTCCCAGACGGCAGGCATGCCTCATCCTGGGCTCCCAGAACAAGCTGCCACTGTGGGCTGTGGGTTGGGGCCGCTGCCAGGCAGGCGGGGTGGGGGGCAGGAGGGGATGAGAGGGCTTTTGTTTCGTTCTGTTTGTGTCAAGATGGGAATGGACTTCCTCCCACCCAGGCAGCCTCGAGGTGTAAAGGAAAGGGCAGCCCCAGTGGGCGGGTTTTTGGTCACCCGTTTTTTGGAAGGCATTTCTCTGGGCTCCTGCCTCAGCCCCGCCCTCTCCTCCCAGCCCTCCTGCCTCAAAGCTCACCCTTCCCCACCAGACCTGTTGTAGCCCAGCCCTGGTTAAATATTTGCCAACCGAGAAGAGTTTTCAAGGCAGCCTTGTGAAAAACCCCAGCTGACTCCTGGCTCTGTTGGGCCTGACCTGCCTCTGTGATGAGACCCAGACGGCCTGTGCCCTCAGACTGCATCCCAGCCCACCATGGCCTCCCTGGTGACCTGTTTGGCGTCTGAGGCTGGGTGACCTAACACTTGTTCGGCACTTGTTTATCAAGCACCCCCCTGGGCCTGGCGGGAGCCGGGTGCTGGGGAGACAGCAGAGAGCAGTCCCAATCCGGGGAGCGTCTTAGATGAGGCATTAACTGCGGTTGAGGGGAGTGCTGGGGAGCAGGCCAGGGGCTGTGGGAGTGGAGGCCAGGGAGGCTGTGGAGACCTGGGAGGCCGGGACTTGTCTGGAGGGAGGGTTCCGAGGAGGTGGCACTTGAGCCTGGGGAGGAGAAGGAGGAGTTGGCCAGGCACAAGGGGTGGACGCTGGGAGGGCACTCTAGACATGGGACCCCAAGGCCAGAGGCCAGATTTCCTCTGCTGAGGAGGAAGCTGAGGGGCTGAGGCTGCGGTTCACTTGGGTTCGCTGGGTGCGAAAGCCCATTCACTTGTTTCTCCCCAAGCTGGTCTCAGAGGAGCTGGGACACTAACAGGGCAATGGGACGCTGGGCAGCTTTTCCCCATTTCCCCAGCCTCAATTTCCCCATCTGTCCAAAAGATAGGTTGGACTTGATCTTGGAGGTCCCTTCCCAGGTCCAGTGGCCTGTTAGGAGTATGTGGCTGGCCCATGAATGAGGGAATGTGTCATGGCAGGGATTCTACCAGTACCAAAGGCCAAGATAACAGCCATGGCCAGGTGCAGTGGCTCACGCCTGTAATCCTAGCACTTTGGGAGGCCGAGGCGGGTGGATCACCTTAGGTCAGGAGTTCGAGACCAGCCTGGCCAACATGGTGAAACCCCGTCTCTACTAAAAATACAAAAATCAGCTGGGTGTGGTGGCACATGCCTGTAATCCCAGCTGCTCAGGAGGCTGAGGCAGGAGAATCGTTTGAACCTGGGAGGCAGAGATTGCAGTGAGCCGAGATCATGCCAATGCACTCCAGCCTGGGCAGCAGAGTGGGTACTCCATCTCAAAAAAAAAAATTAATTAATTAATTAAATAAAAGAAAAAAAGAAAAAGATAACAGCCATGTGCCCTTATAGGGCTCACCCAGCCCTATCCTGGTGTTAGCAACAAAAGCCAACATCTCCTGAGTGCCCCCGCCCCAGCAACCTTGTGAGGTGGTGGTGGGGGACTATGACATTATACCCATTTTACTGATAAGGAAACTGAGGCCCAGAGAGGCTGTTCTGAGCTCAGGGTTTGCTTCTTGTTTTAAGCATGGCTCCAGAAATACTCATCTCTGTGAGAAACCCACCCTCCTCTCCCAAGGCCAGTGCCATGTTAGGTACCAGGGATACAGAAGTGAACAAGATACCATTCCAACCCGGGAAGCTGCCAGTCGAGGGAGGAATGTCCCAGCAGAGAGTCAGCAAATGGTTCTAGCTCTTCTCTCTTCCAGCACAGTTTGAGCAGTGAACAGAAGCAGGCTTGGGTTCACATCCCAGTTTTGCTCTTACCTGTGTAATATTGGGAAAGTCACTTAACTTCTCAGGAGCCTCAGATCCCTTATCCATAAAATGGGTTTGGCAGTACGTCCCAGTGAGGGTTAAATGAAATAACGTTGACTATAATTTTTAGCATATATGGGATCTGCCTCTGTGCCTGGCACGGAGCTAACTGTTACATGCATTAGCTCATGTTGCAATTATGATTATAATTATACGCAAATGGGGAACTGAAGAACGGTGTGATGGAGGAGAGGTTGGGTGAGCAGGGCCTTGAAAGTCTGGCTAAGATTGTGAACTGTGGAATTGAAGGGAAGGGCGGTCCAGCCAGAGGACACAGCCTGGATGAAGATATGGAGGTAGGAAATGTGTAATGGAGGCGAGAGATGCCGAGGGTGTGGGGATGGGAAGGAGAGCGGGGCTGAGGTTGCGGATCTTGGGTGTGATTCTGTGTAACATGCTTGTGGGCTTCAGTGTGCCAGGCCTGTGGTGACAGGTGAGTCCACAGTCTCTTGGGGCCATCAGAGCCCAGAGAGATCCTTTACAAAGTGCTTCATGCAACCATCTTCCAGATGTTTCCACGGCCCGTGGAGTCTACGTTCAGCCAGCCTGGGCTCACACCCCAGCTTGGATTTTGGCTCCCTGCTTGACAGCTGGCTGACGTGGGACAAGGCCCTGGACCTTCCAGCCTCTATCTTGATCGGGGGTGATTCCTATACCACCTCCTGCAGCTGTTGTCCAGGTCTATGTCAAATGGCATGAGGTGTCCCCAGCCAGCGTGACATCCATTAGCTTTGGGTCAGGGGGGCTCCCTAACTGTTCTGTGCCTTTTTGTTCCTGGTGTGGAGACAGAGCCTTCCTCCTTGGGCCATTTTGAGAGTCAAGAATGATCTCGCACTGGAAGTCCCTAGCTGAGGGCTGGCTCATGCAGGGTCACATGGCTGTCATTGTCTGGCCTTGGCGTGCTGAGGGATGCTGTCTTTAAGGGAAGAGGTTTCTCCTTGTTAATAACTGGCCTTGGGGCCAGGCACAGTAGCTCACGCCTGTAACCCCAGCACTTTGGGAGGCTGAGGCGGGTGGATCACCTGAGGTCAGGAATTCGAGGCCAGCCTGGCCAACATGGTGAAACCCCGTCTTTACTAAAAATACAAAAAATTAGCCAGGTGTGATGGTGGGCGCCTGTAATCCCAGCTACTGGGGAGGCTGAGGCAGGAGAATTGCTTGAACCTGGGAGGCAGAGGTTGCAGTGAGCCGAGATCGTGCCACTGCACTCCAGCCTGGGCAACAGAGCCAGACTCCGTCTCAAAACAAAACAAAGCAAAACAAAACAAAACAAATCTGGCCTCAGGGAAGGGTGACGCAGCCAAGGGCCCCTTCAGGGCACCTAAGGCCAGCAAGGGGGAGATGTCGGTGACAGCTACCTTCCCAAGGAAGGACAGCACAGTGTACATTTCCTCATCCCCAGGACCCAGCCAAGAGCCTGCTCGGATGTCAGCCTCCGTTTCCATGGTGAGGAATCTCCGGGGTGTGTGGGGGCTTGTTGCTCAGTGGCTTGGTGGCTCTCTTTTGGGGGTGGGTCTGGCCTGAGATTGCCACTTCTGGCCTGTTGCTGTAGGCTTCCCTTCCTTTTCCACTGTGTGCCAGGCCCTGCCCCAGGACCAGGGGTGCTGCCTGTGGGAGCCACATGAGGAACAGACCTTTACCCACCAGGAAGCCAGCGGTGGGCTGCGGGAATAGGCGGAGGGCTCCCAACCAGCCTGGGGCTTTCCAGGGGAAAGACGCACGGTGGCGGGCTGAGGAGTGAGCTTGGCGGAAGACTGTATTCTGGACATGGGGAGCAGCCTCTGCAAGACCCCAGATGCCTCGGGCCTGCGGGCATGGTAAGGAGCTCAGCTCCATCCCAGAGGCAGTAGGAGCTGTACCACTGGAAAGTTTCTGAGCCAGGAAGCTTTGGGCAACTCCCCTGTGGCCCCTGTGTGTGGGAAGGATCAGAGGCAGCCAGGATGGAGTAGGCAGGACTTCGGTGGCTGCGGCAGGCACAGGACGGGAGTGGCCTGGCTGGGGGGCAGTGAATAGAGGCACAGGCTGGGTGGCCCCTTGACTGGCCCCTGGGCGCTGGGGAACCTACCTCACCCTGTTGGGCTTGTGCTAGGGGGCAGATCGTGGTGGGGGTGGGAATCCCATAGGCCCTGTTTCTCTCAGGCCCAGAACGGGGGTTCCAGGGGTCTGCCCTTGTACCCGTTCTTCCAGGGATGGCTCATGGAGGGACCCTGAATCCGTCCCTTGCCTTCTCTGGTATGGTCCCCCTTCTGGACAGGAGTTGATTGGGTGGGGGACACTCAGCTGTTCTCCTCCTCTTTGGCCTGCCAGATTCTGGCTGCTGGCTCAGGCTCTTCTCGTGGATGGGCTGCTGGCCCCCCTCCTGCTGCTTGATGGAGCCTGTCATTACCCCTCCCACCCCCTGCTTCCCACCTGATTACAGGTCCTGAGCAGGAGCCGTGTGTCTGCCCTTCCCATGGAGGCCACCCACGGCTGGTGCTGCATGGAAGCCGGGGTGAGATGGTTTTGCCCAAACATTGGTTCCCTGTTCTGAGTTCATGTCATTTACAAGCTGTGTGTCCCTGGAGAAGTCGCTTAACCTCTCTGAGCCTCAGTGTTCTCCTCTGGGAAGTGGGGACAGTGCATGAAATAACGAATGTGCATGTGCAGTGCTGTGCTGGGCACAGAGGTGGTGCTGACAAGTGGCTGCTGCTATTGTGTGTTGATTGTGACAGTAGGTGGGGGGCGGGTAGAAAGGTCCTGGGCGAGGCACTGGTCTATGCCTACCCAGCTCTGTTGGACATGCTGTGTGGCCCTAGGAGAGTGTCACCACCTTTCTGGACCCCAAGCTCTCCCTGCTGTCCCAGGCACATGATGGAGATGGTGGTGCTTTGCACAATCTGAGATCTGGGAAAATGGAGTCCCTGCCCCAACTCTGCCTCTGCTGGTCCCTGGGCTCTGGGGTGGGTGGGGTCGGTACCCCCCTCCTTCCCCCACCTCCCCATGCTGGACCTGCTCCCCATACCCTGGGAACCAGGCGGGCAGGTTCTGAGCCCGCCCCACCCTACAGGGTGCTGCTACCTGCCTGGTTTCAGTCGGCAAACCTCTCAGCCCTGAAACCCTGAAACCGGGCCAGGCCTTGTGGGTGAGGTGTGTCCCTGGAGCCCACTGGAGAGACCGGATGAGCCAGGAATGGGTCTGGCACAGCGCCCTCTGCTTGGACCAAACCAGGGCTGGCGCCGGCGCGCAGCCCCCGTGGTGGACATGAGCTGGATGTGGTCACAGCTGGAGATGACCTTCTTCCTCTTGGGCCCACCATCCGTGTGCAGCAGGGTTTCAGGCTTACGCACCAGGTCGGGACAAGGGTGCAGATCCTACCTCTGCCTCTTCTCAGCAGTGGGATTTGGCAGAGGAACCCAGTTCTCGGTCACCTGGTCTGAAATGTTCTGCCAGTACCAATACCACCTGGCCTGAGGTTGAGTTGAAGAATCGGGGGCGTGGGTCCAAGCAAAATGCTTAGCACAGGTGCGGCACATGGTGGCTTTGGGGAGCGTCATGAGAAGGCAAAGAAGGAACTCCTTAGCTTGGCATTCGAGGCCCTCCGGGATACACCTTTTTAGGTCCATTTTCTGAGAACCCCTGGACTCCTTCCTCCATTCTCAGCTCAGCAAGCCTCCTCTCCTCTCTGAGCCTCAGTTCCGCTATCTGCACAGTGGGCCCGGTACCCCATCCCCCAGCTCCCCAAGCCTCCAGGCCACCCTGGGGCCTCCCCAGTTCTTGCCCAGCCTCGCTATCTGCACAGGAAGTAGCGTGGCCCTTAACATTGTCAGTTTGGAAAATCAGAGATTAATTAACGTCCTGGCCGCCTTGGCTGCTGTTGGAGCTGGTCCTGGGGTGGGCCAGGCTGCGTGCTCAGCCTCTGTTTCAAGGGCCTCACTGTGGGTTAGAGGAACCTTGACAAGAGGCACTTCTTAGGAGCCCCCATTGGTGATGTGCCCCCTTCTTGCCAGGGTAAAGGGCTTCATGCTCAGTAGCCCGTTTGTCCTCATAACCTAGTCAGGCAGATACTGTTGTGCCATTTTGCAGAGGGGAAAATAAAGGCTCAGAGAGGGGAAGTGCCTTAGCCAAGGCCACACAGCTCATAGGTGGCAGAGCTGGGACTTGAACCCAGAGCCTGTGTGTCCATGTAGAAATGGTGCCTTGTTTGCAGGTGGTGGGGGGTGCCTAGTTCTCCCCCTGGTCGTTTTGTCTGGCCCGAGAGGGTTGTGATCAGCTGCTGGTCAGAGCTGACTCACCAGCAGCTCACAGGAGGTGCTGAGGCCAGCATCCCGGTCAGTTCCTGGGGCCAGGGCAGCACTGATTAGATTGTCGTTGAGATTTTCAGTCAGCTGAGCTGACAGGGACCCACCCTCCCATTTTAAAGGTAGGAAAATTAGGGCCCAGCGAGGATGAAGTAAGGCTCCATTGTGTCTGATGATTCTCCACCAGCTCCAACCCTACAGGGGCCAGTGGAGCTGGAAACCCTAGACCTCAGTCCCGGCTCTGACACCTGCCAGCTGTGGCCTCGGGAAAGTCACTTTGCCCTCTGAGCCTCAGTTTCCTCATCTGTAAGATGAGGATAGTAAAGCCTTGTGTTGCCTCGTTCTTGGGATTGGGCAAGAACCCAGCAAGAGAGTGGAAAACCAGGGCTTTGAAAGCGGCATTGCGGGTCCTTGTGAGGGGTCACTGGGATGAGACGCTTTGCGGGGTGGGGCTCTGTGCAGGCTTTGGTGGGAGACAAGGTCAAAACCCACCTCTTTCCCCTCCAGGCTGTGTGTCTTTGAGTGAGTCAGTGAGTCTCTCTGAGCCTCACTTTTCTTCCTTTCTTTTTTTTGACTGACCCAAATTAGATCTTTATTGTATTTTTCCACGTATCTATCATTCCCCAAAGATCAGTCAGCTCGATCCTTACTTTTTCTTACTATGAGATGTCCCTAATACAGTCTTTATATAAATTATCCATTTTAAGTATATAGTGAATTCCAGATGTGATCACAACTGCATTTCTTTCTTTTTTTTTTTTTTTTCTTTTTTTGAGATGGAGTCTCACTGTGTCTCCCAGTCTAGAGTACAATGGCGCAATCTCAGCTCACTGCAGCCTCCGTCTCCCGGGTTCAAGCAATTATCCTGCCTCAGTCTTCCGAGTAGCTGGGATTACAGGCGCCTGCCACCATGCCTGGCTAATTTTTGTATTTTTAGTAGAGATGGGGTTTCACCATGTTGGCCAGGCTGGTCTCAAACTCCTGATCTCAAGTGATCTGCCTGCCTCGGCCTCCCAAAGTGCTGGGATTACAGGCGTGAGCCACTGTGCCCGGCCGCACAACTGCGTTTCTTTCTTTTTTTCTTTCTTTGAGATGGAGTCTCACTCTGTCACCCAGGTTGGAGTACAGTGGCGCGATCTCGGCTCACAGCAACCTCTGCCTCTCAGATTCAAGTGATTCTCCTGCCTCAGCCTCCTGAGTAGCTGGGATTGCAGGCACGCATCACCATGCCCGGCCACACAACTGCGTTTCTAAATAGCCATGTGACACTGACTGAGTGCTTCCTGGGTGGCAGCTGCTGTGTTTAGCCTGAGTCTCACTTTTCTTATCTGTCAGATGGGATACTAATACCTGTTAGGATTAAACAGGCTGTGGAGCATGCAGTAAGTTGTCGGTGGATAGGCACCTATCCCTGGCAAACCCTGGGGATCCAAGGGCAGAGTTAGG
Source organism: Symphalangus syndactylus (assembly GCF_028878055.3). NCBI lineage: Eukaryota > Metazoa > Chordata > Mammalia > Primates > Hylobatidae > Symphalangus > Symphalangus syndactylus. The sequence goes on from NC_072425.2 coordinate 17,289,559, forward strand.
AGGACTGGCTTGTGAGGGGGTCTTTCTCAGTCACCCTCAATAGCTCGATAGGGTGCAGCCCTTGGAGACAGGGTTCCAATCATATGGGGAGCAGAGCCCCCCGAGATCCACAGAGCACCCCCTTATTCAACCAACTTGCTGAAAGGCTTGACTCTCAGCTCCACAACAAACCCACAATTGTGCGTTGTGAGTTTTGCCCTGGACCTGCATTCCCAAAAGTGGCCCCTTCAGAGGTGGATGCAGCCCAGTACCCATGGAGACACCACGTGGAGACAGAGGCCTGGGATGGGAGTGGCTCCCTGAGGTCCCTGGGCACAGACCAGGACTCAACTCCACTCCCAGAATCCACACGCTGCCCTCTTGGGCTAAGAAGGGAACCGGCACCCCTACAGGCAGGTGCCTTTTGTGACAACCTCTGCGAGGGGCCTCGGCAGGTTTTGTGGACTGACAGAGCGGACTTTCCTGAGCCGTTTAATTGTTCTGAGCCTCAGTTCATACAGCTATAAAGTGGGGGTTGTATTTCCCTGTACTCACCTCTGGGCCATTTGAAGAATGGTGTGTGTTGGGGCAAAGAACAGGTGGGCCCTGTGTCTGATGGGCGTGGGCTTACCTCCTGCTGGCAGAAGGCGAAAAGGGGGCAACCAATGGCTCTGGGTGCCAGCAGAGGCTGAGGGTTATGCCAGGGGATCCCAGCCATGGTCAGGCGGGACCCGCCTCCCTATCACACACACGGCCCTGCTGTCCCCCTTGGCTCCCTGACGTCTGTGATCTTTGTTTGTGGAAGGCCTCCCATTATTATCATTATTATTTTGTGATTCTTGACCCGGTTCTTCAGAAAACAAATCTTTACTGGATTATTTCAAACTATAAAAGTTATACTGCTAAGAAACATTTCAAACAGTCTCTTATGACTGCCGTTCTCAGCTGAGGACTGTGATGATTAACAGTGATGTTTATGGAGGCCTGGAGCTGAGCACCTGAAACGCTATCGGGTCCTGCAGAGCTCAGAGCTCGGGAGTGGCTTCGGAGAGGCCCATTTACAAATGAAGAATGTGAGGCTCTGAGAGCCGGGCGCTTGTAGGGCTGGCATATGGCAGGGCGGGGACTCTGGTCCTGACTTCAAGCTCCTCACCAGGAGTCCGGGCACCTGGGGCCGCAGGGCAGGCTCTGTGAGTCCTGCCCCACTCCATCCCCTGCCTTCTCACTCAGCAGCACCTGGGGCTGAGTCAGTGCAGGGAGGCAGAATGGATGAGATAATGTGGAAAGTGACGAAGCTGGCACACACCTTCAGACCGCCCCACCCCAGCCTCTCTGTAGCTACAGAAGCGAGTGATCGCTACCAGCAGCTGGAGCCTCCCAGTTCCTGGGCCCAGGACCTGCGGGCCAGCCCTGCTTCTGTAGATGGGGGCACAGCCTGTTTCCTCTCTGCCCTCTAAGGGGAGGTAGGGGGCCTGTGGGGCTCTGTAGACAATGGCCAGAGCCAGGACAAGGAGGGTGGCATGCAGCCGGCTATGGCTCGAACCTGATTGCCTCTGTCTGGCTGTGTGACCTCAGCTGAGCTGCTCACCCTCTCTGGCTCACATTCCTCTAACAGGGTGGTAAGCCTGAGTGTTGGAGGCCCTGTCCAACATCTGTCCCAAATCCGTGGCGTGTGGTGTCTCCAGAGGCTGTGGGAGGAAATGGAAAGAGCTGCTGTGGGCAAGTATGGAGGAAAGAGGGGTGCCCGGGCTCAGGACCCCCACAGACACCCAGGCCGGGACACTGTGTGGGAATTTGAATTGTAAAATCCTGAAGCCACAATGCCAGGGGGAGAGCCACTGCAGGGAGCAAGAAGGAAAAGTGGGGTACTGGGTGGGGCCTGCCTGGACTGCAGCCCCAGAGCTCGCAGGTAAGGTGGTGGCCAGGCTGGGTCCTCTGGTTGAGCCCCCACCAGGGCTGCAGTGCCCGCCTGGGTCCTCTTTCAGCAGGGTCCAGCCAGGAAGGCCCCTGCAAGCCCTTTGTCCAGGCTGGCCCCCTCCGAGTGCTGCTGGCCTTTTGGGTCCCTCTGGCTTCCACACCTGGGGCCCCCAGCACTCGAGTCCTCATCTTCTGTGTCGTCTCTGGGTTACTTCCTCTGTACAAAGCACGTGGCGGTTCCTTCCATGCTGGCTGAGGACATCTCTCAAGAATGTGCTCAGGGCTGCCCCTGCCAAGAAGCCATCCGTGGCCCTGTTTCCCATGGTCCTCCCTTTCTAGCTCTCCCTTGGTCGCCACCTTTCTTCTGAGTGGGGCTGGCTTCCCGGTGCTGCCTGGGCGCCGTCCTTAATGTCCTGAACCCCTTGCTAATGCCGTCCCCCTACCTGCAGCATGGTGCTCCCTCAGAATCCCCCCTATGCCTGCCCCACGGCCTTCCCTTGTTTGGACTTAGTAACTATTTGGCTGCTGGACCAACCCCCCACCCTTCCTCCCCTTGCCGACATCTGCTTGTGCCAGACCCGGTGTCCAGGATCCAGTGGTGAGCAAAAGGAGACCAGACCCCGCGCCCCCCGCCGCCCCCAGCAGAGTTCCCGGCCTTCAGCCTTGACCTTCAGCTCCCGCCCTGACAGGCAGTGGGTCCCCACGCTCCCATGTCTCCTGTCCTCAGAGCTTCCTGCAGCTTCCTCTCCTGTCCACAGCCCTGGCCCAACTTGGGCCTCAACTGTCCCTCGGTGGGACATGCCTGGGCCTTCTCCTGGCTCAGTCTTGCCCTCTTGTGTCCTCCCCAGCCCAGCCCAGGGGCCTTTCTGAACCCAGCTCCTCCCTGCCTGGACTCCATATCTGGACTGTGCTGTCCGGGCAGCTGAGCATGGGCTGCGGTCAGGCAGACCTGTGTTCGAGTCCTCACAGCAATGGCAGCTCCCTCCAGGGCCTGGCTCCCTGAGGGCCAGGGTGGCAGACTCCAGCCCTTTGGGATCTGTCTGAGGGCTGGGTGCACCGGGGCTGGCTGGGGGCCCTGGAGCCATGGCCAAAGGACCCCTGAGACCTGCGGGCCCAAGCCTGCCCATCCTGCCGGCCACGTTGATAGAATGCCTGTGGGGTGCGTGGCTTAACACCTCATTCCTGAAATAGGAAAACCACAGCACTTGCTCCCTGGGGTTCTCATGGAGATTCTCTGGGTTCACATACATAAAACCTGCCATAGCACGGGTTTAATGCTCCGCGAGTGGTGGCTATGATGATGACAACCGTGGTACCGATGTTATTGTCAGCTTCCATCCTCTTTTCTCTATTAGCCCCAATGTATGACTCTCTTCCACTTGCCCCCTCTCTGCCTCATCATTTTTCAAAACAATTCCCATGGTCTCAGAGAGAGTTCTGGTTGTTTATGGTTTTTAAAAAATAGGCATTCAAAGCAAATTCCTCATTTGTTCTCCCCTTCCTCCCCCCAAACTGGAATCTGGACAGACATGACCTCATTCCAGGAAAGGGGAGCACAGGGAGGGACAGGGTCTGTGGAGAGGGTTTGGGGGGCATCCCCCCACCCCCATCACCGAGGCAGGGCCCGGGGTGTGGGCAGACACCCACGAAGGTCACGTGCCTGGGACCCTGGTTATGAGCTGTGAGGCATGGCGTGTGGCATGCCCTCTCAGCCCTCCTCCCAGGCCGCCACCTCCTGATGGGGGCCCAGGACTGCATCCCAGCTCTACCACCCACTGGCTGTGTGACCTTATGCCAGTGACTTAACCTCCCTGGGCCTCAGTTACCTCCTCTGTAAAGTGGGGATAACAGAGGCTCTCCCTCACAGAACTATAGAGAGGATGGAATGAAATGTCAACCTAGCCAGGTGCCCTCAGTACCTGGAGACTGGCCACGGGAGGGGCGGGGTCCTGCCAGCTCCTCTTTTGAGAAAGGACCAGGTCTTTGAAACCTGGAATCCAAGACTGTCAGAGGTGGCAGGGCCTGTCCGTCATCGAATGCAGCTTCTCAGTGCATGGGGGGAAACCGAGGCCCAGAGAGGGGAGCCGCACAACGGGCCAGCACAAATCCCGGTCGGGACACGAGCTGCAGCTTCTTAGCACCAGGAAGCCTCTCCCCTCATGGTTCTGAGACCCTCTCTGGGCCTCCTCCTTCATCTGAACATGGGGGCGCCCAGGAGCACACTTGCTGAGCCTGATGTGGCCTGGGCCTGCCCTCAAGTCCATAGCACTCACCTCTATTCAGAAACCGCGCAGAAGACAGGAGCAAATGGCCAGTGAAAGCAGAAAGGTTGTTCACTTGGTAGAGGCATTAATTTTAGAGTGTTTATTTTTTTATTATGAAAGGAATCATGATTGTAAAATAATTTGAATGCTATAAAAGGAAATAAACAGAAAATGAAGTTCACTCTGCACTCCCCACTCCCGCACCAGAGGTCCTGCCTTCCCCGCCTGGCATGCTGCCTTCCAGACCTCCTCCACGCACCCAAGCCCAAGTAATCTATATGCACAAATAGGAGGAGTTTTGGTTTTGTTATGTGTGTGTTGAGACAGGGTCTTGCTCTGTCGCCCAGGCTGGAGTGCCGTGGCACGATCATAGCTCGCTGCAGCCTCGACCTCCCTGGGCTTAAGTGACCCTCCCATCTCAACTTCCTGAATAGCTGGGACTACAGGCACACGCCACCACACCTGGCTAATTTTGTTTTGTTTTGTTTTTTGAGACGGAGTCTCGCTCTGTCGCCCAGGCTAGAGTGCAGTGGCACGATCTCGGCTCACTGCAAGCTCCGCCTCCCAGGTTCATGCCGTTCTCCTGCCTCAGCCTCCCGAGTAGCTGGGACTACAGGGCCTGCCACCACACCTGGCTAATTTTTTCTATTTTTTATTAGAGACGGGGTTTCACCGTGTTAGCCAGGATGGTCTTGATCTCCTGAACACGTGATCCGCCCATCTCGGCCTCCCACAGTGCTGGGATTACAGGCGTGAGCCACTGTGCCCGGCCTTTTTTTTTTTTTTTATTTAAGATAGAGTCTTGCTTTGCCACCCAGGATGGGGTGCAGTGGTACGATCTTGGTTCACTGCAACATCTGCCTCCTGGGTTCAAGTGATTCTCCTGCCTCAGCCTCCTGAGTAGCTGGGATTACAGACGCCCCCCACCATGCCTGGCTAATTTTTCTATTTTTAGTAGAGACGGGGTTTCACCATGTTGGCCAGGCTGGTCTTGAACTCCTGACCTCAGGTGATCTGTCTACCTTGTGCTCCCAAAGTGCTGTGAACCACCGTACCTGGCCAAACTTTTGTATTTTTTGTAGAGATGGGGTCTTGCTGTGTTGTCAGGCTGATCTCAAACTCCTGGGCTCAAGCGATTCACCTGCCTTAGTCTCCCAAAGTGCTGGGATTATAGGTGTGAGCCACTGCACCTGGCCAGAAAGCGGTTTTTTTTTTTTTTAATGAGATGATAGTCAACAGATGACTCTGTCACTTGCTTTCTTTCCCTAATGGAGCATGAGCCCTTTCCTTTTATTGGCACCTATCCGGATAGGTCCCTCCATCTTTTTTTTTTTTTTTTTTTTTTTTTTTTTTTTTAAGGAGTCTCGCTCTGTCACCCAGGCTGGAGTGCAGTGGTGCAATCTCGACTCACTGAAACCTCTGCCTTTCACCAAACTTCCAGGTTCAAGTGATTCTCCTGCTTCAGCCTCCTGAGTAGCTGGGCTTACAGGCGCCTGCCACCATGCCCGGCTGATTTTTGTATTTTTTAGTAGAGACAGGGTTTCGCCATGTTGGCCAGGCTGGTCTTGAACTCCTGACCTCAGGTGATCCACCCGCCTTGGCCTTGAAAAGTTCTGGGAGCCACCATGCCTGGTCCCCCTCCATCTTTTTACTTTTTACTGTCCTGGGTGAACCAACGTATACCGATCATTGCTAGAGATCACATTCAGCTGCTCCCCGTTATGGCCTCTGCACATTCGCCTTTGTGTCCTCCTGCGAATCGTTCTATGGGGGCAGATTCCTAGAGGTGGAAGCATCCAAGGACAGGACACCCACCCTCCGAAGTGGCTGTCCCCATTCCCGGCACCCCCAGCTCTGAGTGACATGGCCTGTTTTTGGACGTCCCCACCAGTGTGACTACAGGAAATGGAGTCTTGGTTCTGTTTCCATTTGTTTGATTCTCTGTCTATGGCCATTGCCTGCTTTCCCATCTGGAGGTTCACCCTTTCCAAGGCAGTTGGTTTTCACAGGAAATGTGGGGCTCTGGCCAGAAATGCAGCGCAGATGAGCGCGAGGAGCCTGTGCAGACAATTCCACATGCAGGAATTTGGGGCTTTGCAGCCACTCCCGCCTAGGGGAAGGATCGCGATGTATCAGCATCCCTGAGGACCTCAAGCTCCTGCTTGTCCTTCTCTTCCAGAAAAAACCGGGAAGATCCTGACGGAGTTCCTCCAGTTCTATGAAGACCAGTATGGCGTGGCTCTCTTCAACAGCATGCGCCATGAGATTGAGGGCACGGGGCTGCCGCAGGCCCAGCTGCTGTGGCGCAAGGTGAGAGGTGCCTGGAGGGCTCGGGTATGTTCTGCTACTTTTCGCCATATGTGGCCTCGGGGGAGTGACTTTACTTTTCTGGGCCTCAGTTTCTCATTGTTACTGTGATGGCCTCTAAGGGTCTCCCTAGCTTTTTTAAAAATTATTTTTTCTTTTTTGAGACAGTCCCGCTCTGTCACTCAGGCTGGAGTGCAGTGGCGCAATCTCAGCTCATTGCAACCTCCGCCTCCCGGGTTCAAGGCACTCTTCTGACTCAGCCTCCCGAGTAGCTGGGACCACAGGCATGCACCACCACGCCCAGCTAAGTTTTTATATTTTTAGTAGAGACGGGGTTTTGCCATGTTGGCCAGGCTGGTCTCAAACTCCTGACCTCAAGCCACGTGACTGCCTCAGCCTCCCAAAATGCTAGGATTACAGGCAGGTGTGAGCCACCACCATGTGTGGCTTATTAATTTTTTTTTTTTGAGACTGGGTCTTGCTGTTGCCCAGGCTGGAGTGCAGTGGCGCAATCATGCCTTGCTGCAGCCTCAACCTTCCTGGCTCAAGTGATCCTTCCACCTTAGTCTCCCCAGTTGCTGGGACTACAGGTGCACACCATCACTCTAGGCTAATTTTTGCATTTTTTCTAGAGATGGGGTTTTGCTGTGTTGCCCAGGCTGGTCTCAAACTCCTGGGCTCAAGTGATCCTCCAGCCTCAGTTCTCCAAAAGTGCTGGGATTACAGGTGTGAGCCACCACGCCTAGCCTCCTTCCCACTTCTGAATAGGTGGGTAACCCGGGTCGTGTTGTTGAGACCCCTTCAGTCACCATGGATGACTTCCAGCTCACCTCCTCCACCGTCAGAGCTGGGGCTCTAGAGTCTTGATAGTCTCCAATTCAAGGCAAGCTCCTCCAGTAAGAGCCTCAGTTTACTCATCTGTCAAATGGGATGAGAACACCTCCTTCACAGGGTGGTTGTGCCTGAAGCAGGGAAGGCGCTGTCACTGGCTTCATCATGATCTGCTATGATATAAATAGTAGGATGCTGTTTGCTAAGGAAATATTTGTTGAATGAGGGATTAGAAGCTGCCTGGCTCCACCCTGAGGGTCAGTATGGGCCAGAGGGGGCTGGCAAAGCCTTCTGGGAAGAGGAACCTGTGATTGACTCGGACACGGGGCCGGGGGCGGGACTCAAGAGATCCTCCCACCTTGGCCTCCCAAAGTGCTGGGATTACAGGCCTCAGCTGCCGCACCTGGCCAAGGCTGAGCCTTTAAGTGGCTCATTCAGGATGGCGGAGGCCGGGCCAGCCCAGGGCCCTTTCTGCCGTGACTGCAACCTGGCTGGTGGACGGAGGTCAGGACCGTGTGTTGGAGCTGCTCAGAGCATCACCTTTGCTTTTGGACCTAGAAAAGGTTGCCTCTTCCCCAGTGTCATGGTAACCTCTTGACCTTGTGGCAGCAGAGCGGCAGAGGGGCCTGGCTGTGGCCTGGCCTGGGTGTCTGGCAGGTGCGTATCTGTGTGGTAGGAAAGGAAAGAAAAGGAGGCCTTGGATGCAGCCCAGGTGAGCGGGGCCAGAATGGCTCCCCTGTCTGGAAAGAAATGTCATGGGCAGCCCAAGTCCCTATAATCCAAGACAAGTGGGCACTGGCTGAGGGCGTGAAGCATTTCCTCTGCGTGAGGCCTCATTTAAGTCTGGGGAGGCAGGAGTGCATATTTATTGTAGAAAAATAGCAACATGTAAGCAAGGAGAGTGAAATGAGATCACTCACCCACAATCCCTGAAAAGCAGTATTTTTGGTCTCATTTTGCCACTCAGGAAACCGATCATCACAATGCAAAGTTACGATGACATCATAATACTAGAAATAATACTAATCAGTGGTGATCAAAACAACAGTGGTTTTTATTAGAAACAATAATAGAATACAAATAAAAAGTGATAATAATGATAACATCATAAGACAACAGAAATAAGAATAATAAAACAGCAGTTGTTTTTTTGTTTGTTTTTTGCTTTTTTGAGACGGAGTCTCACTCTTGCCCAGGCTGGAGTGCAGTGGCACAGTCTCGGCTCACTGCAACCTCCACCTCCCAGGTTCAAGCGATTCTCATACCTCAGCTTCCCCACTAGCTGGGATCATAGGCGTCCACCACCACACCCAGCTAATTTTTTATATTTTTATTAGAGACAGGGTTTCACCATGTTGGCCAGGCTGGTCTCAAACTCCTGACCTTAGGTGATCCACCTGCCTCGGCCTCCCAAAGTGCTGGGATTACAGGTGTGAGCCACAGCGCCCGGCTAAAACAGCAGTTATCTTGTGCCCGTACTGTTTGCTCAGCCCTATGGCCCCACTCTGAGGGAGGGGCTATGATGATGCCCGCATCACAGATGTAGACATTGAGGCTCAGAGATGTGGAGCTACTTGTCCAGGATCTGGCGGTGGGTGGTGCCAACACAGGAGTCCCAGTTGTCTGACCTTGGGGACTGTGCTCTGACTGAGGCATTGGAGAGCTTTGCAGAGTCTAAAATATTTTGCCTGGGCTGTCGAGTTCTGTTTCATTTCCTGCAGGCCTTCCAATTGAACACGACTCTGCCATTTGAAAGTCTTAAAAATAAAACCCAAACCCACAGCCAGCCACCCACTGCCAGCTCCCCAGGGTCTGGGGGCAGACTGGGTGGTGGGGGTTGTTGAGCCCGCCTGGGCCACAAGCCTGCTTCTGCACAGCCTCCTGCTGGGACTGGCCCTGTCCCGGAGTGCCCGTCCCTGTGTCCCGGGGCTCCTGCCCTAAGCAGGGATGAAGACAAAAACCAGAGGCCTGTTGCTAGGGAGTTATGAGAGCTCTGTCTGCTCTTTCTAGAAAAGACAGGGATTTGAGCTGGGTGTGGGCAGTTTATATATAGACGGCTGAGGGCAGCTCTGGCTTGGGCAAAGCCCACTGTGTGTGGGGGTGGTAGGGGAACCATTTTCTTTTCCTGTAAATATTTTTATCCCCGGTAGGAAGAAGCCTGCAGGTCCTATTGTGTGAGCACAATGGGCTCTCCTTCTCCAGGAGTGTTTTGTGTTTCCCCTTGAAGAGCAGCAGGGAGGGAGCTGGGGAGAAGGGGACATGGTGAAGGGGGCGGAGGGTCAAGAGGAGATGGGACTGCAGGGATGGGCCAGGGCAGAGCCAGGAAGCCAGGAAGGTGCAGGCATGATGGCAATCACCCTTTCCCCATGACTGCATCTGAGAAATGTTTCTTTTTGCAAAACGCACCTTATTTATTGTAGAACAAATAGAATTTGCAGAAGAACACTGTACTCCCCTGGGTTCCCTCCCATCCAAGACGAAGCCTCTTCCATTGTGGTCTATCTCCTTCCAGAAGCTTCCTGGTGCTTGTCTGCTCAGGACGCCTCGCACCTGGCCATAGCTTCCGCTTGGGCCCCCAACCCTGGTTTAAAGATCTCCCTTCTCCTTCCCCATCCCCAGATAAGTCAGTCCCTGAGGATTGGAGGCCGTCACAGACGCTGAGTCCTACCAGTAGTAGTCATGGCGGTCCTGTGTATTATGCACCTGCCTGTCAGGTGCCAACTCTTACTGTTCCCATTTTACAGATGAGGAAACTGATGCTCAAAGTGACTAGACACACTGTGAGTCGGCAGAGCTAGGGCTTTGTAGGAAGGTCCGGGTGTTTCTGCAGCCCACGTAGATCACCAGCCTGCCAGGACGTGGGTCAGACATCAAACACCCCCAGACAGAGGCCCCCTCCATTCCCCCCCCATTTTTAGGGATGCGTCTCATCAGCCTTCAGAGCTGACAGGCTCTCTGGAGCCACCTTATTCAAGTTGTCATTGCCCTGAGGGAAAACAGAAGCCTAGAGCTGGGGAGAGACTTGCCCAGGCACTGGGGCCCTCGCAGTCCTGGCCCCTGGGTGTGTCTCCTGTGCCTGGAGCGGCCTTGGGGCACCAGTGCTGTAGCTGTAGGTGGGTGGGGAGTAACCATCTCCCCAGACCCTTCCAAGGTAGCTGTGACTGCCCAAGGCTGGGATGGAGAGGGAGAGCCTGACTGTGGCCAGGCCCTGCATCAGTGCCTGTCCTGGGTTCCAGTCCTGACAGCACCACCCTGCCTGGACCCTGGGTGAGCCCCTCCACGGCTCCGAGTCTCACTCCTCATCTGCAGAATGGATGAGATGCAGCCCGGCCTCAGAGGCCTTGGGAGGACTTGGGGAGATCCAAAATGGAGGACATGCTAGGCAGGGGGTGCGCACACAGGCTCTGCTGGCTGGGCCATCAGCTTCATGGGGAGCACCCCCCACCCAGACCCAGGCCTCACTCCCCGCCCCCTCCTGCCCACAGGTGCCACTGGATGAGCGCGTCATCTTCTCGGGGAACCTCTTCCAGTACCAGGAGGACAGCAAGAAGTGGAGGAACCGTTTCAGCCTCGTGCCCCACAACTACGGGCTGGTGCTCTACGACAACAAAGTGGTGAGGCCTGGCCCCGGGCGCCACACTGAGCCTCCCTGCTTCCTCCATGTGTGCCCCCTCGCCCCACTCAGAAACTTAGGCCCCAGATGCCACCGTCACAGCCTGCACGCAGTCACCAGGGCCAGAGCACAACCTCAGCCCCTCCCCTCCCCCAAACTGGGCTGCCCTGGGTGCCCTGTCTGCACAGCAGCTCATTCTTCATCTCTGGGGAATATCGCTGACTCCTTCTGTCCCTTATAACCAACTGTCACTTACTCCTCCCCATCCCTCCTGATCTCTCTTCAGTCCCTCCAGCTGGCTCCAGGGCGTTCCTCCTGCCACCTCCTTGTCACTGGGCTTCCTGCCTGTCCTCCAAACCCTCCCATCCTTGACAGCCACAGTGAGCTGTTGGAGGCACAATCTGGCCATTCCTTGCCGTGGCTTGGCCCTGCCCTGAGGGTGGGTAGGTGTCCCAGAAGGACATCCTGTGGGAGCATTGTGCCTTATCTTTTCCCGGAGCCCTCGGGGAAGCCCCACCTGGTTGAGCCTCAGACCTGATTTCTTCAATTGCTCATTTCTCCAGAGCAGCCAGAAGGACTAGGCCTGGGCCCTGTATTTCAGGGAAGATCAATGTTAGAGCAACATAAAGTCAAGAACAACCTCGTGCTCCAGAGTAGTGGTTCTCAACTGGTATCACCTGAAGGGCTTGCTGAAAGATACGTTGCTGGGCTTTCCCCCAGAGTTTGATTCAGGTTGGGAGCCAAGATTTGCGTTTCTTTTTTTTTTTTTTTTTTTTTTTTTTGATAAGAAGTCTAGCTCTGTCTCCAGGCTGGAGTGCAGTGGTGCCATCTCGGCTCACTGCAACCTCCACCTCCCTAGTTCAAGTGATTCTCCTGCCTCAGTCTCCCGAGTAGCTGGGACTATAGGCGTGCGCCACCATGCCCAGCTAATTTCTGTATTTCTAGTAGAGACTGGTTTTCACCATTTTGGCCCGGATGGTCTTGATCTCCTGACCTCATGATCTGCCCACCTCGGCCTCCCAAAGTGCTGAGATTACAGGCGTGAGCCGCCGCACCTGGCCTGTAAAGATTTGCATTTCTAATAAGTTCTAGGGTGGTGTTGAAGATTAGAGACCACGTTTTGCAAATCAGTGCCCTACAGGTTCTGAGCTACTTTCAGGAACTGTTGTATAGTGACACCTAGTGGCAGGGAGTAGCATGGTAGCCCTGCTGTATGAGCTATTCCGTCAGAACTGCTTTGCCCCCTGCTACTGGTGTAAGTTTCTAGACCTAATTCTCCTCCAGAGGATGCCTGTGTGATGCTCAGAACCTAGGAAATTGGTGGGGGCAGTTCAGGGTAATGGTCAAATACCCCAGGCTCTGGAGATAGATAGCCCTGGTTCATGTCCTACAGCTGCTACTTCCCAACTGTGTGAAGTTGTGGGTGATCCACCTTTTGGATTGGGAAAATTCTGTGAAATTAAGCATGCAGTGCCCTTAGCACAGGGCCTGATATGTAAGAAATGCTTAACTAGTGGAGCTGCTGGGAACAGAGGCAATAGCAGCAGTAGCAACAGTAAGAACAACAACCTCGGCCAAGTTCGCTGAGTCCTTGTGGTGTGCCAGGCACTGCAGATTATCTCACTCAATCCTCACATGGCTCTGTGAGGCAGGAATGGTTATTACCCTGGTTTTGTTTTTATTTTAAAATGTTTTCCCCATCCTGAATATTCTTGATTCTCTGGTTTTATAGATGAAGAAGCTGGAGTTTAGGCATTTAAGAAATTTTATCCTCAGCATCACACAGACACTACCCAGTGAAGCCAGGAATTGAGCCCAGAGCTGGGGTCTAGGTTGCTGTGGATGCCACACTGCCCCAGTCACCACGATAGTGACATTCTCCCCTCTGTTCCTCTCTTGCCTCCTCTTCTTCCTTCCCCTTCTCCTCCCCACTTTGGGCCACACTGAGTAGGGCCTTGAAGCCTGGTGGGATTTGGGCTTGGCTGCACCCTTAACCCTCAGGGACCCTCTCTCTTGCCTCCCTCAGGCCTATGAGCGGCAGGTCCCACCACGAGCCGTCATCAACAGTGCAGGCTACAAAATCCTCACGTCCGTGGACCAATACCTGGAGCTCATTGGCAACTCCTTACCAGGTAAAGGAGTACCCATCCCAGGCCACGATGCCCTGCACAGGCCTCTGGAACTGGCCAGGGGAGGGGTGGCCCTGAGCCCATTGCTTTCAGCTCCACGTTTGCGGAGAGACCAACTAGGCTTAGAGCTGTGGATGGGGACCTTGCTGTTTGCCTTTCCCATCTCCCTAAGTCCTTGAGAGCCTCCTGGAAGATGTTCAGTGACCTTCACTCATAAACCTGTGGGTCAGCACTGTGTTCATCAGGAGTTACTCTTCTTGGCATTCTGCTTTTGCTTCACCTTGGCTGAAATTCCCTAGAAGCCTTACAGAACAACACTGGCCTCTCTGATGATCCCTGGGAACTAGAGGGCGGGGGACATGCCTGCCTGGGGGGCAGGTCGTGCCCTAGGGACTTGAGAGTAGAGTCATGCCTCCATTCTGTGGTGATGGAGGGCCTGGGCATTCCTGGATTCCAGCGGCACTCCTGGATTCCAGCGGCATTTCGGGATTCCAGCGTGACTCTGTCTTTGTTTCACAGGGTCTGCTCGGGCGAGTCACTCCCCGCTCTGAATCTCAGCCTCTTCAGTGTCTACAAAGCACAGGCACTAAGAGGATTGCCCTCAGGGTGTTGTGTGGACCCTGGAGGGATACAGGCCAACCCAGAGCCAGGGCAGAAAGAATTGTTATTGTCATATCATTAACAACAGTGGCAGGGTCACAGCCCAGGACCAGTTATCTCACTGGATCTTACATATCCTTGAGAATGAAATCGAAGGAGGGAAAAATTCCTTTTGCTGTATTTTGTTCCTCCCCACATGCCTCCCTCCCCATGTGGACACTTAAGCCACACTTTGGCCTCCACAGCCGAAATTTGAAGGGAAACCCAAGAAGATAGTGCTTGACCCTTGAACCTGGGGGCTCTGACCTTGTGTTGTTTGTGCTTTACAGAGTTTAAAACCTAACCCAAGAGTGGGGTGGATGTGACTTATTACCCACTGTAAGAAATGGGTCTACACAGATGCTGGACTCAGGTTTTGGGCTGAGGAGGACACAGCCAGAAAGAAGGCTGCTCCTGCCCCCCTGGCTCGCTGGTCACCCTGGGACAGGCTGGCCTTCTCTGGGCCTGAGCCTGACCTCAGAGCTGATGCCAAGGGATCAGTTCTCTGCCATCCTCTGGTGGAGGGCAACCACAGAGGGCAGCTGCTCAAAAGGCACTGTCTCCACAGGGACCACGGCAAAGTCGGGCAGTGCCCCCATCCTCAAGTGCCCCACACAGTTCCCACTCATCCTCTGGCATCCTTATGCGCGTCACTACTACTTCTGCATGATGACGGAAGCCGAGCAGGACAAGTGGCAGGCTGTGCTGCAGGACTGCATCCGGCACTGCAACAATGGTGAGTGGCCTGTGGGTGCAGGGGCGGTGGGAGAGAGGGGCAGGACCTGGGTTATTGCTGAATGGTGACACCTAGTGGCTGAGTATGGTGTGGCAACCCTGCTCTACAGGCTGTTCTAATTTCCCTTCTGGGGTTATAAGAAACCATGTAATACCACCCTTAGTCTTCTTCCTTGATGAAAACAGTTTTGTGCTGCTCAGGAAAGAAGTAGGAAATTATTCACAGAGGGGTGTGGTTGTTGAGCCCTTGGACCCTGAGTCACAAAGTCACAATCCTGATTCTGCCATTTTCCAGCTATGTGACCTTAGGGGACTGACTTACCTCTTGGAGGCTGTGTAAAGTGGGATAATGCCTTGTGTGTCTTAGCGGGGTTATGAGGATTCACAGAGTCTACCTCATGCTTGGTAAAGATTTTTTTTATTATATCTTTTTTTTTTTTTTTTTTTAAACCACCAACCTGCAGGGTGATTTGGAAACTTCACTGCCTCCCTCAGGGCCTCATTGCTCTCATCTGTAAACTTATGGGGTGACTCTTCCAGCTCACTCATTTATTCAACAAACATTTTTAGTGTCTACTCTGATTTTAGTGTCTACTCAGATTTAGGCACTGGGGGTGCAACAAGGGAGCAAGAAACATTCCCTGCCCTCCTACAATTGGCAGTCTGGTAGGGGAGACAGATGATGGACAGAAGAGGATGCCGGGATAATGGCTTACAGCTGTGCTGGGTGCTGGGTGGAGCCATCCCGGGAGCCGTGAGGGTGTGTGTGTGTTGGGGGAGCGGTTGATCAGGGCAGGCTCCTTTGAGGAGGTTATGGTTCAGCTTCAGCAGAGACCTGAAGGAGAAGTCCCAGACCTGAAGGAGGAGATGCCAGCAGTCCCAGGGCCCCTCACATCCTGCATAGAGGAGAGGGGAGGAGTGTTCCAGGCAGAGGTAGGCAGTCAGCATGAAGGGAGACCCACAGGTGGTAGGGGTAGGCCTGGAGGAGGAACTGCACGAGGCCCTGAAGCAGGGAGGGGGTGACCTGAAAGGGGCTGGAGGGAGGCCTCTGGATCAGGTCTGGAAGAGCCTTGAAGGCCTCTAAGGAATTTGAACAGAAAGGCTGAGGATGGTCTTCCAAGGCGAGGGTGGGTCCCTGGGGGTCTTTCTGCCCCTGAGGAAGGAACAACCCAGTCTTGGACACTGAACTGCTTCCAGGTGATCTGGCCTGAGGGAAGCTCCTGCCCCCGCCCCACCCTTGGGCGCAGTGCCACATGGTGCAGAGGTGGAAGGTTGCAGGGGACGGAGTGGGCACCAGTGGCCTCTGGGCTGCTGCTACAGGACTCAGTTCACCCCACCCCTCCTGCTCGCCTCTCCAGAGCCACCTCTGCCCTGTCTGGAATCTGCCAAGCAGGAGGAACCAGGTCTTCTGTCAGGCCAGCCCCTGCCACCTGGGCCCAGCTGCCCACAAAGGGCCTCCTGTTCCCAGGTCTCGGGGACTGTGGGCTGGGACTGGGTGGAGGCACTCAAGGCTCTGGCTGCCTGGCCCAGGGCCCTCCCGCCTCCCCAGCCCCTGGCCTGGTGCCGTCTCTCCAGGTTTCCAAGGCTAACGGCTGACCTGGCCTGGCAGGGTAGGTGACCTGCGCCAGATAGGGAAGGGATGGGCACAGAACAAGGTGGGGAAGGGCCACCGCAGTCCCCCATGTGTGCAGTGGAGATGATGATAAACTTGAGCTCGAGAGATGATTGGGAAGAGCTGGTCTGGGTGGGGCACTTGGCCGTGAGCCTGGCACGCACAGTGAGCACTCAGCGGGGAGGCCATGGGGGAGTTCTTGGTTCTAGGGTGCAGTAGACCAGAGGGAGGCCCAGGAGAGCTGCTGGGCCAGGGAATGAAGGGGTGTCCCATGCCAGGAAGGTGTCCTGCCGGGTGGCCCCTTCTTCCCAGGGCGGGAGCTGACGAGGCTGGTTTCAGGCCTTCCTTCCACCCCACGGACTGTGAGAAACTTCTCTGCTTCCTCCGTCTTGGAGGCTGGGCTTGGAATTTGTGGAGCCTGGAATTGCTCACTCCGGGGGCTGCCAGGAAGTAGGGGGTGGGGGGAAGGAGGCCAAGCTGGGCGGACACCAGCGGTCCCAGGGACCCCTTCACATCCTGCATTCCTGGAGCAGCTGGGGGTGGCAGGAGGCAGCTGGGGCACTGGCTGTGCCGGGTCCTCAGTGTTGGCCTGGGGTGCAGAGGTCAAGGCTTCTTCCTGTCTGACCGTGGTCCCCCTCTGTCTGCTGTCTGGGAGTGAGGAATGCAGTTTCCTTTCTTGGAAGGTCTCCAGGTCTGGCTAGAGTCAGCTGGTCCTGAGTTCAAGCCCCGCTCTGCCGTCCACTAGCTGAGTAGCCTTGAGCAGTAACTGCCTCTCTGAGCCTCAGTTCTTTCCCTGGGAAAAGTAAGGAACAGTGAGCTGAGGATTCAACGAGCTGATGTGTGTGCAGCCTCAGCCAGGGCTGGGGCCTCAGTTTCCCAAGACTGCCATAACGAATACCACAGACCGGGCGGCTACACAGCAGAAATCTGTTCTCTCCCAGCTGGAGGTCTGAGTCGAGGTCAAGGTGTCAGCAGGGCTGGTTTCTCCGAGACCTCTCTCCTTGGCTGGTGGCCGGCTGCCTTCTCCCTGAGTCCTCACAGTGTCATGCCTCTGTGTGCCTGTGTTTTCTCTTCTTTCAAGAAGAAACGTACTTTTCTTTTATTCTTTTTCTTTTTTCTTCTTTTTTGAGACAGAGTCTTGTTCTGTTGCCCAGGCTGGAGTGCAGTGGCGCAGTCTCGGCTCACTGCAACCTCCACCTCCCAGATTCAAGTGATTCTCCTGCCTCAGCCTCCCGAGTAGCTGGGACTACAGGCGTGTGCCACCACACCTGGCTAACTTTTTGTAGCCAGAATGGTCTTGATCTCCTGATCTTGGGATCCTGCCGCCTAGGCATCCCAAAGTGCTGGCATGAGCCACCGTGCCCGGCCAAAATGTACTGTTCTTTTAAGGGCACTAGTTGTATTGGATTTGGTCCCATCCTCATCTCCTCCATTTAACTTACTTCTTTAACACTCTGGGACCAAGGGCGGGTGTGGTGGCTCAGGCCTGTAATCCCAGCACTTTGGGAGGCTGAGGTGGGTGGATCTCTTGAGATCAAGAGTTTGAGACCAACCTGGCCAACATGGTGAAATCCCATCTCTACTAAAAATACAAAAATTAGCTGGACATAGTGGCGGGTGCCTATAGTCCCAGCTACTCGGGAGCCTGAGGCGGGAGAATGGCTTGAACCTGGGAGGCGGAGGCTGCAGTGAGCCAAGATTGCACCGCTGAACTCCAGCCTGGGTGACAGAGTGAGACTCTAATCAGGAAAAAAAAAAAAAAAAAAGACCCTGGGTCCAAATACAATCACGTCCTGGGGTACTGGGGGTTAGGACTCCAGCATATGAATTTGGGGGGTGTGGAGACACTTCAGCCCCTAAGAGCTGGCCTCACGGGAAGAGCTCAGGAGGGGTGACCCTGAAACTTGTCACACTCAGCGGCTGGGTGTGCAGAAAGAGAGAATCCCAAGGGTCAAGGCTGGCCGGCCTCCCTCCCGCTGTCCTGGCCCTGACTTGGTGCGCGCAGGATGAAAATTCCCTCTCCCTGTGGCAGAGCCTGCAGGTAACACACTGTCCAGATTTTCTAGTCAAAACTTGGTTTCTAGGAGACCATGCCCTTCTGAGAGGCAGGTGGGGTGGCGGGGGGACCTCCTCCCCTGGCCCAGGTGGGCAGCCCCCACCCAGGGCTCTGCATGCTGCTCTGGCTGGAACATCCCTCCCCTGTTCCTGTCACTCCTGCCTGACTTCAGGTCCCTGAAATGCAGGAGTGAGACTCCCACAGGGCTCCGTCCCCATCCAGGCAGCTGCGCTGTAGGGATGAGGGCTGGGCCTCCCCCTGCTCAGCTCCCTTGCGGCTCTGACAGGCAGTGATTTCTGTGGTCAGCTGGGTGTGGGGAGGGGAGGGACCCAGAGAGGGGCTTTTTCTCTGCCGGTGGTGACTCAGCCCATAGTCATGGCAGTGGGAGCCTTGGGTTTCTGATGCACAGGCTTCCGTTTCCCCTTCCTGGGCTCTGGGGATGCGGCGGTCAGAGGCACGCGGCCAGGGGAGTCTGCCTGCTGCCTGGCTCGACGGTGTTTAACCACCTTCTTACCCCAAGTCAGATTTTGCAACTTTCTGCCAATTGCCTCCCGGGCACTGAATCTGGAGGTCCACGCCTCACTCAGGGGTTCACCTCGCTGGCGTTTGGGCCACTGACAGCACCAACAATGACAAAAATTCAGAAATGGTGTTTTTCTAGCTGTTATTAATAGTAAACCCTTCCATTCTTTTTTCTTTCTTTCTTTTTTTTTGAGACAGAGTCTCACTCTGTCACCCAGGCTAGAGTGCAGTGGTGCAATCTCGGCTCACTGCAACCTCTGCCTCCTGGGTTCAAGCGATTCTCCTGCCTCAGCCTCCCTAGTAGCTGGGATTACAGGCGTCTGCCACCACGCCCAGCTAATTTTTGTATTTTTAGTAGAGATGAGGTTTCGCCATGTTAG
Organism: Symphalangus syndactylus; assembly: GCF_028878055.3. Taxonomy (NCBI): domain Eukaryota; kingdom Metazoa; phylum Chordata; class Mammalia; order Primates; family Hylobatidae; genus Symphalangus; species Symphalangus syndactylus. Next base: position 17,308,543 of record NC_072425.2, read on the forward strand.
CCAGGCTGGTCTCGAACTCCTGACCTCAAGTGATTTCCCTTACTTCAGCCTCCCAAAGTACCGGGATTGCAGGCGTGAGCCAGTGCACCCGGCTTCGTTATTTAACAAAGTTATTCAAGCATCTGTGCCAGGTACTGACCTGGACTCAGCAGTGAACAAGACAGACCCCGGGCCCAGTGGGGCAGGCAGCTGGCTCCTCAGTTATTGATAAAAAGTGTGGCGCAGGGCAGTGCTGGGCCCTGATCTCCTGTCCCTACACTGTGGCCCAGGGAGCCCCACAGTGGACCTGTGAGGCCATTGTTCCATTGTTCGGAAGAGGAAACAGGCCGTTTGGGGTTCAGTGATCTAGAACCAGGCTCTGCAACCTATGGCCTATGGGCCCAGATCAGCCAATCGCCTGTTTCTGTCAACAAAGTTTATTGGAGCAGAGGCATGCTCATTTGTTTCTGGATGGTCCATGGCTGTTTTTGTGCTGTGACTGTAGAGGCGAGCATTGTGGGAGGGGTTTTATGGCCTGCCGGGCTGAGAATATCTACTGCCTAGCCTGTTGCAGGCAAAGTTCAAAGGGCCCTGATCCAGCAGTAAGGGAGGAACCGGGGCTCGAACAAGGGTCTCTGGGTGCCTCTAGGGCCATTCTGGGTGGCTGCTTATGGGACGGGAACTTCTAGTCCTGGCTCTGCCACTCCCTGCCCTGAGACCCTGGGCCCGTGGCCTGGCCTCTAACCAGTTATCTCTTCATCTGTAATCATCTGTAAAGCAATAAGGCAAATGATAGTGCCCAGGTCTTGGGGTGGTTGGGAGGATTTCAGGAGCTAAGGAGGAGGCAAGGGGGGCTGCCTCGTTGCTGTTGGTGGTGGGGTCATTACTGCTGTTGCCTATCACATACAACCATGACTGCTCTGATGACGAGGGGAGTGAGGGTCCCAGCTGCCCCTCCTGAGGTGCATGCCGTGTGTGTGTGGGGGGGTTCTGGTCAGTTGTCAGTTGGTCTTGGTAGAGGCCGCCGGGCCATGTGCTGACCTCCTCTCTCCCTCCGTCTCCTGGGCAGGAATCCCCGAGGACTCCAAGGTGGAGGGCCCCGCGTTCACAGATGCCATCCGCATGTACCGACAGTCCAAGGAGCTTTACGGCACCTGGGAGATGCTGTGTGGGAATGAGGTGCAGGTGAGGCCAGACAGGCTGGTGAGGAAACCTCGGAAGTCACCTGAGGACCTAGCAGGGGAGGGAAGGGGACGGGGTACAGAGATGGGGCTCTGGGGCGCTGCCGGTTTGGAAGGAGATGACGTGCTTAGATTTGGACAAGTGCAGGGCCAGTGGCCGTGGAGATACTCGCTGTCTTATTCATCACTTACTGGGCATCTGAGCACTTACCCTGGACGAGGCACTGGGGTGCAGCTGGGAACGATGTGGACACATCCCTGGCCCTCAGGGAGCTCTCTGTCTAGCAGGAGAAACAGACATTTGGCAAATAAATGTACACTTCCATGTGCAGGCAAAGCAGGGAGGGAGTATGGTATTCTAGGTAGGGAAGGCAGCCTGTGCAGAGGCCCTGGGGCTGGCCCTTGAGTCTGAGGATCCTACAGGACACCCAGGCAGATCAGTTGGGACCTGTGGGAATGAAGCTCAGGAGAGAGGGCAGTGGGGAGGGTGAAGCAATGGGCCAGTCACGGAGGAGGTGGGGGCTGGGGCTGCCCGGCTTGTGGGAATGCAGAGAGAAACAGGCCAGCTGAGCGCTCTCCAGCCCCTGGCCTGGCTTGTGCCTCCTCAACCTAGATCCTGAGCAACCTGGTGATGGAGGAGCTGGGCCCCGAGCTGAAGGCAGAGCTCGGCCCGCGGCTGAAGGGGAAACCGCAGGAGCGGCAGCGGCAGTGGATCCAGGTGGGTGGGCCTGGGGCCCTGGAGTGGGGATGGGACCTGCAGCTGGTGCGGTGCCCTCAGCCCTGGTGCCGATTCAGCTGCTCTGCCCACAGATCTCGGATGCTGTGTACCGCATGGTGTACGAGCAGGCCAAGGCGCGCTTCGAAGAGGTGCTGTCCAAGGTGCAGCAGGTGCAGCCGGCCATGCAGGCCGTCATCCGAACTGACATGGACCAAATTATCACCTCCAAGGAGCACCTTGCCAGCAAGATCCGAGGTAGGCAGCCACCCCCATGCTCGACGGGCCCTCCAGGGGCCAAGGTGGACTTTCTTTTTATTTCATGGTCCATGTAAATTTCACAACAATGACTTGCTCATTGATCATTTGTAAGAATTAGAGTCAAATCTGCACTGTGGTACTCCAACCCCTGTGAGTTGTTTTGTGGCTATTGTTTCTATAAGCCCAGAACTTGAAGAGAAAAATTTTTGTTCTGGAGGTTCAAGCCTTCTTTTCATCTCTGACTCGTCACAGATTTTTACCATGTGTCATTTTAAAGTACATCTACGTTCAGCAAGTATAGCTTTCCCAGGTCAGTTTATTCTGTCACCCAGGCTGGAATGCAGTGGTGCGATCTCCGCTCACCACAACCGCCACCTCGCGGGTTCAAACAATTCTCCTGCCTCAGCCTCCTGAGTAGCTGGGACTACAGGCGCACGCGCGCCACCACGCCTGGCTAATTTTTGTATATTTAGTAGTGATGGGGTTTCACCATGTTGGCCAGGCTGATCTTGAACTCCTGACCTCATGATCTGCCTGCCTTGGCCTCCCAAAGTGCTAGGATTACAGGCATGAGCCACTGTGCCCAGCCTGTATGCCTTTCTCTTCCCAGCAAGATGGGATCCTTTCACCAGCTTGGTCCCCATAACACATCTGCAGAGCTCAGTTTTAGGAATTGTCACTTTCCCATGGGACGTTCTTTTTATTTTATTTTACTTATTTCATTTTATTTTATTTGAGACAGGGTCTCATCTGTCACCCAGGCTACAGTGCAATGGCACGACCTTGGCTCACTGCAGTCTCTACCATCCTCCCACTTCAACCCCCCGAGTAGCTGGGACTACAGGCACGTGCCACCACGCCCAGCACATTTTTGTATTTTTTGTAGAGACAGGGTTTTGCCATGTTGCCCAGGCTGGTCTCAAATGCCTGAGCTCAAGCAATCCACCCACCTCGGCTTCCCAAAGTGCTGGGATTACAGATGTGAGCAACTGTGCCCAGCTGTTATTATTATCATTAGCATTAGCATTATTATTATTATTTTGAGATGGAGTCTTGCTCTGTTGCCCAGGCTGGAGTGCAGTGGCACAATCTTGGCTCACTGCAACCTTGCCTCTCGGGTTCAAGCAATTCTCCTGCCTCAGCCCCTCAAGTAGCTGGGATTACAGGCACCCGCCACCACGCCCAGCTAATTTTTGTATTTTTAGTAGAGACAGGGTTTTGCCATGTTGGCCAGGCTGGTCTCATATTCTTAACCTCAGGTGATCCACCTGCCTTGGCCTCCCAAAGTGCTGGGGTTACAGGTGTGAGCCACTGTGCCTGGCCTGTTTTTTTTTTTTTTTTTTTTTTTTTTTTTGAGATGGAGTCTTGCTCTGTTGCCCAGGCTGGAGTGCAGTGGTGTGATCTTGGCTCACTGCAAGCTCCGCCTCCTGGGTTCACGCCATTCTCCTGCCTCAGCCTCCTGAGTAGCTGGGACTACAGGCGCCCGCCACCATGCCTACCTAATTTTTTGTATTTTTAGTAGAGACAGGGTTTCACCGTGTTAGCCAAGATGGTCTCCATCTCCTGACCTCGTGATCCACCCACCTCGGCCTCCCAAAATGCTGGGATTATAGGCGTGAGCCACCGCGCCTGGCTGCCCAGCCTGTTTTTTAAGAGACAGAGTCTCGCTCTGTCTTCCAGATGGAGAGCAGTGGTACAATCTTGGTTCAGTGCATGACCTCCTGAGCTCAAGTAGTCTTCCCACTTCAGCCTCCTGCGTAACTGGGACTACAGGTGCATGCCACCATGCCTGGCTAATTTTTAAATTGTTTGTAGAGAAGGGTTCTTGGCTGGGCAAAAGTCTGTCTCTTTTAAAAATTTTTTAAAGAGCGAGAAGGGGGTCTTACTGTGTTGCCCAGGCTAGTCTCGAACTCCTGGCCTCAGACAATCCTCCTGCCTCAGCCTCCCAAAGCACTGGGATTACAGGCATGAGTGGCCACGCCTGGTCTCCTGTAGGTTATTCTTTACTAGCCAGATCCTGAGTATTGGTTGACAGCTGGATAGGACACCGAGAGTTGACATTTCTTGTGTGGAACAAAGAACATTAGCTGGGCTGGGATGGGGGTGGACATCTAAATATTCTCGGGTGAAAATGCTTTGGTCAGAATGTTCTGGAGATGGTCCCCACCCACAAGGAAGAAGCCTTTTACATAATTATGCAGAGCCAGCCACACTATTCCAGAGAGGATCAGCCCAGTTTTTGTAAAACCAAGAGGCTCATTGAATCTACTAACGTATTTTTCGTTGCTATTGTTCTTTTTGTTCAAACGAAGAAGCAAGACCCATCCTAAAGGAGTTTTTGTCTACTTCTAGCTAAGCAGAACACTGCTGACACCTCTGGGCTGGCAGTTTTCTTATTTTATTTTATTTTCATTTTTAATTTTTGTGGGTACATAGTAGGTGTGCATATTTATGGGGTACATGAGATGTTTTGATCAGGCATGCAATGTGTAATAATCACATCATGGGAAATGGGGTATCTATCCCCTCAAGCATTTATCCTTTGTGTTACAAACAATCCAAGTATATTCTTTTAGTTTTTTTTTTTTTTTTTTTTTTGGACACAGAGTCTCACTCTTGTTGCCCAGGCTGGAGTGCAGTGATGCCATCTCAGCTCACCACAACCCCTGCCTCCCAGGCTCAAGTGATTCTTCTGTCTCAGCCTCCCAAGTAGCTGGGATTACAGGCATGTGTCACCACACCCAGCTAATTTTTGTATTTTTAGTAGAGATGGGATTTCACCATGTTGGCCAGGCTGGTCTCAAACTCCTGACCTCAAGTGATCTTCCCGCCTCCGCCTCCCAAAGTGCTGGGATTACAGGCGTGAGCCATCGCACCTGCGTAGCCTCTTTTAGTTACTTTTAAGTGTACAATTAAATTATTATTGATTATAGTCACCCTCTTGCGCTATCAAATACTAGGGCTTATTCATTCTATAACCAGAAAGGGGTCCTGATCCAGACCCCGAGAGAGGGTTCTTGGATCTTGAGCAAGAAAGAATTCAAGATGAGTCCACAGAGTTAAAGCAAGTTTATTAAGAAAGTGAAGGAATAAAAGAATGGCTACTGCATAGACAGAGCACGAGGGCTGCTGGTTGCCCATTTTGATGGTTATTTCTTGATGACATGCTAAACAAGGGGTGGATTATTCATGTCTCCCTTTTTAGAGCATATGGGGAGACTTCCTGACGTTGCCATGGCATCTGTAACCTGTCGTGGTGCTGGCAGGAATGTAGCAGTGAGGACGACCGAGGTCACTCTCGTCACCCTCTTGGTTTTGGTGGGTTTTGGGGCCGCTTTCTTTACTGCAGCCTGTTTTATCAGCATGGTCTTCACGACCTGTATCTTGTGGCGACCTCCTATCTCATCCTGTGACTTAGAATGCCTTCACTGTCTGGCAGTGCAGCCCGGTAGGTCTCAGCCTCATTTTACCCAGCTCCTATTTAAGACACAGTTGCTCTGATTCAAACACCTCTGGCATTTCTGTTTTTTGTGCCCATTAACCATCCCCATCTCCCCCGCGCCCCCCAACTACCCTCTCCAGCCTCTGGTAACCACCTTTCTACTCTACCTCCATGGGCTCGATTGCTTTGTTTTCTGTTTGTTTGTTTGTTTTTACCTTTTGTTGCTCCCACAGGGGAGGCCCCCTCCAAAATGTCAATTTGCTTTAATTTTTAGATCCCACAAATAAGTGAGGACATGCGATGTCTGTCTCTCTGTGCCGTGTTGTTGCAAATGACTGAAACTCGTTCTTTTTTGCGGCTGAATAGTACCCCATTGTGTATATGTACCGCATTTTCTTTATCCGTTCGTCTGTTATGGACACTTAGGTTGCTTCCAAATCTTGGTTATTGTGAACAGAGCTGCAACAAACATGGGAGTGCAGATATCGCTGTGATGGGCTGATTTTCTTTATTTGGGTATATACCCTGCAGTGGGATTGCTGGATCATATGGTAGCTCTATTAGTTTTTTGAGGAACCTCCAAACTGTTCTCCATAGTGGTTGTACTAATTTACATTCCCACTGTGAACCCTGAAAATTTGAGACAGGTCTCAGTTAAATTAGAAAGTTGATTTTGCCAAGCTGGGGACACGCACTCGTGACACAGCCTCAGAAGGAACTGATGACATGTGCCCAGGTGGTCAGAGCACAGCTTGGTTTTATACATTTTAGGGAAACCTGAGCCATCAATCAACATATGTAAAATGGGCCCAGGGCAGCAGCTCTAGCTGTAATCCCAGGACTTTGGGAGGCTGAGGTGGGTGGATCACTTGAGGTCAGGAGTTCGAGACCAGCCTGGCCAACATGGTGAAACCCCGTCTCTACTAAAAATACAAAGCTTAGTTGGATGTGATGGCGCATGCCTGTAGTCCCAGCTGCTCTAGGAGGCTGAGGCATGAGAATTGCTTGAACCCGGGAGGCAGAGGCTGCAGTGAGCCGAGATCGAGCCACTACATTCCAGCCTGGTCAACAGAGTGAGACCCTGTCTCAAAAAAAAAAAAAAAAAAAAAATGTAAAATGAACATGGTTCAGTCCAGAAGGGCGGGACAACTTCAAGGAAAAGCAGGACAACTCAATGCAGGCATGGAGCTTCCAGGTCATAGGAAGAAAAGAGATAAATAGTTGCATTCTTTTGAGTTGATGATTAGCCTCTCCAAAGGAGGGAAGCAGATATGCATTAATCTCAGTCAGCTGAGGGGTGACTTTGAATAGAATGGGAGGTGGGTTTGCTCTAAGCAGTTCCCAGCTTGACTTTTCCCTTTAGCTTTGTAATTCTGGGGGCCTAAGATATTTTCGTTTCACACCACCAACCGCGTACGGAGGTTCCCTTTTCTCCACATCCTCATCAACATTTGTTATTGCCTGTCTTTTGGATAAAGCCATTTTAACTGGGGTGACGTGGCATCTCATTGTAGTTTTGATTTGCAATTCTCTGATCAGTGATGTCAAGTACCTTTTCATATGCCTGTTTTGTGTTGAGTACCTTTCATATGCCTGTTTTGTGTTGAGTACCTTTTCATATGCCTGTTTTGTGTTGAGTACCTTTCATATGCCTGTTTGCCATTTATATGTCTTCTTTGGGGAAATGTGTATTCAAATCTTTTGCCCATTTTTAATTGGATTACTAGGATTTTTTTCCTACAGACTTGTTTGAGATCCTTATATTTTCTGATTATTAATCTCTTGTCAGATGGCAGTTTTCTTAGTTTTTTGCCATCATGGTTTCAGAAAGATCAGGGTCCAATCTCAGAACACCTTGTCATTTATCCTGCATGGATTTCTCATCTTTATCCACTATTTTTCTGAAATCATTCAGCTTGCTAATGTTGCCCCCAGTGGTTTTCTTTAAAAATAATATTGGCCAGGTGCCGTGGCTCATGCCTGTAATCCCAGCACTTGGGAGGCCAAGGCAGGAGGATCGCTTGAGCCCAGGGAGTTTGAGACCAGCCTGGATAACATTAGACCCTGCCTCTTAAAATAATAATAAAAGTATTGATGGGGGCTGAGGGCGGTGGCTCACGCCTGTAATCCCAGCACTTTGGGAGGCCAAGGTGGGCGGGTCACCTGAGATCGGGAGTTTGAGACCAGCCTGGCCAATATGGTGAAACCCCGTCTCTGCTAAAAATACAAAAAAAATTCACCGGGCATGGTGGTGCGCACCTGTAGTCCCAGCTACTTGGGAGGCTGAGGCATGAGAATCACTTGAACCTGGGAGGCAGTGGTTGCAGTGAGCTGAAATCGTGCCATTGCATTCCAGACTGGGTGACAGCATGAGACTGTGTCTCAAAAATTAATTAATAACAATAATATGATGGGAAGAGAGAGTTGGGAGAGGGCTGAAAAATTACTTTTTGGGCACTGTGCTCATTACTTGGGTGATGAGATCAATCCCACCCAAAACCTCAGCGTCACACAATGTACCCGTGGAACAAGCCTGCAATGTACCCCCTGCATCTAAAATAAAAGTTGAAATAAAAATGATAATAATATTAGGAGGCTGAAGTGGGAGGATTGCTTGAGCCCAGGAGTTTGAGGCTGCAGTGAGCTTTGATTATTCCACTGCACTCCAGCCTGGACAACAGAGTAAGACCCTATCTCAAATAAAATAATAATGGGCCGGGCATGGTGGCTCACGCCTGTAATCCCAGCACTTTGGGAGGCTGAGGCGGGTGGATCACGAGGTGCGGAGTTTGAGACCAGCCTGACCAACATGGTGAAACCCCGTCTCTACTAAAAATATAGAAATTAGCTGGGCACAGTGGCGCACGCCTGTAGTCCCAGCTACTCAGGAGGCTGAGGCAGGAGAATTGCTTGAACCTGGGAGGTGGAGGTTGCAGTGAGCTGAGATCGCACCACTGCACCCCAGCCTGGGTGACAGAGTGAGACTCTGTCTCAAAAAAAAAAAAAAATAATAATAGTAATACAGTAGCCTCCAGCACCTGAGCTCTGGGATGGCTGGGAAGTGCTCCTTGGGGAGCCCCTGCTGACCTGGCTCCCTCGGGGCACAGCCTTCATCCTCCCCAAGGCAGAGGTGTGCGTGCGGAACCACGTCCAGCCCTACATCCCGTCCATCCTGGAGGCCCTGATGGTCCCCACCAGCCAGGGCTTCACTGAGGTGCGAGATGTCTTCTTCAAGGAGGTCACGGACGTGAACCTGAACGTCATCAACGAGGGCGGCATTGACAAGCTGGGTGAGGTGAGGCCGGCACCGCCCCTGGGAGGGGGTCTCCTGAGAGTACGTCTGGTCTGTCCCAGAGGGCCCCAGCTGCGTGACTCAGGGCAGCCGTTCCCCTCCAAGGCTGTCCCTGTAGACGGGGAGGGGCTGCTGGGGACTAGGGGCAGAGGCCGTGAGGCCAGGGCTGTTGGAGTCCTTGTGGGGCCTGCAGTTAGAGGAAAGAGGGAACATTAGCTCCCAGCCTTCAGCCTTTAGAAACCAAGAGTGGTGCTAAAATAGAAAAGAATTTAACAGAGAAGAGAGGGAAGGAGGGAAAGAAGGAGGGAAGGAGAGGAGGGGAGAGGGATGGGCGGGCTTCAGGTGGAGCAATGAGATCGATAAGGCAGAATTCACAAGTCACGCACCCTCCAAATAGAGACAGCCGTTGCCCTTACTTGACCTCAGTTATTTGGCTCTCGGGGTGGACGTCCTTCCACAGTCTCCATCTTGAGGTGGCTGCCCGGAGCCCACGTAGTTGTCAGATCGAATTTGTCCTGTATCTTAGTTTCCTCCTTTTTTTTTTTTGAGATGGAGTCTTGCTCTGTCACCCAGGCTGGAGTGCAGTGGGGCGATCTCGGCTCACTGCAAGCTCTGCCTCCCGGGTTTATGCCATTCTCCTGCCTCAGCTTCCCAAGTAGCTGGGACTACAGGCGCCCGCCACCACGCCCAGCTAATTTTTTGTTTTTTAGTACAGACGGGGTTTCACTGTGTTAGCCAGGATGGTCTCGATCTCCTGACCTCGTGATCCACCCACCTCAGCCTCCCAAAGTGCTGGGATTACAGGCGTGAGCCACCCCGCCCAGCCAGTTTCCTCCTTTATACTCTGAAATGGGGAGTCCACAGACCATAATAATCCCAGAATCTGAGACCTGGAGAGGACCTTGGAGAGCATGAAAGTTCTCTCCCAATTTTGAAGCTGAGGAAACTGAGGCTCAGAGAGGGTGAATGACTTGCCCAAGGTCACCCAGCACCTCAGAAGGGATGAGAGCCTTCTCCCGGCACCTAGGCTGCCTCTCCACAGCTCTGTGCCACTGGGCTGCGCCCTCCGTGCCTTCAGAGCCTCATGCTTCTGTCCTGGGCCCTCCTGGGTTTACCTTTGTGGCCATGAGCACCAGGTGGCCATCCTTGGTAGCAGGCGCCAGCCCCAGGGCCTGGACTTTGAGGACTCAGGCAAAGTGTGTGGGGGGTGCTGCCTGGCCACAGGGTGGCCCCGCTCAGCCCCCACGGCCCCACTCCCTGCAGTACATGGAGAAGCTGTCCCGGCTGGCGTACCACCCCCTGAAGATGCAGAGCTGCTATGAGAAGATGGAGTCGCTGCGGCTGGACGGGCTGCAGCAGCGATTTGATGTGTCCAGCACGTCTGTGTTCAAGCAGCGAGCCCAGATCCACATGCGGGAGGTAGACCTGAGGCTATGATCCCCACTCCACACCCTGCCCACCGCCTTCCACAGGCCCCCTCGCCCAGGGGGGTCCCCTCTGCTCCATTCCCTGTCACGCCGTAGCCATGCTTGCCTGGCACGCTCTCTCCTCCTCTGCTTGGAACATCTGTGCTTCTGCCCACCTGGCTAATTCCGACTCACTTCCCAGGTCTCAGCTTAGAGACCCCTTCCTCCAGGAAGCTCTCCTTGCTCCCCCAGGCCCCTTCCCATATTTCCTGTTGTCTTGAGACAGGGACTGGCCCCAGCGTGCAGCGCTGTGAGTGGGCAAATGAGTGAGTGGGCACAGACAGCTCGCCATTCCTCCCTGGCAGGCCTCGGGGTGGGGGGCTGGCTGAGGATGAGGACCCCTCAACGGTGCCCAGGAAGGGGCTGTGGTCACCCTGGGGGCTTCACGTGTCCGCGGTATGCCCCGCAGCAAATGGACAATGCCGTGTATACGTTCGAGACCCTCCTGCACCAGGAGCTGGGGAAGGGGCCCACAAAGGAGGAGCTGTGCAAGTCCATCCAGCGGGTCCTGGAGCGGGTGCTGAAGGTGAGTGGCCCCACGCCCTGCCCCGGACGGTCCTAGGTGAGGCCAAGCCCCGAGCCCCATCCCCGGCCACCACCAGGATTGCTGTCCCTGCAAGGAGGCGCCATGGTCCTCTTGTGTGGATGAGGACTCAGAGGCTTGGGTCAGACCACTGGCCTCGTCCTACCCTCAGGGCCAACGGAGCCCACTGACCTGCAGAAACCCCTACCCCCTTGTTCCTGCAGAAATACGACTATGACAGCAGCTCTGTGCGGAAGAGGTTCTTCCGGGAGGCGCTGCTGCAGATCAGCATCCCGTTCCTGCTCAAGAAGCTGGCTCCTACCTGCAAGTCGGTGAGCAGCCCCCACCTGCTCCAGCCGTTTGGGCCCTAAGTTGGGGGATGGAGCCCACAGACCTCCCTCCACCCTTGGCCCTGACCTCTCATCTCTGCTGCCCCACCCGGGCAGGAGCTGCCCCGGTTCCAGGAGCTGATCTTTGAGGACTTTGCCAGGTTCATCCTGGTGGAAAACACTTATGAGGAGGTGGTGCTGCAGACCGTCATGAAGGACATCCTGCAGGGTAGGTGCCGTCCTGGGGTGGGGACTATTGCCAGGAGGATGCTGGGGGGGCAGCTGAGAAGTGGTGGCAGCTGAGGGGGTCAGCTAAGGCTCAAAGAAAAGCCCAGACTTGCACCTGGGGGCTGGGTGAAGCCCACTGTTCGCTGTGTGGCCCCAGGAGTGGCCTTAGCCTTGCATCTCTGTGCTTTAGTTTCTTCTCGCATCCTTGGCTTTGCTGGGAGGGTCAGATGAGTGATTAGATGACATGTGGTCACCAGCCTGGGCCTGGAGTTAGCATCACAGCCTTGCTGCTTTTAGCAATGAGGCCTGGAATGAGTCACATCCCAATCACAGACCCCCATGGCGGGATGAGACGGTTCTCCTTTGAGCAGAGTCCAGCGCAGGAGCGGCTGTGGGATCAGTGCTGTGTCCTGACCCTTCCCCTGTGGCCCTGCAGCTGTGAAGGAGGCCGCGGTGCAGAGGAAGCACAACCTATACCGGGACAGCATGGTCATGCACAACAGCGACCCCAACCTGCACCTGCTGGCCGAGGGCGCCCCCATCGACTGGGGCGAGGAGTACAGCAACAGCGGCGGGGGCAGCAGCCCCAGCCCCAGCACCCCGGAAGCAGCCACCCTCTCGGAAAAGCGACGGCGCGCCAAGCAGGTGGTCTCCGTGGTCCAGGATGAGGAGGCGGGGCTGCCCTTTGAGGCTAGCCCTGAGTCACCACCACCTGCGTCCCCGGACAGTGTCACCGAGATCCGAGGCCTGCTGGCCCAAGGTCTGCGGGCTGAGAGCCCCTCGCCAGCCGGCCCCCTGTTCAACGGGGCCCCTGCCGGGGAGAGTCCCCAGCCCGAGGCCGCCCCTGAGGCCTCCTCACCGCCTGCCTCACCCATCCAGCATCTCCTGCCTGGAAAGGCTGTGGACCTTGGGCCCCCCAAGCCCAGCGACCAGGAGACTGGAGAGCAGGTGTCCAGCCCCAGCAGCCACCCCGCCCTCCACACCACCACCGAGGACAGCGCAGGGGTGCAGACTGAGTTCTAGGCCAGTGGGTCCCTGGCTGCTGCACATGGCACAGGCCGTTCCCTTCCGGACCCAGGCAGGCTCGGCTCTGGGGAGGGCACCCTGGTCTGTGCCTTGTGGGTGGCAGCAGGGCAGGGCTGTGTGGTGCCGCCAGGGGTCGCCCACGTAAGTCACTTTATGGGGTTCAGTCAACACTTTCTTGCTCCCTGTTTTCTCTTCTGTGGGATGATCTCAGATGCAGGGGCTGGTTTTGGGGTTTTCCTGCTTGTGCCGAGGGCTGGACACTGCTGGGGGGGCTGGAAAGCCCCTCCCTTCCTGTCCTTCTGTGGCCTCCGTCCCCTCATGGGTGCTGCCATCCTTCCTGGAGAGAGGGAGGTGAAAGCTGGTGTGAGGCCAGTGGGTTCCCGCCCACTCACCCAGGAGCTGGCTGGGCCAGGACCGGGAGAGGGAGCGCTGCTGCCCTCCTGGCCCTGCTCCTTCCACAGTTAGGGGTGGACCCAGCCTTGCTTTCCCCACTGTTCTGGAGGGAAAGGGAAGGAGGGGGTCTTCAGAAGGCTGGAGCCAGGCTGGGGGTGCTGGGTGGAGGGATGAGATTTAGGAGGTGCCTCATGGGGTGGGTGGGCCTGGGGTGAAATGAGAAAGGCCCAGAACGTGCAGGTCTGTGGAGGGGAAGTGTCCTGAGTGAAGGAGGGGACCCCCATCCTGGGGGATGCTGGGAGTGAGTGAGTGAGATGGCTGAGTGAGGGTTATGGGGAGCCTGAGGTTTTATGGGCCTGTGTATCCCCTTCTCCCGGCCCCAGCCTGCCTCCCTCCTGCCCACCTGGCCCACAGGTCTCCCTCTGGTCCCCGTCCCTCTGGTGCTTGGGGATGGAGCGGGAGCGAGGGGTGTAGTGGGGCTGGGTTCTGTCTTCTACAGGCCACCCCGAGGTCCTCAGTGGTTGCCTGGGGCCCCGGACGGGGCTCCTGAGGGGTACAGGTTGGGTGGGCCCTCCTTGAGGTTCTGGGGTCAGGCTATGGTTTGACCTCTGCCGCCTCTCAGTCACCAAGTCACTTCCCTCTGAAAACCCAGTCCCCTCTTTGGATGTCCTTATGAGTCACTCTGGGCCTGGCTGTCATCCCTCCTCAGCTTCTTGTTCCTGGGACAAGGGTCAAGCCAGGATGGGCCCAGGGCCCCCTCCCCTGCTGCTTTGCGGGGGGCAGGGCAGAAATAGACTCCTTCAGGGTCCTCGAGGTGGGGTCCCCTCCCAGCCCTGCATCCTCTGTGCCCTAGATCTGCTCCCCAGAGGAGGGGCCTTGACCCACAGGACGTGTGGTGGCGCCTGGCACTCAGGGACCCCCAGCTGCCCCAGCCCTGGTCTCTGGCGCATCTCTTCCCTCTTGTCCCGAAGATCTGCGCCTCTAGTGCCTTTTGAGGGGTTCCCATCATCCCTCCCTGATATTGTATTGAAAATATTATGCACACTGTTCATGCTTTTACTAATCAATAAACGCTTTATTTAAAGCCAGTTGCCTTGAGTGGTGCTGTGGGGGTAGGGGACAGGGGACAGGGGGGTCTTGGCTGGGGACTGTGTCTAGGCCCCCATATGGCTTGGCTTTCTGGGCTTCTCGACTGAGTGCCGCTATGTTTATGATCTGAGTTCTTATTCCATTTTACAGAGGAGGAAACAGGCTCAGCGAGAAGGGACTTGTCCAAGGTGACCTGCCTTCTGGTGGCAGCTCAGGCAGCTTCCTCAGCCAGACCTGTGCCGGGTGCCCCTCAGGCAGCCTTGGGCGATGGTGAGGCCAAGAGGGACGACGGCAGGCAGCAGCTTCAAGACCATTCAGGGCCCTGGGGTGCCCACAGCGGAGTGGGCCCAGGCTTGGGCTGGATCCAAACAGTGATGCCGGCTCCTTCAACGCTCCCGATCACACACTACTGTTTACCAAGCGCTCACTCCGGGCCAAGCACTTTGTGTGCGGGAACAGCAGCCTCAAGAGAGCTCTACAAAGGACACTGTCGTCACCACCATTTCACCGACGTGTAAACTGAGGCCTTGGAAGGTAGGGAACCTCGGCTGAGCTTATGTGGCACGGGAACAACCCTTAAGCCCCTGCAGCTGTTGGGGATGGGTTGCCCCACCTATGGGTAAAAACATGTCCCTGCTGGGTGGGGTGGTAGCCAGTCACCTTGGGGATGTTGGCTTCCCTGATGCCAGCCTCTCCATGGTGGCCTAGGGCTTGGGCCTGGGCCTCTCTCGGTCAACAAGGGCTGAGGTGCAAAACACAGGGCTGTGTGGCCAGAGACCAGGGATGTGGCTGCCCCTTGCTGTTGTCCTTGGCAGGTCACTGAGCCTCGAGCTCCTCCATGAGGCCTCCCTGGGCCCTAGTGAGAGCGTAAGGAGATCTGCAAAGCACTGCGCTCCAGGAGGTAGCCCCACCTGCCTCAGCCTCTCCCCTCTTGGCCAAGTTGAGCCCAGGAGGGTGTTGGGAGGAGGGGGAACTGAGGGGGAACTGTCGGTGGGAAAAGGCCACCCAGCTCCTGCCTGGGAAATGACCCACACGACAAAGGGTATTCGCCTGCCCTGTTCAGTGCACAGGACTGATGGTCTCAGTGAGAGGGAAACAGGCCCAGGCGTAGGGATTTTTCTGCCACCCCAGGACCTGAACTCTCCTGCCTGCTTCTGCAGACGCTGTACTTGGGGCAAGCACTCAGCGCCCCCTGGAGGCCACCAGCCAGTCAGGGCTGCATCACATCCTATGTTGAATGCATAGGGAAACGGGCCCAAACACTGGCTAGGATCACTGAGTGAGCTGGAGGCAGAGCCCAGGTGCTCCGAGCAGACCTGCCACGAGCCCAAGGAAGAGGCTGCACCTGGCTCAACACCGTGTGCCAGAAAATGCGTAATCAACGTGCACCTCTGCAGCGAGTGCAAGTGTATATGGCTCCAAGAATTGTGCAGTGACCAACCTGCACAACTGCACGGGTTTGAGGGTGAGGATGCTTCTGGGCCTCAAACCCTGCATCACCATGTCCCAGTTGCAAGGCCCTGGGCATTTACCCCCATCAGCCTCAGCTGCCTCAATGGGATAATGGACGGAACATACAGGGCTCCTCCGCTCATGGAGGCACAGGCCACAGCCATCACCGGCCCTGGCTGCCTCTGGGCCCTGGTCTCTCCACCTGTGAAGGGGGCGCTGGGATAACGCGACATTCAAGATGGCCCTACCTGACCTCTCCTCTCGACTGAGGTGCGGCCCACTCTTGGCTCCTTCCCCGAGAAGAGCTGCCCTCTGCCCGAGCCCCATCCCCAGACCTCGTCCCCTCCCCTCCCCTCCCTGGACTCCCATGAGAACCCAGTGATGACTCAGGCCAGAGGCGCGCTGAAGACAGGTTTATTGACACTCCTGCTTCGGATCGAGCTACATGGGGTAAGGAGGGACAGTTGTGGAGAGCAGGAGGGCCCCAGGGTTCTGGGGAGCAGCAGAGAGGGAGGCCCAGGGGTGCTGGTGCCACTGTGAGCACGGGCCTGCACCACCCGCCTTCCCAGGAAGGCCTCCCCTCACCCAGCCAGGCCCTCCTGCTCCCTTCCACATGCAGAGTGGGACGGGACTGTGCATGGCCCCCAGATGAGGACCCAAGCTCCTGCAGGGGCGGTGGCCTTCAGTCAAGACAGCTGGGAGGCAGCAGATCCGTGATTAGGCTGGGACGCTCGCTCCCAGGCTCGGGTGGTGGTGCAGTGGACTCTCCAGCCCCAGCCCCCGGGACCATTCAGACTGGTGGTGTCATGGATCAGGAGCGCCTCTGCCTGGCCCAGACGTGCTTGGAGCTTAGGATGGGGGCTCCTGGGCGGTGGGGAAGGGGCCCAGGGCATGGGGGAGCCTCATACGAGTCTGGCTGGCACAAGGCTGAGCAGGAGCCCGGGGCTCACAGTGGCTGAAGGCAGGGCCAGGACCAGGCCCAGGTGGGCAGGCAGCACTCAGCTGCTGTGGTAGATCCGGAGGCGCTGGGCAATGTCCTGGCGGCACAGTGGGCAGGTGCGCAGTGGCTGGCAGCACTGCTGGCAGCAGCAGACGTGGCCACAGTTGAGGAAGATCATCTGGGCCTGGGGAGGGAGAGCGGGAGCATGTGGCCAGCCCTACCGGGTTCCAGGAGTCCCAGGCCCCGGGCCTTTTTTTTTTTTTTTTTTGAGACAGAGTCTCACTGTGTTGCCCAGGCTAGAGTGCAGTGATGTGATCTCAGCTCGCTGCAACCTCAGCCTCCCGGGTTTAAGTGATTCTCCTGCCTCAGCTCCCAAATAGCTGGGACTACAGGCGCGCACCACCACGCCTGGCTAAATTTTTTGTATTTTTAGTAGAGACGGGGCTTCACCATGTTGGTCAGGCTGGTCTCGAACTCCTGACCTCAGATGATCTGCCTGCCTCGGCCTCCCAAAGTGCTGGGATTACAGGCGTGAGCCACCGTGCCCGGCCAAAAGATGATTTTCTAAAGCCTCTGCAGGGTAAATCATGTTGTATTTCACGATTTGGGAAATTTTTTCCTAACATATTTATTAAGTAGGAACAAAAAGAAAAAGGTCTGGAAAATGATGTGAGCACGGCTCATACTTGGGTCATGGGACCGGGGGTCATTTTTATTTCCTGCATTCTTTCTAGATGAGCGCAGTCTACTTAGATAACTGGAGAAAACACGTTCAGAGACAACCCTGTACCTGGAGAATCTGAGGAGGGTGGCCACAGGGAGGGCAGGCGGGTGGGGAGGGTCCCGGACTTACCTCCCGTTCCAGGCACACGACACACTCTGAGGCCTGCACCTCCAGCTCTGCAGGGGGAGCAGATGGCCTCACAGACTCAGGAGGCTCCTGGGGGGCCATAGGGGTGACAACCTCACCCGTTGGTGGTTTCAGCTCTGTGGGGACCAGACAGACAGACTGAGCCAGGGTCATCTCCGCTGACCCCAACCCCTAGGGGCTCATTGTGGCCCTGCCCATCCCCATGGTGAGTGAGCTGGAGGGTGCGGGAGCCTCTGCTCTCAGATCTGAGGGAAGTGCTCTCCTTGCCACACACTCTCTTCTTCTCTTCTCTGAGCCTCATTATTTCCCATCTGCGGAATGGGAGTGAAGTCTCTCTCTGCAGGGATGGCCGCAGTGCTTGTTAAATGGGTTCTCTGATCTCTAATGTCTCCGGGACCCTTCACAGCCACCCTGCAAGTAGGGCTTGGCACTTTCAGAGATGAGACATTTGAGGCTCAGAGAGGGGAGTCACTCAACCCAGGGCCACGTGGCCATCTGGTGATGCAGCTGCAGATCCCTGGGGCAGGAGCTCTCAGTGACGGGCCAGCTCTTGGCTTCTCCACCTGGTTGCCCAGGAGACAGGATGGGCTGCTGCCCATCAGGTGACCCAGGGGAGCAGAATGAGAGGCCCCCCCAAGGCTTCTCCCCTGCCCCCAGCCCCACAGAGTCCCCAGCATGCTGGCTGCTCTGCCCTGGAGCCAGCATCCCTTGCTAAGACATCAGAAGCAGCCCTTACAAAATGCTAAGTCTCTTTTTTTTTTTTGAGACAGAGTCTCGCTCTGTCACCCAGGCTGGAGTACAGTGGTGCGATCTCGGCTCACTGCAACCTCTGCCTCCCAGGTTCAAGCAATTCTCCGGCCTCAGCCTCCCGAGTAGCTGGGATTACAGGTGCCCACCATCACGACAGGCTAATTTTTGTATCTTTAGTAGAGACGGGGTTTCACCATGTTGGCCAGGCTGGTCTCAAGCTTTTGACTTCAGGTGATCTGCCCACCTCAGCCTCCCAAAGTGCTGGGATTACAGGTGTGAGCCACCACACCTGGCCCCGGCCTCTATATTTGATATAAAGTATACCGATTTCTGGGAGTAATGAGAATTGCTAGGAAATTGAGGGTTTCCCTTGCCTTCTGGAACTGAGGACGGATCCCACCATGGCCCCTTCCCCTGCCAATGGGCACAAGCAGGAGGCCCTGAGCAGCCCAGGCATCCATTTTCTGCATGTGGCCACAGATCCTCATGGCCGATCTGCTATGGAGAGGAAGAACCTGCTTGTTTGCTCCACAGTGAGAAGCAGCTGGTCCTGAGGACTGCTGGGCTCAGAGGTACTGCACCCCCGCTCAGGGTGAAGGGCACCTGTTTGTGACTCCTGCTCACGTGAGGCTTGTCTGCCAGGGGTGACCCCAACTCCTGATGGAAAACTCTTCTGATCTCCAGTCTGAGAGCTGAGGGGTCAGGAACATCCAGAAGGGGCCTATTCTGCATATGACTTGATATCAAAAAGCTAAGAAGTTTAATGACTTTTTGGGGGTTGAATCAATGTCCTTGGAGTAAAAGTGGCTGCAAAACTGGTGCCTGAAACTATCCTGGGGCTGCAGTCAGCCCAGCCCCCTGGAACCCCGGGGCCTCCCCACTGAGGTCCAGTCCAGAACTCCACCTTTGCCTCAGCTCCTCCGCCTCTTCCTTGGCTCTGGCTAAAAATGCCCTGCCCAGAGCCTCGCCCAGCCCAGCAGCACAAGCCTGCCCTCTCCTTCACCCCTGCTCTGGCCCCTCACCTCTTCCCCAGGGAAGCAGTCAAGCCCAGTGGTTCCACCATTTGCCAGCAATGGGACCTGACGGGGGACATGCTAACCTCTTGCCACTTCAGTTTCCTCATCTTGAAAATGAGGCCCACAACAGTGCCTCCTCACGGGGTTGATCCGGAGGTTCCGCAACGTGGTTCATGCACAGCGGTGGGCAGGTGCCGGGCTCCCAGATCATGCTCAGTACACGGCAGACCCCAGACTCCACACCTGCCCCTTCTCCCCACGGGCCTCATGACCTGCCTTCGCCCCTTCACAGCCTGTTGTGGACATCTCGCCACGTCCACAGGCATGCCTCAGGCCCAGCATTGGGCATACTGCAGGCCCTAGGGACGGGCTATTTCTCCCTCTAGTCCAGAGTCCCTCAGTGTGTGGATACCAGCGTCTGTAGGGTAGACTGAGGGAAGGCTATGGGACAGGGAGCTGGGAGGGCCCCTCCACTGCTACGTGGAGGTCTCCTGTTCTCCCAATTTGGTGGCCCGTTTTTCCCATCTGTAAAACGGGCTCACTGATCCCTAAGCCTGCTCCTTGGGAGGGAACCTTACCAACCAGCAGAGGCTAGAACCAGCCCTCAGGACTCATCCCGAAATGTAAGCAAATGACTGTCCCCACCAGAGCCCATACATACGGCTGGAGGCCTGCCCGGAAGAGGCTGGAGCTGTGCTGGTACCTGGCTGGATCCTGGCTGCATCCAGCAGTTCCTGGACTCTCCGGAGGATCTCGTGCTGCAGGCCAGCTTCTGAGACGCCCACCTGTGACAGTTCAAGGAAGTGCAGACTGTGGCCTGGGCGGGAGCCCGCTAAATGGTGTGAGCCACCTGGCACAGGCCCAGGCTCACAGGACCGTCGACACCTCCTGCTGGAAATGTGGAAGCCTTCCGGGGCCTGGCGGGGCCCACGGTCAGGATGAGGCAGTGCAGCACCATAGCTGTGAGGGCAACCTCCCCAGGCCTCAGCCCAACAATCAGTGTGGCAGGGGTTGGGGGGAAACTGAGGCCCAAAGGGAAACCAGCACTAGCAACAGCTATGGTTTGGCAACTGCTTCCTGGTGCCAGGCTTCACCTGCACACCTCAGCCACTTCCCCACCAGGTGGGGCAGGAGAGAAGCCTTGGAGGCCAAGCCACTAAGCAGCAGCAGCACGTGAGCCCCACAGTCCCTCAGCCTCCAGAGCCTGAGCGGCACGGCCTGTGACCCTCAGGGCCATCCAGTCCTCTCGGACCCTGGTGTCTGCATCTGTCCAGGGAGGGGCAGGACAGTCTCATGGCAAAGAACACGAACTCTGGGGCCACACTGCTTGGGGTAGAGACCTCACTCTGCAGTGTGACCTTGAGCCAAGTTATTGCCTTACTGGGTCTCAACTGAAAGATGATGATAATGATATGTACCCCGCTGGGCTGTCGGGAGCATTCAGTGAGTTCGAATACAAAAAGTGCTTAAAATGGTGCCCAGCACGTGCAGGTGCTACAAAGTTAGCTGGCACAGCGATGATTATTCTGTTTTGAAGAATAAGTGGATTAATGTGCTGTAAAGAGCTCAGCTTGTGCCCAGAAAGGAACGGGGGCTCAGGCAGTGCTGCGGCCATGACCGTCTGTGACACCATGAGGCAGGGCAGAAGCTGGATCGGATAATCCCCAAGGACCTGTCTTGTCCCTCTAGTCTGAGCAGGTCAGCAGGACCCACCTCCCCAGGATTTCCCAGTGAGACAGTGTGCAGGGCACACACAGGCGGCTGGGGCAGATGGGCAGGTGTTCTGGCCATCTGGAAGCAAGGTGGCCCTGGGCCATTAGGTAAGCACAGGCCTCAACGAGGACTACACAAGGAGCAGGTCAACCCCCGGCTGGTCAGGACAGCGGCCTTGTGCACCCCTCCCCTCCCTGCGGACGGCTGCTGCCCACCTTGGCCAGGTCCCCGGGGCTCATTTGGCTCAGCAGGTCCAGTGAGAGGCGGTGGTGCGCAAAGATGGGCAGGTAATGCTCAGCTGACAGCTCCTCCAGGAGGGCCACCAGCTGGCGCTCCATCCCCTCTTCCTGCAAGACAGAAACGTGTACCATGAGCGGGAAGGAAGAAAAGAACCCACTGTTTACAACAGGAAATGAAGGGTTTGAATATACATAACATAATACATAGAATGTACTCGGGATTTTTCCTACAAAAACTCATATGTAGGCACACAGAGATAGATAGGCCCAGGGGTTCACTGCCGCTCTGTCTGCAAACCTGAAAATAGTAAGCAACTTGGGCATCCACCAAGAGGGGGCTGTTTCAACTGCCTTTCTGTCCCTGCAGGTGCTGGACAGACAGTGGCTCCCGGCACAGGCTTTGGTCTACTGTGGGCTCAGTGGTCTCTGCCCTGCACAGCAGTGACCAGTGCCTTGTCGTCCCCCTCACCAGAATGAACACTCCCTTCTCTCACTTCTGTCTCCATTGGGGCTTGGCACAGGATCTGGCATGTTAGAGTCACCAGAAAAGTAACAAGAAGCAGAGCATGGTGGAGGTCCCCGGGGCTCCCTGGCCGGGGTAGGCACCAGCAGTCCTTACTTGCAGCTTCAAGGACAAGGGCTTCTGGTTCAAAAGCCGTTGATACTGAATCAGCCAGTAATTTTCCTGCCTGGTTTCACTTTTGGCTTCTAACTCCATCTGCCAGGAATGAAGCAGGCAATGTTAGTCACAAAACGGTAATAAAACCTGTAATAACAATGATGGTTGCCGGGCACAGTGGCTCACGCCTGTAATCCCAGCACTTTGGGAGGCCAAGGTGGGCGGATCACCTGAGGTCGGGAGTTCGAGACCAGCCTGACCAACACGGAGAAACCACATCTCTACTAAAAATACAAAACTAGCCGGGCATGGTGGCGCATGCCTGTAATCCCAGCTACTCGAGAGGCTGAGGCAGGAGAATCTCTTGAGCCCGGGAGGCGGAGGTTGCAGTGAGCTGAGATCGCGCCACTGCACTCTAGCCTGGGCAACAAGAGCGAAACTCCGTCTCAAAAACACAAAACAAAAATGATGGTTATGAACTATGCTCCTCTGAGCGGGTGAACAGCACTTGGTACTTTTATTTTATTTTTGCGATAGACTCTTGCTCTGTCACCCAGGCTGGAGTGCCCGAGTAGCTGGGACTACAGGTGTGTGCCACCACGCCCGGCTAATTTTTATATTTTTTAGTAGAGATGGGGTTTTCACCATGTTGGCCAGGCTGGTCTCAAACTCCTGACCTCAAGTGATCAGCCCACCTTGGCCTCCCAAAGTGCTGGGATTACAGGCGTGAGCCACTGTGACCGGCTGGCACTTAAGTTATTTTACAGAGAACTTTCCCACCCGCTTATTGTCTATAGTTTATAGAAATGAGAAAAGCAGGAAGCATCACTCTCTCCAATTTACTGCTGAGACGATCTCAGAGAAGGCAGCTGACCTGCCCGACGCCACACACCTGGTCAGGGGGAGCGCCTGAACCTGAGCTTCTGCCACCTGGTACCACGCTCTGCCACTCCCTCTGGGAGGTACCCCCTCTGTCTGCCTGTGGGAGAGCAAGCATTACGCAGCCCGGGCTGCCTCCTGGGTGCCAGGAAAGGGGGACACAGGTGCTAAGGACACCTTCAGCTTCTAGAGTGGGCTTCACTGTCTGACGGAGCTGAAGAATGATCAATGTGCTATTGATCATGTTTTTTTTTTTTTTTTTTTTGAGACAGAGTTTCACTTTTGTTGCCCAGGCTGGAGTGCAATGGCATGATCTCGGCTTACTGCAACCTCTACCTCCCGGGTTCAAGTGATTCTCCTGCCTCAGCCTCCCGGGTAGCTGGGACTACAGGCATGTGCCACCACACCTGGCTAATTTTGTATTTTTAGTAGAGACGGGGTTTCTTCATGTTGGCCAGGCTGGTCCTGAACTCCCACCTTAGGTGATCCGCCCGCCTCGGCCTCCCAAAGTGCTAGGATTACAGGCGTGAGCCACCACGCCCGGCCTGAATATGATTATTTTATTTCGCCATTTGATAACTCTTCGTTGAGTACTGTTCTAGGTGCTGGGAATACAGCAGTGAACAAACGATGCTGATAACGGCCACGGTGACAACAGGCATAGCTGACATGTTCACAGTACCATGTGCCAGACCATGCTGTGCACCTAAAGATGCCATCATTAATTCTCACAACTCCCTGAAGGAGATTCTACCTCCCAGGTGAGGAAGCTGAGGTTCAGGGTGATGAGTAACCTGCCCAGGGTGGGGCCAAGAATCAGACCCAGGCCTGTCTTGCTCCAGAGCCCATGCTCAGAACAACGGAGCTGCTCAGTGAGGGCCGGCGTGACATGGGGAGTGGGATCAGCACAGGCGTTTCCCAGTCCCTGCTGGAGTGAATACTCATGGCTGTTCCCGAATACTCGACTACAAAGGCATTCGGAGAGCATCGCCTAGAAAAGTTTAAAAACCAGAAGTAATCCACATACTCAACAATAGGGGTCAAGCACAGCCTTGAGAAAGGACGTCAAGGAATAGTTTAATGACTTGAAAAGAATGTGCGGAAACAGGCTGCTCGAAAAGGGTATGCAGCATGTCACGTTTAAAAGGCACATACACGAATAGCTATAAAGATGCATCACAATGTTTGGAAAATATGCATCAAAACAGCAGGAGAGGCTGGGCGCGGTGGCTCATGCCTGTAAAACCAGCACTTTCGGAGGCCAAGGCAGACAGAGCGTTTGAGCCCAGGAGTTGGAGACCAGCCTGGGCAACATGGCAAAACCCCATCTCTACGAAAAATTAAAAAATTTGCCAGGCATGGTGGTGATGCCTGTAGACCCAGCTACTCGGGAGGCTGAGGTGGGAGGATCACTTGAGCCCAGGAAGTCAAGGCTGCAGTGAGCTAAGCACTCCAGCCTGGGCGACAGAGTGAGACCCTGTCTCAAACAAACAAACAAACAAACAAACAAAAAATAGCAGGAGATAACGCTTGGAAATGCAACCATTTTCCTTTGTACTTTCCAGTTTTTCTTTGATGAATAACTCTTACTTGAATAACAGGTGTTTCTAAAAATGGCAAGTCTGTTAAAGAAAAGCAAACACGTGTGTGATGCTGAGCACAGAAGCCAAACACATACCAGGATTTCCCGGAGCTCTTCCTCTCGCTGCTGCTTCTCTTTGAGCAGCTGCTGGAGCAGGGAGCTGAGGGCCCAGCGCTGCTCCGAGATCATCTCCTGCAAACAAGACCACACCCCGCACCACCGTGAGCTGGTGGCAGCGCAGGAGTCCCGCAGTGGCACGATGGAGAAGGGCCTGGCCTCCCATTCACTCGGTTCTCTGCCCAATGCCTCCAGGCTGAGTTGGGGGACAAAGCTAAGAGGCCCTTCTGGCCCCCTTCCCCTAAGCCTGCATCTCTCTTCCTTGTGGGGTTAAGTCAGGCATGGGATCCTGGTGACTGATGACAATGGGATGGTAAGAAACATCAAACAAAAGAAATGACAAGCCGCAGGTGCCTGCCTTTGGTCTCCCAGACAACAGAGCACATGGGCAGAAGCAAATGGCGGGGAGGGGTGTGGGGCCCCACACAAATGGAGGTGCATGCAAACCAGAGCCTGGGGTCCCTGCTTCACTCCTGCACCTGCTCTTGGAAACCCCATGGGGGCCCTGACAGCCAGAGCCCTGCCGCACTCGTGGGCAGGGACTAGGGCACCCGCCAGGCACAATGGCTGCAGCTTCTCTGAGAGCAGCCCCAGTCCCCTCATCTCTGGAGATCGTTTCAAGGCTCACAAAGGGCTTTCCCTTGCTAGCTCAGCCTTCTCCGATGGCCTGATGGCACAGGCTGGGCCTGGAGGACCGCTGCCACCTTATGGAGTAGGGGAAGAAGTCCTGGAGGGGCAGAGGCCTGTCTAAGGGCACACAGCACACCTGTGGTGCACCTGAGACCAGGGATCCGGACCCCAGACCCTTCACTGCACTGAGGAGTCCATGGGATGGCTTGAGACTTCTCCACTGAGAACAGACACAGGGACAGTGACAGACCGAAGGCTCTGCTCAAACTCCTGGCACGGGCACATGTCCTCACACACCACCCCATGCAGCCCTCCATCTGCAGCTGGAGAGGCTGAGGTTCAGAGAGGGGAAAGGGCTGCCTCTCCTCCCCCACCTGCCAAAGTTGCACAGCAGGGCTGTGCTGGGCCACACCCGGCCCCCAGGCATCCAGTCCAGGACGCCAGCTGCCAGTCCCTGCTGCCCTCTCATCTGTGTGGGCAGGACTCCCGGGCTGGAGCCCCAGAGATGCTGCCTGCAGGGAGTTACACAGATGTGGCTGGGCCCTCTCCTCCAGACAACCCGGGACACCCAAAAGCTCCAGCCCTGGAGGATGTCTGCCCGGGGGCCTAAAGCACGGCCTACAGAGAGAGACAGGAGCTCAGCGGCGGGCCCGCACCCAGCACAGGAAACGCAGTGGAGATGGAGCAGGGGAACCTTGGCAATGAAACCCTCCTTCCTCTGACCCTCCTGCCTCGCAACAGGCTGACCACCTCTAACCTTGGCCTGCGCTGGGCCTTCTGGGGCTGGGGGGTGTCCTCTGGTGTCACAGCCACAGAGGAGCTCTGCCCTCTGTCTGCTGGGGAAGCCCTTGACTCCCAGGGGCTGTTGAGCAGCTGCCAGGGGCTGGTAGGGAGCACCAAGTAGGGGTCTCACCACGTGAAGGAGGGCAGGGGCAGGGAGCCCTACATACCTGGAGTGTCTCTGTGTCCAGGGACTTCCTCTTTAACTCCAGCTGTGTCAGCTGCAATAACTCAGTTTCTATTAACTTAATCTAAACAGAAGACGAGACAGGGGTTTTTTTTACTCACATTAACCACAGTTCAGTTTTGTGCTGCCACTCTCTGGTGACCAAGTGGGTCTAAGAAGCCTTTCTGGGGAGGCTGGGGAGGCTCTGGAATGAGGGGAACCTGTAGGCCTGGGAACCTTATCAAGGGGCTTGAACAAGAATTCGTTCCTTCATGGCCTCGCGTTCCTGGGGTCATGGACTTGCTTGTTGTGGCCAAAATTGTTTACCAAGAGGCCAGCACAGGATCTGTCCTAGAGTGTGCACAGGATAAAGGCTTGTGCAATGGAGAGGGGGCTTGCCTTGGGGATTCAGACCAGAGTAAAGCACAGACAGAGCTATCACCCAGCCTCCTGCTGGTCAAGTTCTCTTGTCCCTCGCATCGCTGTTGCAGGGGAGAGCAGAGGGTAATGGAAGTGACTGAGTAACAGTGGTAGTAGTAGCTGGTATGTCTTGAGCACCTACTATGTGCTAGGCCTGTGCTGCACACTTGATGTATCATATTTTATCAATTCTCTGGCTGTTAGGAAGTATTATTGCCTCCATTTTATAGACAAGAAAACTGAGGCTCAGAGAGGTTGTCACTTGCCCAAGGACACAGAGCAGGTAAGGGAGAGATCCCTTTCTCTGGGATGCCTCAGCTCAGGGTTTAAGGGCAACAGCTGACCTGGTCAAAACCATCTGCAGTGAGAATGTCGGGGGCTCTCGCACACTCTCCAGGGTGTGTCTAGGGGATTTTAGCCCTGGGCAGGGGTGGGGGTCAGACCCCACAGCCAGTACTTCTCTATCCTGTGCCCATGACCCTGTGACCCTCATCCCTAAGTCCCTATGACACCACCAACCCCTGGTCAGAGGAATGAGCTTCATGTCCGGCAATGTGGAATTGAAATTAAAGAGGGAAATTAAAAAGGTAAATTGGTCCAAAAAAAAAAAAAAGAAAGAAAGAAAAATAGAGAAAGAAAGAAGAAAAACATGCAAAAATGCAAAATTCAGTGTGCTGAACATGATGCAGGAGCACTCCCATAGCCTGACACTCACTTCAGCCCCAGCCCCAGCTCCACTCCACAGGCGGTGACCACCAGGCCATGTAGATGGGCTTGCCCAAGGACAGCTCAAAGGTCAGCAGCCAGCCTGCCCGGGGTGGGGGGGGGGGGTTCTTGTCATATGAGGGAGGGTCTATGAGGAGGAACGCCTCCTCCTGGGCCGAGGTCATTTTTCAGCAGGCGTCAGGACCACGGTGGCTCACAGCTCCCCCTGCCCTCTTCTGGGGGAAATACTATATGCCCCCGAGACACCTCTGTCTGTCTGAGCTGTAGGAGCGCTGGGGCCTGCGCTGGCTGCTTTTCCCAGTGGGGAAGTCCTGCCTGGAGCACGGACAGCAGAGGCAGCCAGAGCAGTCAAAGCCACACATCAGCACTGCCCTCCCTGGCCCAGGCGTGGTGGAGACCCGCCTCGCTGGCAAGACCCTCGCCAGACCCCGGAATGGGAGGCCTCTAGGCACCCTCCCAGCAGCCCTGACACAAGGTTGGGAGCAAAGGGAGGTTCTGAGGCCAAGGCCTCGACCTCTTGCTGGGCTAGCAAGACAAGGAGGTGGGGTTCAAACCTCAACTGCTGTGACCTGCCGCCCTGGAAGGCCACTCTGCAAGTCTCTGAGAGAGCAGATCCAGGGATCACGGCCCCAGCGCTCACCTGGCTCCTGATCTGCCGATGCATCAGGTCTTTCTTCACCTGGAGTGCCTCGAATGCAGCCTTCTGCATCGCGCTCTGCAACACAGACCACCAGCCCTCAGCAGGGGCTGTGCCCATACTTTTCCCTGCAGCCCCATCCCTGTGAAAAGCAAAAGCTGTGTACAAAGCACCTTAATGGATGGGTTTTTTTCTGAGAGAGGGAGAAGATTTCACCTCGCTTGTGTAACCCTTAAGATGATACTAGGGGCTCACTTCGGGCGGCCTCTACTTGATGCACTTCCGGCATCACACCCTGAGTTTCCAACACAGTGGACCGTGGGGGTGCTTTTACTGCCCCACTTCACAGATGGGGAGTGACACTCAGAGGCATGAATCAGCGGCGCTGGGACACACACCAAGCCTATCCAGCTCCCGAGTCCCACTTAACCACAAGGCCGATGCCTCCTCTGAGAAATGGAGAATTTTCCTCAGACAAGCTCCACAGATACTAAGTCAAACCATTTTAGAACAGAGATTGAAATTAGGGAGGAAGGAGCAGGGTGGGATGACAAACACGCAGAGAACGGGGAGAAAGGCGAGGGAAGAAGGGAGGCAGCCGCAAGACTCCCCACAGGGCTGCAGGAAAGAGCTGAACAGGCCGGTGGCTCACGTCTATAATCCCAGCACTTTGGGAGGCAGAGGCAGGAGGATTGCTTGAGCCCAGGAGTTTGAGACCAGCCTGAGCAACATAGGGAGACTCTGTCTCTACAAAAAATAAAAAAAATTAGCTGGGCATGGTGGCCCTATAGTCTCAGCTACTCAGGAGGCAAAGGTGGGAGGATCGTTTGAGCCCAGGAGTTTGAGGCTACAGTGAACTGTGATCACATCACTTCACTCATCCTGGGCAACAGAGCGAGACCTTGTCTTAAAACAAAAGAAAAGAAAAAAAGGAAAATAAAAAGCTAAGCAGGCCAGGCGCGGTGTCTGATGCCTGTAAATCCAGCACTTTGGGAGGCTGACGCGGGTGGATCAGCTGAGGTCAGGAGTTCGAGACCAGCCTGGCCAACGTGGCAAAACCCCGTCTCTACTAAAAATACAAAAATTAGTTGGGCGTGTTGGTAGGCGCCTGTAATCCTAGCTACTTGGGAGGCTGAGGCAGGAGAATCACTTGAACCTGGGAGACAGAGGTTGCAGTGAGCTGAGATCGCACCACTGCACTCCAAACTGGGCAACAAGAGTGAAACTCCATCTCAAAAAAAGAAAACAAAAACGCCAAACAGAGTAATATGGACACTGAAGGGGAGGAGGTCACAGGGGCCCTTCGTTTCATCCACTCAAGGGCCCTGCCAGGCACCTCCTGAGCACCACAGAGGTGAAAGAGCAGATAGCAGCACAGCAGGTCTGGGCATGAGAAGACGCCAGAGGTCCCACAGCGTCCTCTGTGGCCTGACCTCATGGTGTGGTCACCATCACCTCCTGCCACTTAAGTCCGTCCAGTGGAGCCCCCTACACAGGATGGGGGTAGGAGCCTCCCAGAGAGCAGGTGGAGGTGCTTCTGTGGATTTTAGTGACCAGAAGACCATCCCCCGGGCCCCCACTCAGCCTCTCTCTACCCCTCACCCTGATCACTTGTACATTTCTATGGTCACAAACCTCTGTGGTCCCACATGCTGTCTAGGAAGGGCTCTGTGTGGAGCTCTGCGCTCTGCCCTGGCTCCTGAACCTCCCTCCCGAGCCCCCACCCTCAGGCCTTGGGCAAGGGCTCACCTCCTGCAGGATCTGGCTGATGGCTTTGTTCTGATCCATTTGCTGCCATGACAGAATCTGCTGGAATCGTTCATCCATTTCGGCCATGCTGCCAGAAAGACAGCAAATTCATTCATTCTTGGAACGTTTCCCGAGCACCTACTATGTGCCAGGCCCCTTGGAGGAGATCAAGATAACCCATTTCTTCAGTGGACCACACTCATGGAGTACCTGCTGGGAGCTGGGCCCTGGGTGGGCCACAGACACTGAGTCTGTCTGAATCCCATGGCCTGGAGGGAAGGGGATCGAGTTGGGAGCTGGGAGAGAGAAGCTTCCAGGTCCTCTCACCCAACCCGCCACCAGAATCCCCTCCACAGCACCCCCCGGAAGTGGATGCCTGGCCTCTGCCCAGCCACCTCCATGGGTGGGGAGCTCCTGACTCCCATGGGTGGTGAGCCACCGAAGTGTGACAAAGTTGTCCTTCCCAGCATTCTCACCCTGGGCAGGGAGCAGGGAGCAGCCCTTGATTTGGGCACAAGAACCTGCAGCTTCACGTATGTCTGTGCTTTGGCACCATCTTGGTTGTTTGTTGTTGGTTTTTTTTTTTTGAGACAGAGTCTTGCTCTGTCACCCGGGCTAGAGTGCAGTGGTGTGATCTTGGCTCATTGCAACCTCCACCTCCCAGGTTCAAGCAATTTTCCTGCCTCAGCCTCCCAAGTAGCTGGGATTACACGCACCTACCGCCATGTTTGGCTAATTTTTTGTATTTTTAGTAGAGACAGGGTTTTACCATGTTGGCCAGGCTGGTCTCGAACTCCTCACCTCAGGTGACCCACCCACCTTGGCCTCCCAAAGTGCTGGGATTACAGGTGTGAACCACTGCACCCAGCCACCATCTTGGTTTTGTTTGTTTCATAATAGCAATTATTTTTTTCCAGTGAGGTCCCTGCTTCACAACAATAGCAAGTATTTATTGGACCTTTATGCACTAGACATTATGCTCATTAACACTCATCAACTCCTCCACCAACTCTACAGGTAGGTACTATGATTTACCTGATAAGGAATCTGAAGCCCAAGGAAGGAAAGAGACTTGCCTGAGACCTCACGGTTAGTAAGCAGAAGTGGGACCTGGATCCAGGTCTGTTTGACTCCTGCGCTTGCAACTCCTAAGCACAGTGTCATATATCAGGAAAGGGGGGAGAAATTCCCACATCTGCAGGGACCCACGGGAGGCCGGCACAGTCCAGGTGCCCTGGAGGGTGGCAGCTGTGCCAGCCACCTGCATGGGAGGAGAAACAGGGCATCCAGGGCTGCTGGCCTGTCCCTTTCTGGGGCTCCTGGGCACTGACTGAGTTTTCCCCACTGGCTCTGCTGGGCACCTGTGGAACCTCCAACAAACCCACAGTGCACAGTGAGCACAGGGAGCCGGACCCCAGAGCGGCCATCAGCATGAAAGCAACCCCTTCACTTATCCCTCCAGGGCATCCCACCCCCAACTGTGGGGGCCCTCAGACACTGATGAGTGTACCACAGTCAAGAGCACACCCCTCCCCTCTGCTGGGCTCAAATCCTGGCTCTGCCACCTGCTGGCTGTGCTTCCTTGGGTGCGTTATACAGTTTCTTAGAACCTGAGTCGCGATTGTGAAATTGGGCTAATAACAATACAGTCCCTCCTAAAATCAATCAGCGAATGCGGTTCATTGCTTAGCCGAGTGCCTGCCACACAGGGAGTGCAAAAGAAATGGGAGTGACTGTTACCACTTTAACACAGCCCAACGCTGAATCATGGACCAGGCTAGAAAACTCAGGAAGAGCAGATATCACTTGCCCCTAATGGCAGAGCGGAGGCTGGGGTGGCCCAGGGCGGGAGGTTTAGTGCCCAGCTCTCATCCCACGGTCTTGGGCCCTGAGCCAGCTCCCCCAGCTCCCTCACCTGGGAGTCCTCTTCCTTACCTTACCTGTAACAGGCCTGCTGGACCAAGTTCTGCCTCTGAGATTCGTAGGCCATCTGGATGAGCCGGTTCTTACAGCTCTCAGTCAGCATCTGCTGCATGGCAGCTGTGGGAACATGAGGTGGGGACAGCTGAGTGGAGTGGCTGCTCCTGGGGCGCCTGGGCAGGGAGGCAGCAGGGATTTCCACGGGAACTGAGGAACAGGCCTTCAGGCCTCACCTGGTTACCTACCTGATAGTCACCTTAAAAAAACCCTTTGTTCCTTTTTGTTTTGTTTTGTTTTTTGAGATGGAGTCTCACTCTGTCACCCAGGCTGGAGTGCAGTGGTGCAATCTCGGCTCACTGCAAGCTCTGCCTCCCAGGTTCACGCCATTCTCCTCCTCAGCCTCCCGAGTAGGTGGGACTACAGGCGCCCGCCACCACACCTGGCTAATTTTTTGTATTATTAATGGAGACAGGTAATGTGTTAGCCAGGATGGTCTCGATCTCTTGACCTCACGATCCGCCTGCCTTGGCCTCCCAAAGTGCTGGGATTACAGGTGTGAGCCACTGCGCCTGGCCTGTTCTTTTTAACTATAAAAGCAACGTATGCTTGGAAGGCTAATTGTAAAACACTGAATAGCACATACATAAAATCTCCTGTGATCTTGTCATCCAGAAATATTATTCCATTTTGATATATATTCTTCTAGTCAATTTTTATGCATTTAGGAATTAAAAAAATTAAAATAGGCCAGGCATGGTGGCTTATGCCTGTAATCCCAGCACTTTGGGAAGCCAAGGCAGGTGGATCACCTGAGGTCAGGAGTTCGAGACCAGCCTGGCCAACATGGCGAAACTGTGTCTCTACTAAAAATACAAAAATTAGCCAGGCATGGTGGCAGGTGCCTGAAATCTCAGCTACTTGGGAGTCTGAGGCAGGAGAATCGCTTGAACCTGGGAGGCAGAGGTTGCAGTGAGCTGAGATCATGCCACTGCACTCCAGCCTGGGCAACAGAGCAAGACCCTATCTCAAAAAAAAAAAAAAAAAAAGAAAAGAAAAGAGAAAAGAAAAGAAAAATCAAAAAATTAAAATACTTGAAAGAAGGAACTAGAATAGATATTTGTACACACAAATTTGTAGCATTATTCATAACAGTCAAAAAGTGGAAACAACCCAAATACCCATTGATAGATGAATGGATAAATAAAATGTAGAGGCTGGACATGGCGGCTCACACCTGTAATATAAGCACTTATGGGAGGCCAAGGTGGGAGGACTGCTTGAGCCCAGGAGTTTGAGACCGGCCTGGGCAACAGAGTGAGACCCTATCTCAAAAAGAAAAAAAATTAGCCAGGTGAGGTGGTGTATGTCTGTAGTCCCCACTACTTGGGAGGCTGTAGTGGGAGGATTGCTTGAGCCCAGGAGGTGGAGGCTGCAGTGAGCATGTTCACACCACTGCCCTCCAGCCTGGTGACACAGCAAGGAAAAAAGAAAGAAAGAAAGAAAATGTGGCATATACAGGCAATGCAACGTTATTTAGTATTAAAAAGGAAGAAAATTTTTCCCTGGTAGGCCAGTGTTTAGAAATAAAGAAACAGAAAAAAAAAAAGGGAAAGAAATTCAAACACATGCTACAACATGGATGAACCCGAGGACATTATGCTAAGTGAAATACGATAGACACAAAAGGAGAAATATTGTATGACTCCACATATAGGAGGTACTTATAACAGTCAAATCCATACACAGAAAGTAGAATGTTGATTCCCAGGGGCTGAGGGGAAGGGGGCACAGGGAGTTACTGTTTACTAGGGACAGTTTCAGTTGAGAAAGATGAAAAAGTTCTGGCGGTGGATGGTGGTGGCAGTTGTACAACAATAATGCCACAGAACTAATAAATTTTAAAATGAAGGCCAGGCACGGTGGCTCACGCCTGTAATCCCAGAACTTCAGGAGGTCGAGGCAGGCGATCACTTGAGGTCAGGAGTTCAAGAGCAGCCTGGCCAACAAGGTAAAACCCCGTCTCTACTAAAAATACAAAAATTAGTCTGGTGAGCCGGGCGCAGTGGCTCACGCTTGTAATCCCAGCACTTTGGGAGGCTGAGGCGGGCGGATCACGAGGTCAGGAGATCGAGACCACGGTGAAACTCCGCCTCTACTAAAAAATACAAAAAAATTAGCCGGGCGTGGTGGCGGGCCCCTATAGTCCCAGCTACTTGGAGAGGCTGAGGCAGGAGAATGGCGTGAACCCAGGAGGCGGAGCTTGCAGTGAGCCGAGATTGCGCCACTGCACTCCAGCCTGGGCAACAGAGCGAGACTCTGTCTCAAAAAAAAAAAAAAAAAAAAAAAAATTAGTGTGGTGTGGTGGTGTGCGTCTGTGATCCCAGCTACTCAGAGGCTGAGGCAGGAGAATTGCTTAAACCTGGGAGGCGGAGGTTGCAGTGATCCAAGATCGCACCACTGTACTCCAGCCTGAGCGACAGAGCGAGACTTTGTCTCAAAACAGAAATAAAATAAAGTGATTAAGATGGTAAAGTTTACATCATGCATATTTTACAATTAAAAAAATGAAAATGGTATCATCCCACTTCCCACTTTTTATGAACACTCCCCATGATAACATGCTAATGGATGCTAATACTGCAGAGTGCCACAGCACATGGATCACCAACATTTATTCAAACAATCCTCTATTTGGGGGCATCTGGACTTTCTTTTTGTTTTTTTGAGAAATGGTCTTGCTGTGTTACCCAGGCTGGAGTGCAGTAGTGTGATGACAGCTCACTGCAGCCTTGAACTTCTGGGCTCATGTGATCCTCTAGCCTCGGCTTCCTAAAGCACTGGGATTACAGGCATGAGCCCCCACACCTGGCCCATTTCCTCCATTTTATAACTAAGAAAATCGAGGCTTAGAAAAGTTGGGGAGCAGTGAGCAGTAATGTCCCTAAGGTCACATGGTGAGTGTCTGAACTGGGACTCTGCATCCACGTCTAGGCTGACCCCAGAGCCTGTGCTCCATGGCAGGACTTGACTGCCTCTCTCGAGGGCTAACACTCAGGGCCCTCCCTGCACGGCCAACAGAGGGAGGGCCATCCACCCCGCCAGCCCAGCCAGCAGGCAGCGTGCTCACGAGCTCCCCATCCCGAAACTCACAGGCAACCTCACGTCGCCGCAGGTTCTCAGTCTCCTCCTGGGTTATGGACATCAACTGTTCCATTCTTATTCTAGAAAAAAATCCGTCCATTCATTCAGCAAATTTAACATTTCCAACAGGGAATCCCAGCAGATGACCACCTCCTCCAGGAAGTCCTCCTTAATTTGGCAACCTACACCTGGATGGGCTCTCTGGACGCCTACCGCATCACAAGCAACGCTTGGGGCCCTGTTCGCCTTCAGCCTGTAGTTCGAGTATCTTGTGTAAAAAGATGGACACTCCCTTAGAAAATGGGCAAAAAAAGCAAATAGCCAATGCTGAAATTCAAGTGATCAATAAACATCTGGAAAGATGCTTAACATAACTGGTAACTAAAGAAAGTAAAATCTTTTCACCTACTAGGTTGGTTGACAGTAATAAAACTGGTAACTGCTGTTGATGGTGATGGTGGTGGAGAAATGGGCACTTTCCTACACTGCTGAGAGGAGTGTAAACTGGCAGAATGTTTTTGGGAAGGTAAGTTGGCACCTAGCAAAATGTCCTTTAAATATTTCCTTCACAAATAGTCACATGGCTGGGTGCAGTGGCTCACACCTGTAATCCCAGCACTTTGGGAGCCTGAGGCGGGAGGATGACTTGAGGTCAGGAGTTTGAGACCAGCCTGGCCAACATGGTGAAACCCCATCTCTACTAAAAATACAAAAATCAGCCAGACCTGGTGGTATGCGCCTGTAGTCCTAGCTACTCAGGATGCTGAGGCAGGAGAATCACTTGAACCTGGGAGGTGGAGGTTGCAGTGAGCCGAGATCATGCCACTGCACTCCAGCCTGGGTGACAGAGTGAGACTCCGTCTCAAAAAAAAAAAAAAAAAGATATCCTAAAAATTCTGCTATAAATATAGCCTGTCACTTTTTCCATTAGCAATATGTTATGTTTTCCCTTAATGAGAAATATTATTCAGTAAGACATTTAATGGCTGCAGGTTATTCCTCCATACATAATTTATGTAACTAAATAATTTTTCTTTCCAGAAACGTAGATTTTTTTTCTGAATTTTTTTTGTTTTAGCTGGAACCACAGGCGTCTGCCACCACTCTTGGCTAAGTTTTGATTTTTAGTAGAGACAGGGTTTTGCCATGTTGGCCAGGATGGTCTCAAACTCCTGACCTCAAGTGATCCACCCACCTCGGCCTCCCAAAGTGCTGGGGTTACAGATGTGAGCCACTGCGCCTGGCCTGAACTTTTTATACTAGGAATATAGTTGGACATTATATATCTAGCCTTATTCATGTCTCTGAATGTTTTTCAGGAGTGTATATGTTTTAATGAACTTGAAGACAATGATTCTTTGTAATTAAATATCGTCTAAGGAGGTGAATCTCCTCATAGCTTTAGGGAAATGTCCTGGCATAATCCTCTGGAGAATCACAAGACATTCTCTCCTCAAAGCTGCCCTCCTCGGCGGGGAGCAGTGGCTCACGCCTACAATCCCAGCACTTTGGGAGGCCGAGGCGGGCGGCTCACGAGGTCAGGAGATCGAGACCATCCTGGCCAACATGGTGAAACCCCATCTATACTAAAATACAAAAAATTAGCTGGTGGTGGTATGCGCCTGTAGTCCCAGCTACTCGGGAGGCTGAAGCAGGGGAATCGCTTGGACCCGGGTGGCAGGGGTTGCATTGAGCCGAGATTGCACCACTGCACTCCAGCCTGGCGACAGTGCAAGACTCCATCTCAAAAAAAAAAAAAAAAAATGCTGCCCTCCCCTGGAAGAACACTTACCTTTCATTTTCCAGCGATTTCAAAATCTCGGAGCTTTTCTTTTGTCTGTGGAGAAAATCATAAAAGGTCCTGGCAGTCACCAGCAAGCCTGTTTCCTGTCTCACTGCGTTAGCTGTGCAGAGGGGCTTAGGAAATGGGCTGGGGGCACCTTAGCTCCACCACCCTGAAGCTCTGGGTTCTTAGCCAGTTACTGAAACCACTCAAGTCCCAGGTTTCCTCACCTATGAAATTAGAAGAATAAAAAAACCCAGCCGAGCACGGTGGCTCACATCTGTAATCCCAGCACTTTGGGAGGCTGAAGTGGATAGATCACTTGAGGTCAGAAGTTCGAGACCAGCCTGGTCAACATGGAGAAACCCTGTCTCTACAAAAATTAGCTGGGCGTGGTGGCACAAGCCTGTAGTCCCAGCTCCCTGGGAGGCTGAGGCAAGATAATTGCTTGAACCTGGGAGGAGGAGGTTGCAGTGAGCCGAGATCACACCACTGCACTCTAGCCTCAGTGACACAGCGAGACTCTGTCTCAAACAAAACACAGTGGAAACAACCCAGCTTCTTGATGCATTTGTAAAGAGTTAATGAGGAAATAGACGTAACAAGCTTGGCACATAAGAAGCACCCAACAAGTGACTGGTTTCCTGAACTCATGCAGGTACTTTTGAAACTGACAGGTGAGGGAGGAACGAGTGATTCAGGGTTAGAAAAAAGAGGCCTAGAAGCAGCAGGGCATATGGCTAGAGCCTGTTTCTGGAATTGACCTGCAATGGACCCCCTCACTAGACTTCTCAGGCTTTTCTGGCGCCATGTCTCCCCAGCCCCATCAAAATCTGCTCTTAGTAGCTCCTGCCTTGCACAGGGTTTGTTAAGGCAAATCTCACTACAGGTGAATAGCTGACCTCAGTGCAACAGGTTACGTAGAACCCAAAATATGGAGCAGGATGTGATCCCAACTATCTTGTCAAACCCACTCACTTTATAGATGGGAAGCTTGGGGCCCAAGTGGGGAAACACTTGCCCGAGGCCACAGGTCCAATCTGGTAGCAGTCTCATGCTAAGAAACCAGACTTTGTAATGCCTGGGTCAGATTCTTTTCTCTGTACGCTGTGCCAGTTGAAGCACCCAGACTGGATCCTGACAAGGGAAGCCCGGGGCAGGGGCAGAGGCGGTGAGGGAGAAACACACTCCTCCTGGCTCCTCAGGGGACTGCGTGGGGAAGGACTCGGGCTGGGGCCGAGGAGCAGAGCCTGACCTCTGATTGTCCCGCAGCAGCTTCTGGATCCGGCTGGAGATGTTCTGTTCTGTCTGCTTCAGCTGCTCCTGCAGCCGTTGCCGCTCTGCGTCGAGGTGGCGCTGGCGCTCACTCAGGCCCTGCTCCAGCCGGGACCGCTCCTGCAGCAGGAGGTAGGGGTCCTGAGCCCCTGGGACCCCCTCAGACACTGTGAGGGGTACTGACTGGGGTTAGGAGGCTGGCTTTCCCACCCCGCTTTGCCAGTCCTTTCTGTGTGACCTTGGGCCGGCTCCTCCCAGTAGGCTACAGAGTGTCCACCTGCACACAGGGAGGCTGGGCTGGGTGATCTGTAAGGGCCCTCCCAGGTACTGGGGGACAGAGGAAGTGACATCTTCATCCCATTGCCTTTCCACATCCCAGGGACCTTGGCCCAAGCCAAGAGGCCACTGGCTGGGAGGTGCAGCCAGGCTGGACCCTAGCAGGCAGCTCACAAACCTCCTTGACCGTCTGAAGGATCTCATCCTTCTGGCTGCTGCTCTGCTGAAGGAGCTGGGCATGCTCCCGCTGCCCCAGTTCCAGGCGCCGTTCAAACTCGAGCTTCTCCAGCATCTTCTCTTCCTGCAAGACACAGATCCTGGTGACTGTCAGCACAGGCCCTGGGCGAGTTAGGACACAGAAGTCGGGAGAATCCATCCCTCAACACTGACAGGGCAGGCTCCAGGTCTTCATGCTGAGCAACCCCCACTCCCCTCCAGGGCCCAACTGTAATAAAACAAGCTGTTATAACAGGAAGAGGCTAGTGGTCTAGAGCCCGGTGCTGGGCTCAACCCCACTGAGCCTCGGTCTCTGCACCTGTCCCATGGATGCTCTACCACCCACCTGAGGCAGATGAGGATGCAGCAGACCATGTATGTAAGAGGAAGGCATTACTGTGACCTCTAATTCTGAGCTGGGAAGAAGTCATTTTCTCAAATATTTTATGAGTTGAGTTGAGATCTTTAATGAGAAAAGAGTGACAGAAGGGTAAAGGCATTTTCTTACCTTCCTCTTCTCATAGTCTGAGAACCTGTTCTGGGAGGAAAAAAAGACAGTGGTCAAGAGAGGGTGGCAGCAGTGGTTCTCCCTGGCATGGGCACCAGGAACCCCCGGGTGGCCTGATGTTATACAGACTCTGGCCCACCCCAGACCACTGCCTCAGAATGGTGGGGTCGGGGGATGAGGGGATCCATATTGATCAAGGGCACCAGGTGGTTCCAATGGACACCTGATGAGAACCCCTGGGCTGCCACTGTGTGCATGGCACTGTAGGAGGGGGCTCTTCAAGCCATTTCTGGGATGCAGCCCTGAGCAGGGATGGTGGTCTGAAGAGCAGAGCAGGAAATGGGATATCTGATGCCCATGGATGTCTGCGTAACACACCTACAGCACCGAGTTCCAGTCCACCAAAATACTCATAATGCACAAAAGCGTGGGTACAACTTCTTGCAAAATTATTCAAAAGAGCAAAAACACTGGAAATAACTCATACATCTATCAATGTCCATAAGTCATGGTGCATCCATACAGTGGACTATTACATAACTGCCAACGGGGCGAATGCGTGAGATCCCTCACCTGTGTGTAGCACGATTCTACTTTTGCAAAGACATCATCAAGAAAACTCAACTCTGGGCATATGTGTGAAGGTATTGAGTCAAACGTCAAGAACGACAGTCATTAATCAGTCAACGATGACTACCTCCAGGCAGTGGGAGTGCAGGGTGGAAGGGTTGACATTCACATGGTTTGTAATTGTCTGTATTGTTTAAATTTATAACAAGGAGCAGGTATTAAACATCAATAATGTAATGTAATTACTGGTGTTTAATTAATTAATTTATTATTGGTGTAATTAAACAGCAATACATACATACACAAAAGTTAGGTTTTTTTGTTTTTTTTTTTTTTGAGACAGAGTTTTGCTCTTGTTGCCCAGGCTGGAGTACAATGGCACAATCTTGGCTCACTGCAACCTCCACCTCCCGGGTTCAAGCAATTCTCCTGCCTCAACCTCCTGAGTAGCTGGGATTACAGGCACCCAACACCACATCTGGCTGATTTTTTGTATTTTTAGTAGAGACAGGGTTTCACCATGTTGGCCAAGCTGGTCTAGAACTCCTGACCTCAGGTGATCCATTTGCCTCAGCCTCCCAAAGTGCTGGGATTATAGGCATGAGCCACCGCGCCCGGCCCACACAAGTTTTTTCTTTGAGATGGAGTCTCACTCTTGCCCACGCTGGAGTGCAGTGGCACAATCTCAGCTCACTGCAGCCTCGACCTCCTGGGCTCTAGTGATCCTCCCACCTCAGCCTCCTAAGTAGCTGGGACTGCAGGCACGCACCCACCATGCCTGGCTAATTTTTTGTATTTTTGGTGGAGACGATGTCTTGCTATGTTACCCAGGATGGTCTCAAACTCCTGAGCTCAAGCATCCGCCCGACTCGGCCTCCCAAAGTGCTGGGATTATAGGCGTGAGCCACTGCACCCGGCACACGGGTATTTTCTGAATGGTCCTTCTATTTAGTTATCCTGCTCTGAGAACAGGATCAGTCTCTGAATTATAAAAGCAGCAACCTATAAAAAGGATTTTTCCTATGCCAATGGTAGGAATATAATTTTAAAATTAATCTTCAATTATACAGATAACATCTCAATATATTCTCCTTGTAAAAGTTTGAAACATGGTATAAAAAACCTAAAGCACCTACTAAGCACTCCAGCCTAACCCTGGTTCCCCTCCCATCCCACACCTCCTGTCAGGTGTAACTGTCATTATCAGGCCCAAGGCATGCATCTGTACATATACAATTTGTGCCTTTGGGAAAGAAATATATTTGTATTTGTGGGCATATATAAACGTATTTTTTAATCAAGTATAATCTATTTACTGTAATTCACCCAATATAAGTGAACAATTCTATGAATCTTTATATATGCATAGAGTTCTGTAACCTCTAAACACAATCAAGATAGAAAACAATACTGGGCCGGGCGCGGTGGCTCACGCTTGTAATCCCAACACTTTGGGAGGCTGAGGCGGGCAGATCACAAGGTCAGGAGATCGAGGCCATCCTGGCTAACATGGTGAAACCCCGTCTCTACTAAAAAATACAAAAAATTAGCCAGGTGTGGTGGCGGGCGCCTGTAGTCCCAGCTACTCGGGTGGCTGGGGCAGGAGAATGGTGTGAACCTGGGAGGCGGAGCTTGCAGTGAGCCAAGATTGCGCCACTGCACTCCAGCCTGGGTGACAGAGTGAGACTCCGTCTCAAAAAAAATAAATAAAATAAAAAATAAAAAAAAATAAAAAAAATAAAAAAATAAAATAAATAAATAAATGAAAACAATTCTGGCCAGGTGCAGTGGCTCACGCCTGTAATCCCAGCACTTTGGGAGGCTGAGGCAGGTGGATCACTTGAGTTCAGGAGTTCGAGACCAGACTGGCCGGCATGGTGAAACCCCATCTCTACTAACAAAATACAAAACTTAGCCAGGCGTGGTGGCGGGCGCCTGTAATCCCAGCTACCCGGGAGGCTAAGGCAGGAGAATCGCTTGAACCTGACAGGCAGAGGTTGCAGTGAGCTGAGATCACGCCACTGCACTCCAGCCTGGGCGATAGAGTGAGACTCTGTCTCAAAAAGAAAAAAGAAAACAATTCCATTATCCTCGAAAATTCCCTCATGCCACTTCATCATCAAATCCTCTTCCCACTCCAGCCACTGGCAACTACCTATCTGTTTCCTTTTTTTGTTTTGAGTTTTTTCCTTTTTTGAGACAGGGTCTAGTTCTGTTACTCAGGGTGGGGTGCAGTGGCATAATCTTGGCTCACTGCAAACTCCAACCTCCTGGGCTTAAGCCATCCTCCCACTTTAGCCTCCCTAGTAGCCGGGACCACAGGCATGTGCCACCATGCCTAGCTAATTTTTTTGTATTTTTTGTAGAGACAGGGTCTCGCCACATTGCCCAGGCTGGTGTTGATTAGGTTTTCTTTTTAAACATAAAAATGGAAATAGACTAGCCCATCCTGTTCTGCAATCGGCCCTTTTCACTAATCCATGCATCCTGGTGAACCGAGGCTCAAATGCTCCCTTTCATGGTGTGCACATGACCCAGGGGCAGCCCCTTCTCACTGACAAACATTTGGGGGGCATCTAATACTACAAATAAGGCTGCAATAAACATTCCTGCAAATGTCTCCTCATGCAAGCATTTCTCTTGGGTATACATTGAGAAGCAGAACTTCTGGATCATGGGCTGTGCCCATGAAAATTTTTGACATCTGGCGGGTGTGGTGGCTCACACCTGTAATCCCAGCACTTCGGGAAGCTGAGGTGGGCGGATCACTTGAGGTCAGGAGTTCCTGACCAGCCTGGCCAACATGGCAAAACCCCGTCTCTACTAAAAATACAAAATTAGCCGGGCATGATGGTGCATGCCTGTAATCCCAGCTACTTGGGAGGCTGAGGCAGGAGAATTGTTTGAACCTGGGAGGCGGAGGTTGTAGTGAGCCGAGATCGCACCACTGCACTCCAGCCTGGGCAACAGAGTGAGACTCCATCTCAAAATAAATAAATAAATAATAAAAAAAATTGTTTTGACATTTACTGTCAAATTATCCTCCAAAGTAGTGATACCAATTTTCACTCCTAAGAGCAGTTTATAAGGACACCTGTTGTCCCACACTCCGGCCAACAGAAATTGTCATGTCAAAATATGTGCCAATCTTGAGGAAGGAAATAGTATTTCAGTGTTGTTTTAACTTACATGCCTCTCCTCTGATTACCAGCAAAGTTGGCATTTTTAAATGTTTATTTATTTGTTTGAGACAGAGTCTCACTCTGTCACCTAGACAGGCTGGAGTGCAGTGGCGCAATCTCAGCATACTGCAACCTCCGCCTCCTGGATTCAAGTGATTCTTGTGCCTCAGCCTCCTGAGTAGCTGGGATTACAGGTGCACGCCACCGTGCCTGGCTAAGTTTTGCATTTTCAGTAGAGACAGGGTTTTACTACGTTGACCAAGCTTGTCTCAAACTCCTGGCCTCAAGTGATCCACCTACTTCGGCCTCCCAGTATTTTTTCTATTGGGATGGTTTTCTTCTTACTCATTGGAAAGAGTTCTTTTTTTTTTTTGAGATGGAGTCTTGCTCTGTCACCCAGGCTGGAGTGCAGTGGAGCAATCTCAGCTCACTGCAAACTCCGCCTCCCGGGTTCATGCCATTCTCCTGCCTCAGCCTCCCGAGTAGTTGGGACTACAGGCGCCCGCCACTGCGCCCGGCTAATTTTTTGTTTTTTTAGTAGAGACAGGGTTTCACTGTGTTAGCCAGGATGGTCTCGATCTCCTGACCTCATGATCCACCCGCCTCGGCCTCCCAAAGTGCTGGGATTAACAGGCGTGAGCCACTGCGCCTGGCGGAAAGAGTTCTTTCTATGCTCAATCTACGAATTCTTCAGCAAGTGACTGTGTTGCAAATATTTTCTGAGAACGTGAACTGGCACAATTTTCCCATACAGCCTTCTCCTTCCCTCTCTAATTCTTGTTGAACTGTAAAATAATAATAATAATAATAATAAAATCCCAAATGCATTCCCAGCAGCCGTGGAAAATGGAAAAGGGTGGCATCTAGGGACCAGAGATTAAGAGTCAGTGGAAGATATGAAGCCAAATGCTCGGCAGCTGGCACTCCTGCCCGGTGATGGCCTCCCCCATCTACCAGCCAGCAGAGGACCCTGGATCGTGAGCCTTGGGGATGGGGGCAGAGGGTGCACCCAGGCTAATGTGGCAAACCCTTTGAGCTTTCTCCTCTGTGTTGTCCTGTGCTAGCTTGTCGCCAGGACCTGACAGGGCCAGCCTGTCACTGGTGCTCACACATGTGCGTGTCTGACTCCTTCACTAGACCCAGAGCATGGTGGGTGTGTGTCCCAGACAGTGAATAGCATTTTGTCCAGAAGTATTTGCTGAGAGATAGCAATGAACATTACAGACACAATCCCTATTCTCACAAAGCTTCATCCAGCAGGGGAGACAGACATGAGACAGATCATTTCCCATAGAGTTCCTCATCAATTTAGCGCCGTGGTAAGTGCTACCAAGGAACTGTGCAGGGCACTCTGATAACACACAACAGGAGACCTGACCTCGATTGGAGCTTCTCAGAGGATGTAATATTTAAACTGAGAACTGAAGGAGGCTGAGCATGGTGGCTCATGCCTATAATCCCAGCACTTTGGGAGTCTGAGGCGGGAGGATCACTTGAGCCCGGGAGGTTAAGGCTGCAGTGAGCTATGATCACACCACTGCACTCCAGCCTGGGTGACAGAGCAAGACCCTGTCTCAAAAAAAGGAACAAAAACAAAAAAAACAAAAAAGAACTGAAGGATAAGACAAGTGAGTGGGGAAATTCCAGACAGAGGGAGCTGCTTGTTCAAAGGCCCTGAAGAGGGAAGGATCGTGGTTAGTTCAGGGAACAGACAGTAGCAGGGCACAGCTTGTGCTTGGCAAGCTGGTGGGGTGAGGCTGCCACAGCAGGCCTTGAAAAAACAGTTCACCCCTCCCTCCCTCCCACCCTCCCTCCTTCCTTCCTTTTCTTTTTTGAGACGGTTTCCCTCTGTTGCCCAGGCTGGAGTGCAGTGGCGTGATCTCGGCTCACTGCAACCTCCCTGCCTTGGGCTCCCGTGATTCTCCTGCCTCAGCCTGCCGAGTGCCTGGGATTGCAGGCACGCACCGCCACGCCTGGCTTTTTGTATTTTTGGTGGAGACGGGGTTTCGCCATGTTGGCCAGGCTGGTCTCC
The DNA here is from genome assembly GCF_028878055.3 of Symphalangus syndactylus. Lineage (NCBI taxonomy): Eukaryota > Metazoa > Chordata > Mammalia > Primates > Hylobatidae > Symphalangus > Symphalangus syndactylus. Next base: position 17,352,656 of record NC_072425.2, read on the forward strand.
CAACTCCTGACCTCGAGTGATCTGCCTGCCTCGGCCTCCTGAAGTGCTGGGATTACAGACGGAGTCTCGCTCACTCAGTGCTCAATGTTGCCCAGGCTGGAATGCAGTGGCATGATCTCGGCTCCCTACAACCTCCACCTCCCAGGCGCCTGCCTTGGCCTCCCAAAGTGCTAAGATTACAGCCTCTGTCCAGCCGCCACCAGTCTAGGAAGTGAGGAGCGTCTCTGCCTGGCCGCCCATTGTCTGGGATGTGAGGAGCCCCTGTGCCCAGCCACCCTGTCTGGGAAGTGAGGAGGGCCTCTGCCTGGCCGCTGTGCAACCTTCCAAGGGTGAAGTGACAGCCTTTCTGCAGGTGTACCCAACAGCTCCAAAGAGACAGCGACCATCGAGAACGGGCCATGATGACGATGACGGTTTTGTCGAAAAGAAAAGGGGGAAATGTGGGGAAAAGAAAGAGAGATCAGATTGTTACTGTGTCTGTGTAGAAAGAAGTAGACATAGGAGACTCCATTTTGTTCTGTACTAAGAAAAATTCTTCTGCCTTGGGATGCTGTTAATCTATAACCTTACCCCCAACCCCGTGCTCTCTGAAACATGTGCTGTGTCAACTCAGGGTTAAATGGATTAAGGGCTGTACAAGATGTGCTTTGTTAAACAGACGCTTGAAGGCAAAAAATAAAATAAAATAAAATAATAAAAAACAAAGAAAGAAAGACGTTATATGGAAAAAAAATAAAGAAAAAGCAGTTCAACTCGTCAGGGGGCCAGTTCTAGTTCTATGGAGGAATCTGGGAGCTGCAGCTCTGAACCACCGCCCCCTTCCATTCCCAGCTCCCTCAACACACACACACACGCACACACACACGCACACACACACGCACACATGTATGCATGCAGCAGGCTGGCTTGTCTTACCTGCCACTCTAACTCCTCTCTTGAGAATCTGTCCGTGGGCCCATCAGGGCTGTCCCGAGAGTTCTCGGTTCCATCTTGCTCCAGAACTGGCAGCAAGTACTGAGAAGGGGGGTAGTATTCCAGCCCTGACTCTGTAAGAGAGGGGACACAAGCTGACCAGGAAGGAGGAGACAGCTGAGGGACCCAGAGACACCCGCTCCCACTGCCAGGGCAGCCGGCCCCACCCTGACTCAGCCACTGCTCTCCTCTCCCCTAGCCTGGGCGCTCCGTGTTTTTCACCGGTCCTAGCCCTGGGCCTGGAATGTGGCAGGTGCTCAGTAAATGTCAGTGGAGTGAGTCAATGGGTACTGGCTACACTTTCCACCTCTTTACCATCCAAGTGAGAATGAGGTGATGAAAAAGCCTGAGATAAGAAGTCAAACCTGCGTCCTAGATCCAGCTCTACCAATAATTCCCTGAATGTGAGACCTTGGGCAAGAAGCTTTCCTTCTCTGGCCATGTGTAGTTTTGCCTGTAAAATTTCAAAGGGTTCATACTTTAGACTCACTTCCTATTTGGCTGTTTGTCTTTTTCCTGTTGATTTGTAGGTGCTCTTTATATATTGCAGTTAATAACCTTAGGTCTGTAATATATTGTAACTATCTTCTTCCAGGTGGTAACTGGTCTTTTAACTTTGATGATGGTGTCCTTCCGGGGTAAACAAGTTGTTAAGTTTTGATGTACTCAAAGTTATCTTTTTTCCCCTCATGGGAAGGATACAGTCACGTCACAAGAAATACTAAAAATGGGCAGGAGACGTATGAAAAATATTCACAGAATCAAGGAAGTGACATTAGAATAATAAGGGGCTCTCTTGTTATCCATCCGATTAGCAGACTCTTTAAGAAAATACTGCGTGTTATGCAGGTTGTGAAGGGGGAGAGAGGTCCTCCCAGCCACTCCTCATGGGATGGAGACTGGTGGGACCTCTTCCCAGGCACCCTAGGGCGCTCGTGCGCTCTCACCCACCCTAGGGGAAAGTGCACACGGTGACAGAGAGGTGTCGGTTCAAATGTTCAGAACAGCAGGAAACTGGAAATGCCCTCCAAGTTCACCACAGGGATGGCTACGAAGCTACAGGTGCCACCACATGAAATCCTGTGACCAGTTTAAGGGGACATTCAAACTATATTATGAGACAGGAAAATACCCAAGACTTTTCTTGAGAGAAAAAAAAGCAAGGCATAGAATCACATCATATGATATCTTTTATGGTTTCTTTAATGTTTATTTTTATTTTTATTTATTTATTTATTTATTTGAGATGGAGTCTTGCTCTGTCACCCGGGCTGGAGTGCAGTGGCGCAATCTCGGCTCACTGTAACCTCTGCCTTCTGGGTTAAAGCAATTCTCCTGCCTCAACCTCCCAAGTAGTTGGGATTACAGGCAAGTGCCACTACGCCCAGCTAATTTTGTATTTTTAGTAGAGACAGGGTTTCCACTTGTTGGTAAGGGTGGTCTCGAACTCCTGACCTCAGGGGATCCTCCAGCCTTGGTCTCTCAAAGTTATGGGATTATAGGTGTGAGCCACCATGCCCAGCCTCTTTAATGTTTTTAAAAAGGTCAAAAAACAAATTTTACATATATATGTATACTTCTACATAGTTTAGGTAAATTGAAAAATTATTTCTTGGCCAGGCATGGTGTCTCACGCCTGTAATTCCAGCACTTTGGGAGGCTGAGGCAGGTAGATCATGAGGTCAGGAGTTCGAGACCAGCCTGACCAACATGGTGAAACCCCGTCTCTACTAAAAATACAAAAATTAGCCAGGCGTGGTGGTGGGCACCTGTAATCCCAGCTACTCAGGAGGCTGAGGCAGGAGAATCGCTTGAACCCGGGAGGCGGAGGTTGTAGCGAGCCAAGATTGCGCCACTGCACTCCAGCCTGGGCGACAGCGAGACTCTGTCTCAAAAAAAAAATTATTTCTTGCTGGGCATGGTGGCTCACACCTGTAATCCCAGCACTTTGGGAGGCCGAGGTGGGTGGATCACCTTAGGTCAAGAGTATGAGACCAGCCTGGCCATCATGGTGAAACCCTGTCTCTACTAAAAATACAAAAATTAGCCAGATGTGGTGGCTAATTTTTCTTTTTTTTTTTGAGATGGAGTGTTGCTCTGTCGCCCAGGCTGGAGCGCAGTGGCGAGATCTCAGCTCACTGCAGCCTCTGCCTCCTGGGTTCAAGCGATTCTCCTGCTTCAGCCTCCTGAGTAGCTGGGATTACAGGCATGCGTCACCACGCCTGGCTAGTTTTTATATTTTTAGTAGAGACGGCGTTTCTCCATGTTGGTCGGGCTGGTCTCGAACTCCCGACCTCTGGTGATCCATCTGCCTCGGCCTCCCAAAGTGCTCAGATTACAGGCGTGAGCCACCAAGCCCAGCCCAAAATTTTTTTTTTTTTTTTTTTTTTAACACAAGGTCTCTCTCTGTCACCCAGGCTGGAGTGCAGCGGCATGATCTTGGCTCACTGCAACCTCCACTTCTTAGGCTCAAGCAATCCTCCCACCTAAGCCTCCCGAGCAGCTGGCACTACAGGTGTGCCACCAAGCTGGGCTAATTTTTGCATTTTTTGTAGAGATGAAGTTTTGCCATGTTGGCCATGTTGAACTCCTGGGCTCAAGTGATCCACCCGTCTTGGCCTCCCGAAATGTTGGGATTATAGGCGTGAGCCACCTTGTTCAGCCCCAAAATCTTTTTAAAGAAAATAAAGGCTTTGGTCTAGCTAGCTCAGCCATTGGCCAGGGTGTATATTGGAATCACCTGTTGCTCAAAGACTCTAATTTGCATATGTGTGGCCTGGTGGCTATGACTGTAGCCACCCCCCTCCACTTTCTTTTAAAGTAAAATATAACATACATATAGAAAAGCGCACAAAATCTTTCTCTCTTTTTTTAAGATTAGTCAAGTGCAGCGGTGAGAAGAGGGGAAAGAGTAGAACAAAGACTTAAATCTGTAACTGACTGTGAGCAATCAATTGAGGTAACTCACTGCCTTTGGGCCAACCGAGAGCACAGAATCTTCATGCAGAGCTTGATGAATGTTTAAAGGTGAACACACTCTCATGACCAGGAACCAGTGCTGCTTCAAAGCTCTGTGGTGACTGATAGGAGCACGTATTCCTTTGTGAATGGCTTCTCACACTCCACACTGTTTGTGAGACTCATCCAGGTTGTTGGAAGGAGCAGTGGCTCATTCTTTCCACTTGCTGTGTGGTATCCACACATGAGTATAAAACAGTTTAGTTATCCATTCTACTCCTGATGGACATTAAAGCTGTTTCCAGTTTGGACTGGCATAAATAGTGCTGCTATGAACATTTTTGCACATGGCTTTTGGCATTTATTCATATGCATTTCCGATGGGCATTGATATGGTCTGGCTCTGTGTCCCCACCTAAATCTCTGAATTGTAATCCCCACGTGTTGGGGGCGGGACCTCGTGGGAGGTGATTAGATCATGGGAGCAGTTCCCCCATGCTATTCTTATGGTGGTGGGTGAGTTCTCATGAAATCTGATGGTTTTATCAGGGGCTTCCCTCTTCACTTGGCACTAATTCTCTCTCCTGCTGCCCTGTGAAGAGTTGCCTTCCTCCATGACTGTAAGTTTCCTGAGGCCTCCCGGCCATGTGAAACTGTGAGTCAATTAAACTTCTTTTCTTTATAAAGAATTTCTTCACAGCAGTGTGAGAACAGACTAATACAGGCATGTACCTAGGAATGGAACTCATGGGCCACAGGAGATTTAAATGTTCAGCTTGAGTAGATATTGAGAATAACTTTTAAAGTAATTTTCACTTTACATTCCCACCCGCAGTATATGGAAGTTCCTGTTGCTCCACATCTTTGCTAATTCTTGGTATTGCCAGTTCAATTTTGGCCATTTTATTTTATTTTATTTTTCTGAAATGGAGTCTTGCTCTGTCTCCCAGGCTGGAGTGCAGTGGCGCAATCTTGGCTCACTGCAAGCTCCTCCTCCCGGGTTCACACCATTCTCCTGCCTCAGCCTCCCGAGTAGCTGGGACTACAGGCGCCCGCCACCACGCCTTGCTAATTTTTTTTGTATTTTTAGTAGAGACGGGGTTTCACTGTGTTAGTCAGGATGGTCTCGATCTTCTGACCTCATGATCCGCCCACTTTGGCCTCCCAAAGTGCTGGGATTACAGGCGTGAGCCACCACGCCCGGCCTATTTTTTGTTTTTTATTTCTGGTTGACTTGTCAGCAGGAAGTTTTTTTGTTTTTTTTTTTCCATTGAAAAGTTTTGGCCATTTTAGTGGGCGTGTCAAAGTATCTCTTTGCAGCTTTAATTTGCATTTTCCCATTGACTAAAATGATGTTGTGCACTTTTCTCAGATACTGTTTGTTATCTGTATATCATCTCTTTTTTTTTTTCTTTTTGAGATGGAGTTTTGCTCTGTTACCCAGACTGGAGCACAGTGGCACAATCTCAGCTCACTGCAACCTCCGCCTCCCAGGTTCAAGTGATTCTGCTGCCTCAGCCTCCTGAGTAGCTGGGATTACAGGTGCCTGCCACCATGCCCAGTTAGTTTTTGTATTTTTAGTAGGGATGGAGTTTTACCATGTTGACCAGGCTGGTCTCAAACTCCTAACCTCAGGTTATCTGCCCACCTTGGCCTCCCAAAGTGCTGGGATTACAGGTGTGAGCCACCGTGTGGATATTCTTTTGTAAAAATTCTTAGTCAAGTCTTTTGCTAATGTCTTTTCCTCGTGGATCTGTAGGATTTCTGTTTATAGTCCAGATCCCAGTCCTCTGTTGGATATATATGTATTGCAAATATCATCTCTAACTTTACGGCTTTCCTTTTCTTTCCCTAAATGGTATCTTTTGAGGAAGAGAAATTTTGATTTTAATTAAACTTTTTTTTTTTTTTTTTGAGATAGGGTATGGCTTTGTTGGAATCTTGCTCCAGGCTGGAATGCAGTGGCATGACCACAGCTCAGGCTCAAGTGATCCTTCCACCTCAGCCTCCCAAGTAGCTGGGAACACAGGCACATGCCACCACGCCTGGCTGATTTTTGCATTTTTTTTTGTAGAGGCAGGGTTTCACCATGTTGCCTAGGCTGGTCTCAAACTCCTGGGCTCGAGATCCTCCTGCCTCGGCCTCCCATAGTGCTGGGATTACAGGCGCAAGCCACCATGTCTGGCCTTAATTAAATCTAAGGTACCAATCTTTTATAATGAGTACTGCCTGCTTCCTGTTTAAGGAAGAGGTTAAAGTTCATTTTTTCCACAGGGACATCCAGTTGATTCACAATCAGCTATTGAAAAGACCATCCTTCCCCACTGTTTTGCAATGGCCATGATAAGTCATAGGCATGTGTGTCTTGGTTGCATTCTGAAAGTCCCATAGGTGATCAGAACCACTAGCTAAGAACTTCCAGCCTGACAGGGCATCCTGTTCTCCTCCCGCCTCCAGCCAGTGCTGGCTCTGGGTTTTAGCTCCTTCTGCTGTGCGTCTCTCCTGGATGACCCCGACAGCCTCCTAACTGGTCCCCTGTCCTGCACTCTTTCTTTCCTTCTCCAATCCCTTCTCCTCCCTGCCACCTAATGACTGATCACACGCTCTCCCACTGGACACTGGGCCCGGGCACTGTCTTTGGCTTCCCCCATCTCTCTTCTCTCTGCTTCCTCACTCCAGCTACACTGGCCCTCTCTCTGTCAAACTTCCCATCAAGGCCCTTCCATATGCACCTACTGGCGGAACAGCTTTCTGCTTTTTCTAGATCTTAACCATGACTCCGTGTCAGTGGAGCCACACTCTCAAAGACAGGCCTTCCCTGTGGCCCCAACCTAAATCAGCCGCGCCACTGTACTCCCATAACCACAGTCTGTAACTATTTCCCTGTGTAATCATTTGTTTTGCCTGTTTCCCCTGCCAGACCTCGAACTCCAAGCAGGTAGGCACTGTGGCCATTTCTGTCTCTGCTGTTCCCTAGCCTGGGCTGGCACAGGGTGGCCGTGGGGGTCATAGTTCCTCAGTGAGGGGAGGAGGCAGTGGCCTGGCTTTACCTTTGCAGAGGAACTGCAAAATGGCCGCGGTGCCGGCACCACACACCTCCTGCGGCGGGTAGACCATGGCCGAGGCGTCGAGGCTCAGCATCTGCAGACACAAGGGTAACCCGCTTTAGTGTGCAGTTCACTACCAATGCAACCAGAGACCACGCGATTTCCTTATCAATTTGTGTGTTCTCTGTCACCTCCACCCAGCAGGCATGGCCTGACAGCAGAGGTGGCTGAGCTGTCTTGTTACTTACAGCTGTGTTCCCAGCGCCTGGGGTGACTGTAGGCAGGCAGTGTGATGCCCTACCTTGTTTTAACCTGAGTGACTCTCTCCTAGCAGAGACAGCCAGACAGACTCCATTTTAGTTTCTTCACTTGCAGCCCCCTTTACCTCCCTCCCTTAAGGGCATAACTAGTGTAAACTGACTCAAAGCACGTCCAGGAATGCACTTACTGATAAGATATTGAGGCGAGCTGCACTAGCAGCTCCTGGGGACACACGCACTGGATGGCACACAAAGCCCCTGCATTTATCCCTTTGTGATAGTTTAAGCCCCTGCACCTGGAACTGTTTATTTTTTGTAACTGCTTTTGTAACCAATTAATTTTTTAACTTTTTGCCAGTTCTCCTTCTGTAAAAATTGTTTCAGCTAAACTCCCCCCTCCCCTATTTAGACCACAGTATAAAAACAAAACTAGCCCCTTCCTCGGGGCCGAGAGAATTTTGAGCATTAGCTGCCTCTCGGTTGCCGGCTAATAAAGGACTCCTCAATTTGTCTCAAAGTGTGGTGTTTCTCTATAACTCGCTTGGTTACAACAGCAGCAAGCACTTTTTTACATTTTTCTGAGACAGGGTCTCACTCCCATCGCCCAGACTGGAGTGCAGTGGCACAAACACTGCAGTCTCGACCTCCCCAGGTTTAAGCGATCCTCCCACTTCAGCCTCCTGAGTAGCTGGGACTATAGGCACATGCCACCATGCCCAATTTTTGTATTTTTTGTAGAGATAAGGTCCTACTATGTTGCCCAGGCTGGTCTCAAAGTCTTGGGCCCAGGCAATTCGCCCACCTCCCAAAGTGCTGGAATTACAGGCATGAGTCATGCACCTGGCCTCTCAGTTCACTTTGGATACATACATAAGTGAGTGAAAAAAAAGGAAGTTATAGGACAGCATATAGAATATGATTTCACTGGCTGGGTGTGGTGGCTCATGCCTGTAATTCCAGCACTTTGGGAGGCCAAGGTGGGAGGATCACTTGAGCCCAGGAGTTCGAGACCAGCCTGGGCAACATAGCAACACCCCACCTCTATTAAAATATATATATATATGATTCTTCCTTTGTTAGATAATACATTCATACACTTTCACATTAATATTTTATAGAAAAAAATTGGAGGAATATATATCAAACTCAAAGTGGTTTCCTCTAAAAGGAGATTCTGGGTTACTATCTACATGAAATGCTATTATTATTATTATTTGAAACAGAGTCTTGCTCTGTGGCACAGGCTGGAGTGCAGTGGTGTGATCTCGGCTCACTGCAACCTCTGCCTCCCCGGTTCACACAATTCTCCTGCCTCAGCCTCCTGAGTAGCTGGAACTATAGGCACGCGCCAACACATCCAGCTAAGTTTTTGTATTTTTAGTAGAGATGGGGTTTCACCATGTTGGCCAGGCTGGTCTTGAACTCTTGACCTCAAGTGATCCACCCACCTCGTCTTCCCAAAGTGCTAGGATTACAAGCTTGAGCCACTGTGCCCGGCAGAAATGTTTCTTAATATTTGCATTTTTTTTTTTTTTTTTTTTTACAATATACAGTATGACTTTTAAATTCTGTAATGACAAATGTTTATCAGTGCACACATGCAGATGCCTCCGTGTTTATGAAGCCCAGGAAGCAGGGGCCTCAGCTCACAGCCACAGAACTGCCCCGTCCACGGTGTGAGCTGTGTTGGACCCAGCCCTCCCCCTGCCAACCTCTGACTTCCCACAGGCCCTCTGATCCCACTGAGTGCTGGCAGGCACTGATATCCTCTATGCCTGGGTATCAGGGGAGTCCTGGAAAAGCAGAAGGCCTGGGAAGCTCTGATTTTGCTGTAGCACAAGTGGCTGGGTGGGAAGGGTGGCTCAGGTCCCCCAGCCCTGGCCAGCCCAGCCCTCACACAGTGGGTGTTGAGTGAACGTGCTTTGCACAGGGGAGTGGGAGACTGCCCCAGGGAAGAGGAACTGACTGCCCAGATGCTGAGGGCCCAACAGCAGAAAACCCCATACCTGGAAGCAAATGAATCCCACACGGGTGCTCTTAGTTACCATCAGTAAAGCTTGGTGGCTTAAGGGCATGGACTGTGGGCTATACCAGGATGCTGGCTATAAGCCATGTGTGACCATTTACGGTTACATTTTAAGTAAATGAAGATAAATCTGATTTAAAGTTTGAGTCCATGGTTGGTTGCAGTCACATTTCAGGGATCCAGCAGCTACAAGTGGCCGGGGTGACCATGTCGGCTGCATAGATTATAGAGCATTCTAATCGTGGGCAGCAGGAGCAGTGACTGGACATTGCTGTGCCAAAGACACTGACGTGGCTTCAGATCCCGGCCCACTGCATGCTGGCCGTGTGTTTGCTTGATCAGGCCCCTTAGTGTCCCGGGGCTGTGGTCTCCTCGTAGCCAAACCGGCAGTGTTACCGACCTGGGGGGCTGTTTGGTGGGTGGCGTGCGTGACACCTGAAGAAGATCTTGCCCACAGTACGGCCTGAACTCAGAATGGTTATCTCATCCTAAAAGAAGGTTTGTCCGAGGTGCCACCAAGAAACTCAAAAGATTTTTTTTAAAGGAATCAAAATAAAATGAAGTGTCCAGGTTGGGTGCGGTGGCTCACGCCTATAATCCTACCTACTTGGGAGTCAAGGCAGGAGGATTGCTTGAGCCCCAAGACTTCAAGACCAGCCTGGGCAACATAGTGGGACTTCATCTCTACAAAAAATAAAAAAATTAGCCAAGTGTGATGGGATACACCTGTGGTCCCAGTTTCTTGGGAGGACGAAGAGGAGGATCTCTTGAGCCCAGGAGTTTGAGGCTGCAGTGAGCTATGACTGAGTCACTGCACTCCAGCCTGGGTGACAACATGAGACCTTGTCTCAAAGAAAAAACAAATTGAAGTGTCCAGAACTCGTACTAGATGTCGAGGATGGCTTCAGAATTGAGAACGTGCTCTGAGCTACATTGTCTAAAATGGTAGCCACTAAGGACCCACGGCTATTTAAATATAAATTAATTAAAATTCAATGAAATCAAACTTTTAGTTCCTGGCTGTACACACAAGCCAATTCCATGTGCTTGATAGATACATGTGGCCAGCGGCTGCCGCTCTGGACAGCACAGTCACCAGGTGCTCGTTAGATACACATAGCCAGTGGCCGCCGCTCTGGACAGCACGGTCACCAGGTGCTCGTTAGATACACATGGCCAGTGGCCGCCGCTCTGGGCAGCATGGTCACCAGGTGCTCGTTAGATACATACGGCCAGTGGCCGCCGCTCTGGACAGCACGGTCACCAGGTGCTCGAGAGATACGCATGGCCAGCAGCTGCCGCTCTGGACAGCATGGTCACTGAACATTTCCATCATTGCAGAAAGTTCCAGTGGGCAGCAGAGAGGACAAGCCATGTTGGCCCGTCTCCCCAGCCGTCCCTTCCTCAGGCAGGAGGGCCCTGGCTGCTGAGGTCAGTCCTTCCTCTGCTGTCTCTGTGCTCACCCACCCACTCTGACACAGACGCCTCTGCTCGGCAGGCTGAGCTGGCTGAGAGTGGGGCCAACTCCAGGCCACTCCGGAATGCTGGCCAGACTGCGTGCCACCATGAATGGAGAAGTCCCCGTTCCAGAAGCCGAGTCGTACAGAGGTGGGGAGCACAGGCGTCAGCTTCAGACGGCCTGGTTTACAACTATCTCTGCTGTCAGTGACTGTGTGGCCCTTGGGCAAGTTTCTTAAACTGCCTGTGCCTCAGTTTCTTCATCTGCAAAGTAGCACAACAGTATCTGCCTCATAAGATTTCTGTGACGATACACGGAGCGATTCCAGGTTATGCCCAGTCTTAGAAAGCCCCAGATAAAGGTGAGCCACCTCATCAGCATGACTGTGAGAGCCACCTTCCCTGAGCAGCTGCCCGTCAGTGTCTGTCATGGGCTGAACCGTGTCCCCCTCCCAAGTTCCTATGTGGAAATCCTAATCCCCCCATCACTCAGAATGTGGCTGTATGTGGAGACAGCATCTTTAAGGAGGTAATTAAGTTAAAAAGGGGTCACTAGGCTGGGCCCTAATCCAATATGACTGGTGTGCTTCTAAGAGGAGGAAATTTGGACACGGACATGTACACAGGGAAGATGAGGTGAAGACACAGGGAGGGAAGACAGCACCCACAAGCCAAGGAGAGAGGCCTCAGAAGTCACCAACCCTGCCAACACCTTGGTCTTGGACTTCTAGCCTGTAGAACTCCCCTGGCCTGGATAATTCTGAAGCCCCATCCCGACGGCTCCCTACCTCCTTCTCTCCCTCCCAGCTTTCTGGGCCCCATATCACACAGTCTCAGCAGCTTCCAACCACATCACTTCCTCGCCCGTCCCTGAGACAACCTGTGCTTCCCACCACCTGCCTCCTCCACCTGGGCTGCCCCTGTTATCCAGGTCTGCTCAGAATTTTTTTTTTTTGAGACAAAGTCTTGCTTTGTTGCCCAGGCTGGAGTGCAATGGCGCAATCTCGGCTCACTGCAATCTCCAGCTCCTGTAATTGCTCCAGCAATTCTCCTGTCTCAGCACCCTCCGAGTAGCTGGGATTACAGGTGTGCACCACCAGGCCTGGATAATTTCTTGTATTTTTAGTAGAGACAGGGTTTCACCATGTTGGCCAGGCTGGTCTCAAACTCCTAACCTCAAGTGATCCACCTGCTTTGGCCTCCCAAAGTGCTGGGATTACAGGCGTGAGCCACAGCGCCCAGGCCAGAAATCTTATTCCTCCTTTAAGATCTGGCTTGAATATCACAACTTTTTTTTTTTTAACTTTTTTTTTCTCCTGCAACTTTTATTTTAAGCTCAGGGGTACATGTGCAGCATGTGCAGGTTTGTTACAAAGGTAAACATGTGCCACGGTGGTTTGCTGCACAGATAATCCCATCACCCAGGTTTTAAGCCCAGAATCCATTAGCTTTTCTTCCTGATGCTCTCCCTCCCCACAACCCCCCTCTGACAGGCCTCAGTGTGTGTTGTTCCCCCACTGACAACTTTCTTAAAGTGTCAGCTTCTTCTGGATTGAGGATTCTTTCTTCTTCATTCTTAATGTACGTTTTTCTGCCTCTATTATGGCAGCAAAGGTCATAGAATTACGAACGTTCACACATCAGCCTCTCTACAAGCTTCCAAGGACCATGCCTTGGGATCTCTGTGTGACCCTGGCACCGTAAGATCAGAGCAGGCACTCAGTAAAGTGGGAGAGAGGGTAGGTAGGCAGGCCAGAGAGCACCCCAGGCAAAAACAGCTTCCCATTTACCTCCAGAGTTCGAACGTGAGCCAGCATCTGTGGCAACCTCTGGATCTCGTTTCCACTGATGTTGAGGGTACGCAGGCTTCGAAGCTCCCCCAGGGTGTCTGGAAGCTCCTTCAGCTTGTTGTCTGCAGAGACCCCAATAGCACAGCTCAACACCCCAAATCCCCATCACCAGCTTCCTGCCTGATGCCCGCTGGGAGCCACTCTGACCTCTGGGGCACACACCAGGTCCCGGACCTTGAGGTTTTGTAGGATCAAGAAGGTGGAGTTCCAGTTCAAGTCCCCACTATACCAATTACTAGCCAAGAGACTTTAGACAGCTGGCTTTGCCTCCCTGTGCCAGTTTTCTCGCCTGGAAAATGGGAACGACACTGCTACCCAGCCTTATAAGAACACGGGGAGATTGGAGGTTCAGGTAGATGATGTGTGAGGTCCTCTGCACAGGGCCCCTCACGCTGTAATGACTGAGCAATGGGGCGCCACTGTTGTTCTCATTATTCATATGTTACAGTTGATAAACAGAGGCACTCTGCAGGAAGTGCTTAAGGACAGCCAGGAGAAGGGAGAGAGCTGGGTGTGGCAAGCAGAGCGCTCCTGTGGGTAAGGCGCCTGTGCAGTGGTCTTGGCTCTGTCACCATCCCACGGGGTGGTCTTGAGCAAGTCACACTTGATTTCCCGGGCCTTGTTTTCCTCGTATGTAAACTGGGGATGGCACCACTGCCCTCAGCCTGCCCCGTGGACTCCTCAGGAGGCTTGTTGCATCACTGGAGGTGGTAGCACTGCTCAGAACCTTACTGCGGCTCCTTAGGAGCTCTCGCCCCATCAGTCCACTACACTCACCATTATAAATACGAGTGACTGAGGCTCGGGGCCCAGCTGCCCGCCTCCCCATATGGCCATACGGCCCTGGCTCTGAGGAGCCACAGGAACCCTCTAGACAGCCTGTCTCTGGTTACCATCGAGACAGCTGACCCAACAGGGGTCAGTCCATTTACAGCGACCCCTGGAGACTGGCTGCCTCCTGCTCAATGGCTCCTGGGCGGGGCAGCCTGTGGATCCCGGCCAGGACGGCCCAGAGCTGATGGAGGGTCACACGGACACGGCTTCTTGGTCCCTACCTTTAACATTGAGAGTCTGGAGCTGGGTCAGGTTCCCAATGGAACGCGGGAGCTGCATCAGTTGATTCTTTTCCACGTTTAAGACCTAAGAAAGAGGAAGAGGCAGCCAGGCGCAGTGGCTCATGCCTCTAATCCCAGCACTTTGGGAGGCTGAGGCAGGTGGATCACAAGGTCAGGAGTTCAAGACCAGCCTGGCCAACATAGTGAAACCCCATCTCTACTAAAAATACAAAAATTAGCTGGGCATGGTGGCACATGCCTGTAGTCCCAGCTACTCAGGAGGCTGAGGCAGGAGAATTGCTTGAACCCAGGAGGTGGAGGTTGCGGTGAGCTGAGATTGCACCATTGCACTCCGGCCTGGGCAACAGAGCGAGACTCTATCTCAAAAATAAGAAAGAGGAAGAGGTGACACGAGAACCTACACACAGATCACAGTGATGACCCCTGCACCCCTTGCCCTGCCGGGCCAGGGCACCCAGGCACTACACACACAAGCCCTTATCTCCCCCTGCTGGCCCTTGAGGAAGACAGAAATTCTTAAGTTTCCCCTGGAGATAGGAAAAAACTGAAGCTCAGGGTGGTGAAGTCGTGTGTTCAGGAGAGCAGAGCCAGGCCTTGAACCGCTTCTGGCTGAGGTTCCAGCACTTATACCGACCACAAAATGCTCAGTAACTGCCCCACCATCAGGGAGGGAGGAAGAAGGGGACTATAGACTCGGGGATCTGGGGAGGCAGCACAGGAGGCTCTAGTTCCCCCGGCATTAAGGAAAAGGCTGCCCCAAGGCTGTGTGATCCACCCAAGGCCTCAGGCCGGCAGTGGTGCTGGGACTGAGCCAGGACTTGTTGGATTCTGAAGCTGTGCTCCCTCCAGAAGGTGGCACCTTGAGGTGAGCGAGGCCAACAGGATGACACACTGAGTGACCATTAAAAATAGATGCAATGGGGGCCAGGCGCGGTGGCTCACGTCTGTAATCCCAGCACTTTGGGAGGCTGAGGTGGGTGGATCACGAGGTCAGGAGATCGAGACCATCCTGGCAAACATGGTGAAACCCCGTCTCTACTAAAATACAAAAAATTAGCCGGGCGTAGTGGCGGGCGCCTGTAATTCCAGCTACTCAGGAGGCTGAGGCAGGGGAATTGCTTGAAACCGGGAGGTGGAGATTGCAGTGAGCTGAGATCATGCCACTGCACTCCAGCTTGGTGACAGAGTGAGACTCCATCTCAAAAAAACAAACAAGCAACAACAAAAAAATGACGCAATAGAAAGCTAAGTAGCCATTAAAAATAATAAGATGAATATTTGATGAACCAAACGATGCTACGAGTTATTGTCAGGTATCCAAAAGTTACAAATTAGTGAATGCAGCAATTCTATAAAAATACACCTACTGGCCAGGTGCAGTGACTCATGCCTGTAATTCCAGCACTTTGGGAGGCCAAGACAGGTGGATCACCTGAGGCCAGGAGTTTGAGGTCAGCCTGGCCAACATGGTGAAAACAAGTCTACTGAAAATACAAAAATTATCCAGGTGTGGTGGCATGTGCCTGTAATCCCAGATACTCAGGAGGCTGAGGCATGAGAATCTCTTGAACCCGGGAGGCAGATGTTGCAGTGGGTTGAGATGGTGCCACTGCACTCCAGCCTGGGTGACAGAGTGAGAAAAAAAATACACATACAAAAAGTCCTACACCAAGGTATTTATTGTGGCTCAAAGTGGTACAATTGGTCAGGCGTGGTGGCTCACACCTGTAATCCCAGCACTTTGGGAGGCCAAAGTGAGTGGATCACTTGAGGTCAGGAGTTCGAGACCAGCCAGGCCAACATGGTGAAACACCATCTCTACTAAAAATATAAAAACTAGCCGGGAGTGGCCATCTCTACTAAAAATATAAAAACCAGCTGGGAGTGGTGGCACACGCCTGTAATCCCAGCTACTAGGGAGGCTGAGGCAGGAGAATCGCTTGAACTCAGGAGGCAGAGGTTGCCTCTGCAACTCTGATGGCGCCACTGCACTCCAGCCTGGGCAACGCAGTGAGACACTGTCTCAAAAAAAAAAAAAACAAAAAACCGAAGAGCCAAGGGGAGGGTGGAGCTGGCACTGAGTGCAGCCTGCTTCCACTGGCTGGAGCCTGGCCAGAACATTCCAGGCTTGAGTGACTGCCTGGTCTCACTAGGGCCATCCGAGGTGGGTTTCTGTTTCTGCAGCCTTACCTGGAGGGCAGTCAGCTGCCCCAGATCATCAGGAAGGGCTGTCAGCTGATTATCGTGGAGATCTAGAACCTGCAGAAGGAAAACCCCTGTGAGTCTCCAAGTGAGAAAGTCCCTCAGACTCCGGGCTCCAGAGCGGTGAGGAGGGGCTGGGGCCACCTCACACCCCCAGTGCAGAAACAGAGTGCCTGCCGCTCCTTTCCCACTCAGTGTTGATCATTCCCGCCTCATTTTCCTTCTCAAACCATTATACCACTTTCTTATTTTATGTATATTTATTTTTACTGTTAACTGAAAAACTATGCTATAAAACAGTATGCCTAGATACTAATATGTTAAAAAGAAATACCCCATTGTATAAATATATAAGACTTTCAAATATGCGATAAAATATTGATAGTGGTACTCCACAGTGTAAAATTATAGATGTTTCCCCTTTTGCTTAACTGTACTTGCTAATTTTTAATTTTATTTAATTTTATTTTGAGACAGAGTCTCACTCTGTCACCCAGGCTGGAGTGCAGTGGCATGACCTCAGCTCACTGCAACCTCCACCTCCTGGGTTCAAGTGATTCTCGTGCCTCAACCCCCCAAGTAGCTGGGATTACAGGCACATGCCACCATGCTCTGCTGGTCTTTTTGTATTTTTAGTAGAGATGGGGTTTCGCCATGTTGGCCAGGCTGGTCTCGAACTCCCGACCTCAAGTGACCCACCCGCCTTGGACTCCCAAAGTGCTAGGATTACGAGTGTGAGCCACCACAACTGGCCGCTAATTTTTTAAAAATGAAAATGCACAAAAAAGGCCTTGGAGAAATATTTATACATGCGCACACACAGGTACCCTCCATATCTATGGATTCAACCAAACTCATGTTCAAAATATTAAAAGAAAAAAAAAAAGCAAGCATCTGTAGTGAACACATACAGGCTTTTCTCATCATTATTCCCTAAACAATATAGTATAACAGATTGGGCCTGTGCTGCCGGGCTGACACCTGTGCTGCTGGCCTCCTCTGAAGGTGCATACCACTCTCCCAAGCTCAGGTCTGCACACAACAACCCTGGGCTCACACCTCCCACATCTTGTGAATGCCTCCCAGCCTGTCCAGGGAGGAGCTCACAGTCAGCAGGGAGTCCTTCCAGATCACCTGGGCGTCCCTCCTCTTCCTTCTTGCCTAGGACCGTCAGTCTCCTCGCCCTCTGCTAGCTGACTCGCCATGAGGCTGTCACTTGGCTTTCCTCCTAGCACGTAAACTCCCCAGGGACAGGGCCTGTGGCTGGTCATCTTTGTCACCCTATCCCACACACAGTCCACAGAAGTATCCAATAAACCATGCTGATCAAATCCCAGATTGACTGGTAAATTGGGCCCCTCTGACATACAAGAGGTGGCCCAAAGGGAGCAGGCGCTCAGCTGCCGCCTGGAACCCCATGCAGAGCCCCAGCTGCCTGGGAAGAGGGCCCAGTACCTTGATGGTTGCCAGACTAAGGAGGCTGCAGGATTTGGGAAGCAGGGAAGTGAGGTGATTCGTGTGGACGATCAGCACCTGTGTGGAGAGATGTGCGGCCATGTTGGGCTGAGGAAGAGCAGCAAGCAGGGCAGGATAAGGGCGTGGGAGCCAGCCCAGCACCCTGCCACGTCCCACCATCTTGCTCTCCCAGACACCACAACAGGGGATGCGGGTCAGGATCATGAACTCTCCCAGTGGGGAATCTGATGCCCTTCCTTAAAATCCGGATCTTCAAGGGTGAAAGAGACCTTGGAGGTCTACATCTTCCTTCCATCTGAGAAGGGATCCCCCTACAGCCATCCTGATCATAACCTTCCTAGCGCCAGCGTCTTCATGTGGAAAATAGAGAATAATAAAGTGCCTGCCTCCCAGGGCTGCCATGATGTTAAATAAAAGCTCATGCACAAAATGTCCAGGGCTGGCAGAGGGGCCAGGGCTCAGTCCAGGTCATCTACTGCTATTTTTCTTTTTTTTTTTTTTTTTTTTTGAGACCAAACCTTGCTCTGTCGCCCAAGCTGGAGAGCAGTGGTGCAATCTCAGCTCACTGCAACCTCCGCCTCCCAGGTTCAAGCAATTCTCCTGCCTCAGCCTCCCAAGTAGCTGGGACTACAGGCGCGTGCCACTATACCCAGCTGATTTTTTTTAATTTTTGGCAGAGACGGGGTTTCACCACGTTAGCCAGGATGGTCTTGATCTCCTGACCTCGTGATCTGCCCGCCTTGGCCTCCCAAAGTGCTAGCATTACAGGCATGAACCACCGCACCTGGCCGATC
Organism: Symphalangus syndactylus; assembly: GCF_028878055.3. Taxonomy (NCBI): domain Eukaryota; kingdom Metazoa; phylum Chordata; class Mammalia; order Primates; family Hylobatidae; genus Symphalangus; species Symphalangus syndactylus. Next base: position 17,370,775 of record NC_072425.2, read on the forward strand.
TACTGCTATTTTTCTTAGGCATCGACTGCTGCCTAACACTTCCAGCACAGACTGGGCGTGGTGGCTCACACCTGTAATCCCAGCACTTTGGCAGGCTGAGGCGGGTGGATCACTTGAGGTCAGGAGTTCGAGACCAGCCTGGCCAACATGGCGAAACCTCATCTCTACTAAAAATACAAAAATTAGTTGGGCGTGGTGGTGGGCGCCTATAATCCCAGCCACTCAGGAGGCTGAGGCAGGAGAATCGCTTGAACCCAGGAGGCGGAGGTTTCAGTGAGCCGAGATTGCACCACTGCACTCCAGCCTGGGTGACAGAGCAGAGTGAGGGTCCATCTTCAAAAAAAAAAAAAAAAACCTTCCAGCGCCAAGGACCTCACTACTCTGGCAGCATGATGGAACACTTTTTTTTTTTTTTTTGCATATTATCATTTAGATACTTCACTTAGAGCACTTCTACCCATCTGCATTCAAAGTCGCAATGCTCTGCTGAAAAATCATTCACTCCGCTCGGAATATCCCCGGGTGACCAGAATAAAAGGGGTGAGTTTCTATTACTACTAACACCGGGGTTCATAACCCTTTACTACGTGGCAGGCATGTACACTCAGTATAGTTCTATCTCTATCTAGTTATCTACCACTCATTTAATTCTCACCGTACCTCAGAAAAGAGAACTATGAATGTCTTCATTTCGCAGGGGAAGAAACTGAGAAGTAAGAGTTTAAGGAAGTTGCCCAAGTCATGAAGCCAGTGAAGGCAGAGTTAGAACGTGACACAGGAAGGTCCAACCCCAAAGCCTACTCTCCTATCTGTGAAAACACCTGCTGCAGGCCAAGAGCATAAGAAGCAGAGAGAAAGGAGGTGTCTACGCTGGGAAGACAGCTCCTCAAAGTCCCTCGTGGGTTCAAACAAGCAGACATGCAGTAAGAAAGTCTCTGAAGATGAAGCTCCATCTTACCTTCTTCTGCAGAACTTTGCATGTTGCAAAAGCTCCAAATGGAATCTAAGATAAGATAAAGAGTTAAGTGTCTCCCCTCCTGCCAGTTTTTAGCTTGTTCTCTGAGTGGCATTCACATGAGGAACAGACAGGCAGGAGGTGAACAACGACAAAACGCCACAGCAGGTGGCAGTGCTGAGCCCAGAGGCAAGGCTGGCAAGCAGTGGTGCTGGGGATGTGGCCGGCCCTTCCCTCAGTCAGCTGGCAGGAGACTGCCCTGCCCCACCCACCCTGTCCCCATTGTGAACCCCTTCAGGGGCTGGAGAATGCCAGGCCCTTCCAGCAACCTAGGAGCCTGTGGGTACATTTTCTACCTAGACTCCTTGACTCTTGGAGACTACGTTATATTGAGGCCTTTTGGACAAGAACAAAATCTAAGGAAACATCTCGTGACTGGAGCTTCTGGCCTTTCTAAAGCCCCAGTCCACCTCTGTCTTTCCTAGGGGCACATGATCCAAGAAAACGGGACAGATCCAATTCACAGCCCAACACTATGCTCAGTTTACCTCTGAAAGCTCACATTTAGAGATGTCGAGAATGTCATCTGCCCCAGCTTCTTTTGCCTAAGGATAAAAAGAATTTTTAAAAAGTATTAAGACAAAACATCTTTGCAGAGTGGACAAGCCAGGCAAAGAACATAAATGTAAATAGCTGCAAAGGACCATAGACACTATCTGGTTCCACTGGTCCATTTGGCAGGTGAACCAATGACCCCTGCTTTCCCGGAGCTTGAGGCCCAGAGGGATGAGGAACTGAAAAGCAATGACAGTGCGCTCAGTCTACAGGGGAGAAGCACCCTTGACGGGGGTCCTCATCTGTTGGGTCTAAGTAAGGTATTTCTTCTGTGGGTGGGGGAGGCAGATGGGAGGGAGCACGGCTTGTCGGGGGCAGTGCGGAGGCCTACTCCATGGGGACCGAGGAGGAGATGGGATAGAGTTAGAGGAAACCCACTTTCCCTCACCAAACACATCTGGTACTCCAGGCGTTTCCGAGCCTCCTCACTGGGTTTCCGCTTCCGGAAGAAGAGCGGCATCCTTCCCTTTTCCCAGAGCGATCTTTAGGACCCTGGGACACAGGAGAGAAGTTAGGGACTGGGGAATTTGTCACAGCCCCCAACACCTGGGACAGGTAGTGCAGTAACACAGAGCATGCAGCTGGTCTGCTGGACCATGAGTTCCATGGAGGCAGGGGCTGTGTCTCCCTAATGAGTTCCATGGAGGCAGCGGCTGCGTCTTTCCCGTGAGTTTCAAGGGGGCAGGGGCTGCGTCTTTCCCGTGAGTTTCAAGGGGGCAGGGGCTGCGTCTTTCCCGTGAGTTCCACGGGGGCAGCGGCTGCGTCTTTCCCGTGAGTTCCACGGGGGCAGGGGCTGCGTCTTTCCCGTGAGTTCCACGGGGGCAGCGGCTGCGTCTTTCCCGTGAGTTCCACGGGGGCAGGGGCTGCGTCTTTCCCGTGAGTTCCACGGGGGCAGGGGCTGCGTCTTTCCCGTGAGTTCCACGGGGGCAGGGGCTGCGTCTTTCCGGTGAGTTCCACGGGGGCAGGGGCTGCGTCTTTCCGGTGAGTTCCACGGGGGCAGGGGCTGCGTCTTTCCGGTGAGTTCCACGGGGGCAGGGGCTGCGTCTTTCCGGTGAGTTCCACGGGGGCAGGGGCTGCGTCTTTCCCGTGAGTTCCACGGGGGCAGGGGCTGCGTCTTTCCCGTGAGTTCCACGGGGGCAGGGGCTGCGTCTTTCCCGTGAGTTCCACGGGGGCAGGGGCTGCGTCTTTCCCGTGAGTTCCACGGGGGCAGGGGCTGCGTCTTTCCCGTGAGTTCCACGGGGGCAGGGGCTGCGTCTTTCCCGTGAGTTCCACGGGGGCAGGGGCTGCGTCTTTCCCGTGAGTTCCACGGGGGCAGGGGCTGCGTCTTTCCGGTGAGTTCCACGGGGGCAGGGGCTGCGTCTTTCCGGTGAGTTCCACGGGGGCAGGGGCTGCGTCTTTCCGGTGAGTTCCACGGGGGCAGGGGCTGCGTCTTTCCGGTGAGTTCCACGGGGGCAGGGGCTGCGTCTTTCCGGTGAGTTCCACGGGGGCAGGGGCTGCGACTTTCCGCTGAGTTCCATGGAGGCAGGGGCCATGTCTTTCTAGTGAGTTCCATGGGGTCAGGGGCTGCGTCTTTCTAGTTCTTCCATCTGTGTCCTGAGCCCACCGCAGGCACTCAGTACTCCTTGTTCTTTGTTGACTAAACATTGAGCAGCAGGATGAGGTGGAGACAGACAAGCCAGATGACCTGGGTTGGGGCCACATTTGCCACTGACCCATAGTGAGGCCTTGGCATTATCCTTTTCCTGTTCTAGGGAAACTTAGAGACGTTTCCTCAGGCGCTTTCCAAGGCTGTTCTTTGAGGACTCTAACAGACTCTGCCAATGAATCACTTCCAGCCCCCCAAACACTGTCAGAGCAGGATCAGCAGGAGCAATCCAGAGCCAGCCAGGACCTCAGGGAACTCAACTACATCATGACCAAAGAGACCTCTGCGGTGAATACAAATTAAAAAGCAATTCTCAGCTTACCACCCTCAGTTACTATTCCATTTTGTTCTCACTATATCCCTTTTTAAAGTGAAGAAACAGGCCGGGTGTGGTGGCTCATGCCTGTAATCCCAGCACTTTGGGAGGCCAAGACAGGTGGGTCACTTGAGCTAAGGAGTTCGAGACCAGCCTGGGTAACATGGCGAAACCCCGTCTCTACTAAAAATACACAAAGTAGCTGGACGTGGTGATGTGCACCTGTAGTCCCAGCTACTTGGAAGGCTGAGGAACGAGAATCGCTTGAACCCAGGAGGTGGAGGTTGCAGTGAGCCAAGATCACACCACTGCACTCCAGCCTGGGTGACAGAGGTAGTCTCTGTCTCAGAAAATAATAATAAATAAAGTGAAGAAGCAGATGCTTATTAAGTTCAGTGGCCTGGCTGTACAGCCTGGATTGCAGCCTGGAACCGTGGTCTCTCAAGTCCTGACCTGTGGGATTTGCCCAACTGCTTGGTGCCCACATAACTTGGCACACACGAAGTACACTGTCCTGAACTCAGAGCCAAGTGCTCACTGCCTGCCCAGGGCCTGCACAGTGTCTGTAAATACCAGAGCTGGATAAGGGATGGCAATGAGCCAGGAAACAATCACCCAGGGAAGTGCATGGTGAGCAGCACAGGCTTTGGGATGAAAGAGAACTGAGTTTGAATCCAAAATCTGCCACCCACAACTGCAGAGGTCACCTTGGTTCACCTCTCAGAGCCTCAGTTTCCTCATCTGTAAAGTGTGAGTAACCATGCTACCAACACTGGCTTCTGTCCTCCAATGACTTCATGTATGTCAAGCCCATAGTACAGTACCTGGCACATGAGCGCTCAATAAATGTTAGCCACAAAGCACCCCACATGCAAGCAACATTGATTCAGGGCCCGCTAGAGGAGCTAGGGAGAAGATGGTCATGGGAGGAGATGCAGCTGAAGAAGACACACACCCAGTCCTCAGAGGGATGGGTGAGATGGCAGCTCTGCACCCACGGGGGCGGGGCTGTCTGGGGAGGCAGCCAGGCCTGCAGAGCCAGTTCAGGCCCCTCTTGTCACCCCACCTGCCTGCAAGGACCGGGAATGGTTTGAAAACAGCCCTCCCCCATCCCTCCCTGATGACCAGCACTTATCCTTCTGCTCCCCAGTCACTAACCCTCCTGCACCCCCTTCCTGATGTGCAGCTCTCCCCACTTCCTCCCAACCACCATCGCTCTCCCACCCCTCCCCGAAGATCAGTTCTTTCCAGGCTGCCCCACATGCCTGTCCCTCCCTCTCCGACGTCCAGCCTAGATGTGGGGGGAGGGCCACACCCATATTTCCTGGGGTGGGCTGGGCAGTGGCTGACCTGGCTTTGCGGATGGAGGGGTCCCCCACGTTGGGACCCGCTGGTGCACCCGAGGGCAGGTCGATTACTCGGAGGGCTTGGTCACGGACTCGGGGCCGCAGACCACCCGGCACGGGCCGGGCGGAGCCGGAGTCTGGTCTCCTTCAAAGGCAGGCGCTGGGGACAGAAACTCAGAATCTCAGAAAGTCACGCAGACCGGGATGACGAAGTCTGAGGCTCTAGGAACCGCGGACTCTCCGAATGAACAGCGGGACTGGATTTCCACATAAATAGACTGTTTTCATAACTAAAGTGCACACACCAAGTGCTCGAGGGAGCAGGGGTCGCCGCGGTACTGGGGTCTCGGAATGGGACTACGGACCCCTCAGGGGAGGGGCGGGGCTCTGGGATTGGGTGACGGGGACCGGGGTGACACTCACGATAAAGGAATATGGGAAACAGCTAGGCCTGGGATCACGGGAGCAACCCCTCTTCTCAGACTTCTCCGGAGCGAACTACCCGAACCCCCTTTCGGAATCTCTAGCTTCAGCGCACCGCGGTGCCCGGCTTACCAGCCGTCAGCCTCAGGCGCCTGCCCACAACAAACATGGCGACAAGGGCGTCTCTGGAAGGCTGGGCAGTGACGACAGTTCTCGCGATAGCCGTGTTTTCCTGCCTATATCCGGCTTGTCCGCGCGATTTCCTGCCTCTCGGCTTTCGGCTCGGAGGAGGCCAAGGTGCAACTTTCTTCGGTCGTCCCGAATCCGGGTTCATCCGACACCAGCCGCCTCCATCATGCCGCCGAAGTTCGACCCCAACGAGATCAAAGTCGGTGCGTGCTCTAGTTGTGGCCGGGGCTGCGGGATGGAGCATCCCTCGGCCCCGCCGCCCGTGCAAAGCTTTCCCCGTATGGGGCTCTTAAAGCCGCTGCCTCCTAGAGGCCTTCCCGGTGCTGCGCTGCCCCGGCCAAGCCTCAGCCTTTCTGGGCCTTAGCTTCTTCACGTGTAGGTGGGGAGGGAGGACTGGACCACCTGTGGCGGCTTGGGAGCCCGCACGCCCTAGGGTAAGGCTTGTCTCCGGGCGTTTCGCCCCACTGGCCTGGGTTCGCGGGCGACGGGGCTCTCTCCACGCCTCCCCGGTGTGAGTTTCGGAGCTGCCCACACCCGAGGGAGGAGCGGGTGGCCCGCCTCGCGCTCTGTGCTGTTTCGAGAAGAGGCAGAGGGTGGTGTGTCCAGCCCCGGAAAGACGCTGAGAGGTCTGTGGCTCCGGGGCTCCCTCTGTAGAGACACTAACTCTTTTTTTCCCCCAGTATACCTGAGGTGCACCGGAGGTGAAGTCGGTGCCACTTCTGCCCTGGCCCCCAAGATCGGCCCCCTGGGTCTGGTACGTTATCCCCTCCAAGGGGCATTTTTTCACATTTGTTTGACTTTAAGCGCCGGCTCGTGGAGTCACGACTGTGCCAGAGGTGCCCTCGTGGCTTGGACTGTCACCCTCAGTAGGCCTGAGCCACCGAACTAGTACTAGGTACCTTAGGAAGGTCGTGCGTGAATAATCGAACCCGGTGCCTTTAAATTGTAATTAGCTCCATGTGTCTCCACTGCTGCTTTGGTGTATCTGCGGGGTGGGCCCAAGGGGGAGTTTTGAAGTTAGGAGTGGCTTAGTGACGTTGGGCAGCCAATATCTATTTCCTCGTCAGGAAGTGGGCATGGCATTGTTGGGAAGATTAAATGGGGTGTGGGTGAAGATCCAGTGAGCGTTTCCAGCTGTGTTGTAGATATAAACCTAGCAGTTAATGTGACAGGCTGTGTCTCATGCCTGCTGAGTAACTGCTGGCTTCCCCGTCATTCTGTCCTCTTGGATTTCCCTGAATTTCATTAGGCCTTTATTTAATCCTTGCACAGTGGTCCCCTGCCCCAAATGCTCTTCCCCATTGGTCTTTTTTAACTTGTATCTTAACTATTCTTCCTTGGTCGTTAGCTGGCACTTAAGGGACACTTAGCCTCCTGTTGAGGCTAAGGATTACTAGAGAAGAATTTCAGAGTAGCAAATAATCAGACCTCCATCCAGGAAGATGGACGTGGGTGGTCTGACATGGGAGCCTAGTATTTTGAAAGCTCCTTAGGTGACTCTAATGTCAGCAGGGCTGAAAATCCCCCTCCTTAAGCACATGGGCACTTAGGAGGGGGTCTAGGTTACATTGTGGCCAAGTCTGCACTTTACAGTTCTGGACAAGACAACCCCAACCCCCAGTTTATGCTATGGTGATATCTGTGCTCTGATTGAGAAGGTGCCCTTAGGTACTTGAGATAGCTTCCTTTGTTGCCAAGTGAGAAGTGGTGGGCAGGTTTCAAGGCCGTGGTTGGCCTCTGGACACCATGTTGATTACATGCCTTTATTTCTAGTCTCCAAAAAAGGTTGGTGATGACATTGCCAAGGCAACAGGTGACTGGAAGGGCCTGAGGATTACAGTGAAACTGACCATTCAGAACAGACAGGCCCAGGTATTTACTTGTGCTTGGTTTCGGGAGAGGAGGGTGGGGGGCGGACAGAGGTAGCAACCCTCTGGGATTCCTGAAGAGTATTTCTGCCACCAGAGGTGAGCTGAGAGTGATTTTACCTTGTTGGGGAGGCTTTGTCAAGAGTACGGACCTAGGGCAAAGACTTGGACAGTGTGTGGCCATGATTTTTGAGAGCCAGCGTGCACGGCAGTATTCACTGGAGGTGGAGTATTCACTCAAGAATCTCTTCTGCAGATTGAGGTGGTGCCTTCTGCCTCTGCCCTGATCATCAAAGCCCTCAAGGAACCACCAAGAGACAGAAAGAAACAGAAAAACAGTGAGTTGTCTTTTCCCTAGTTTGGTTTTGGTAATGGTTTGTGAGATGTTTGATATATGTGGCTGTATTTTCCCTTAAAGGAAACCTGGGGTTGACATGGGTATTGGGTGTTGATATGGTTAAGGTTGCTAGAGCCAGGTAGTATCAGAAAGTGCCATGTATGCTGGGTGGCTCACACCTGTAATCCCAGCACTCTGGGAGGCTGAGGCGGGCGGCTCACATGAGATCAGGAGTTCAAGACCAGCCTGGCCAACATGGTGAAACCCCATCTCCACCAAAAAGTACAAAAATTAGCCTGGTGGTGCTCGCCTGTAGTCCTGGCTACTCAGACGGCTGAAGCAGGAGAATCACTTGAACCCAGGCGGTGTGGAGGTTGTAGCAGTGAGCCAAGATCATGGCACTGCACTCCAGCCTGGGTGACAGTGAGACTCTGTCTCAAAAAAAAAAAAAAAAAAGTGCCATGTAGTGGAGTCCCTGTGTGGGGCAGGCCCCAATCAGTGCATGTGGGAAGATGATGTCAGCAACAATGACCTATAATCAGGAGACCACATACAGCTGTCAGGTACTGTGCAGTTTAACTGTCCCTGGCAATTTAAGCTTGTCATTTCTCTAAAACTGTTTCTGCCATGTCAGACTTGTGAAGGCTTGGTTTTGCCCTCAGCCACCCGCCACTGCACCTGACCAGGTCTCTGTTGGCTGGTGCAATCCAGTGGTGAGCTGATAGTAAATGCCAGCTTAGGAAACAGGGTTGTTCTTCATGTGGATGACTCTGTGCCGAAAGCATGGGAACAGCCTAGAAACAAAATGAAGGACACATGATCTGCTTTGGCTTCAGACTCTAACAAAGCTTTTGCTGTTTTCTCTTCTGCAGTTAAACACAGTGGGAATATCACTTTTGATGAGATCGTCAACATTGCTCGACAGATGCGGCACCGATCCTTAGCCAGAGAACTCTCTGGTAAGAGCAGGACAACGTGTAACCGCCGTAACTGTAGTTGTGTTTTCACTGAGTGATAACATTCTTCCTATTGAAGGGTGCTCAGTGAGACCCAAGATGGGGTGCAGTTTTCTGGGACTGAAAGAAAGGATGGATCGTAAATTGGGTGTGTTTAATCTGGGCATCAAGGACCCATGGAAGCTTTGCATTCCGGGTTGTGGAACTAGATGGAGCTCTATATTTTATATTAGGGGAGCAGGAACCTCATTCCTTCCATTGCCTGCTATGAACCCCTTCAGTATTCCCCAGTATCTGTGGATTGTGAGGGACTGAGCCAGCACCTCCAATGCCACCATTTCTTAAAGGAACCATTAAAGAGATCTTGGGGACTGCCCAGTCTGTGGGCTGTAATGTTGATGGCCGCCACCCTCATGACATCATAGATGACATCAACAGTGGTGCTGTGGAATGCCCAGCCGTAAGTGACATTTTCATTGTTACAATAGGGGTGAAAGGGGGGCCACCCAGTGTATTCACAGAGATAAGCTGGGAAGTTTTGGAAATGGTTACTGGTGGGGTGGGATAATCCTTTTAAACTTTTACTGATTTTTTTTTTTTCTTTCCCACAGAGTTAAGCACAAAGGAAAATATTTAAATAAAGGATTGTTTGACAACTGGTGGATTTTCTGGTGTGGCATCTTCCTTGAGGGAGCTAGCTCCTTTGTGGGGTGGTCAGTGGAGTCAGGGTGGCAGAACCTGTGGAGAAGTAACAAGCACCTTGTGGTGGGTAACAAAACTGCCCTGTATGGGCTGGGCTGAGCTCAGAAAGGAAGCCTTTCTTTTTTTTTTTTTTTTTTTTTGAGACAGAGTTTCACTCTTGTTGCCCAGGCTGGAGTGCAATGGTGCAATCTCGGCTCACCACGACCTCTGCCTTCCAGGTTCAAGCAATTCTCCAGCCTCAGCCTTCCTGAGTAGCTGGGATTACAGGCACGTGCTACCACGCCCGGCTAATTTTCATTTTCAGTAAAGACAGGGTTTCTCCATGTTGGTCAGGCCGGTCTCGAACTCCTGCCTTTGGCCTCCCAAACTGTTGGGATTATAGGCATGAGCCACCATGCCTGGCCAGGAAGCACCTTTTGTAGACTATCATGAAGCCTTTCCTAAGAAATGCTCTAACAGAAAACTGGAACACATGGGGAGTATAGCTCTCCATCCCTGACCAACTGAAGTTATGAGTGGGTTGGGGGCCCAGGACCCATTTTGCTAGCCATTCCAGTGCACAGCCAGGGCTCAGAACCACTGACCTGACCACTCTCCAAGTCCTGGACTAATCCTTTGGTCCTGTGAAAGTGAGGTTCACGTCATCTGTTGAAGTAACCGTAAACTATTACTCCAACCTTTTCTCTGAACTCACGTGGCTTAAAGTATTTTCTGCTGTCTCACCTTTCTCAAGTCTCATCTTCCCACAGTTCTGTTCCTTCTGATGAACTTTCTAGAGCCTGTATTCATCACTGCCTTTTGTTTTGGGATGAACCCTGAAGCACTCCTGAGCAGCTTGAAGCACTGCCTGGGAGAGGATTCTGGGTACTGGAGTAAAGGGAGTTGGAAGTTGTAGCCCAGAGAAATTGATTTCCCCTATATGACTCATTTCTTTGCACATTAGTTTTTGCCAGTGTCTCTAGGTCAGTGCTTTTATGTCACCTCTGGTTGGAGAACTGCCTTAAGTGGAAAGGACTAACTACCTGGACCCCCTGAGTTAGGGAGAGGATTCTATTTCGGATACAGTGGCTTGTGCCTGTAATCCCAGCACTTTGGGAGGCTGTGGCAGGAGCATTCCTTGAGGTCAGGAACTAAGACCAGCCTGGGCAGCATAGCCAGGCACTTTCTCCAGAAAACTAGCTGGGTGTGGTGGTGTGTGTGCCTGGCTACTTGGGATGCCGAGGTAGGAGGGTGCAGGAGTAGAGACTTCAGCAAGCTGATTGTACCACTGCACTCCAGCCTAGGTGGTGAGAGGGAGGGGCTGGCACAAAAGCATTCCACTGTCCTAGAAGGGACTACCAAGTCACCAAGGAAACAGTAAAGACAGTAAGCAGGCCAAAGGCAAAAATCTGGATCTCTAATACAAGGGGTACACAACTGTTCTCCATGAGGGAGGAGGGAGAATGAGGAGCCCGGGGCAGTTTATGACACCTGCCTCTGAGTCCAGCATGGCTGTCACACACCTCCCCATTCTCGGTGCTTCCTATTCTCCATGAAAAGGGATGTACCTCTCGGTTCATTAGCAGCACGCTCTACCCTCAACACCAGTAACCTCTGGGTGGGCTCTTTTTTTGTTAAGACGGAGTCTTGCTCTCACCCAGGCTGGAGTGCAGTGTTGCGATCTTGGCCCACTGCAACCTCTGCCTTCTGGGTTCAAGTGATTCTCCTGCTTCAGCCTCCTGAGTAGCTGAGATTATAGGCACATGCCACCATACCCAGCAAGTTTTTGTATTTTTAGTAGAGATGGGGTTTCACCATGTTGGTCAGGCTGGTCTCAAACTCCTGACCTTGTGATCTGCCTGGGTGGCCTCTAACAGCAACAAGCTCTACAAAGGCTGGGCCTGGCTGTGCTTTTCTCAGTTTTGGAACCAAGGAATGTTCCCCACTACTTCAAGGAGATTGTGGTATTTCATAGGTGGCTCTAGAATCCCTTTTCTCACTTGTATTTACACCTCCCGCTGCCCCAAATTTGATGGTTTTTCAATCATTTCTGGCCAATGCTCAGTTCTTTCTTTCACAACATTTCTCATCACTTCCAGGAGAAACTGCCAGCATTGCCCAAAGACTTGGCCAAGTTCTTTACTCATTGATCTGGTCATTTATGCCGAATAAACTCAGGTTTCTGGAATGCTTACCAAATAAAGTGCTTTGGCCCACTGTCTGAATAAAGGCAAACCTGCAATTTAATGGAGCCCTGGATCTTTTGATGATTACAGAAGGTGTTAGAGAGCTGGGCGTCCACACACAGCATGTGAAATAGTGGCTATTTATTGAAGGTGTTTTTGCATGTGGCTCTGGGCTGCAGACTCTAAGTTAGATGTCTTCAGATGCTTTGAAGCCTTCAGCATTTCTCAGATCCTCACCCATCTGTCCTGAGTTGGCATGTCCAGGACTCTCTCCACTTCTACCACGTTCCTAGTTACTCTCCGGTGTGGAGTCTCTGATGTCTAACGAAGGCAGAGCTGCACCGGAAGGCCTTCCCACACTCGTTGCATTCGTAGGGTTTCACGCCTGTGTGGATTCTCTGATGCTGACTAAGGGACGAGCTCTGGTTAAACGCTTTACCACACTCATTACACTCATAAGGTTTTTCTCCGGTGTGAATTATGTGATGTCGAATGAGGGCTGAGCTCTCACTGAAGAATTTCCCACATTCATTACATTTATATGGCTTCTCCCCAGTGTGGGTCTTTTGGTGGATTATGAGATTGGTACTTTGGCTGAAGGCCTTCCCACACTCGCTGCACTTGTAGGGTTTCTCCCCAGTGTGAGTCCTCTGATGGTTTGTGAGGTTTGCACTCTGGCTGAAGGCCTTCCCACATGCGGCACATCTGTAGGGCTTCTCCCCGGTGTGAATCCTCTGGTGCTGAATGAACGCTGCGCAGTAACTGAAGGCCTTCCCACACTCGCTGCACTTGTAGGGCTTCTCCCCGGTGTGAGTCCTCTGGTGGTTCGTGAGGTTTGCACTGTGACGGAAGGCCTTCCCACAGTCACTGCATTCGTAGGGCTTCTCTCCAGTATGAATTCTCTGATGCTGAACAAGAGCTGAGCAGTCACTGAAGGCTTTCTCACACTCGCTGCATCTGTAGGGCTTCTCTCCGGTGTGGGTTCGCTGGTGTTTGGTGAGGTTGGCGTTCTGGCTGAAGGCTCTTCCACATTCACTGCACTTGTAAGGTTTCTCTCCAGTGTGAATCCTCTGGTGCTGAATGAGAGATGAGCTCTGGCTGAAGGCCCTCCCACACTCACTGCACTCATAGGGCTTCTCTCCAGTGTGGCTCTTCTGATGCTGAGAAAGGGAAGAACAGTAACTGAAGGTTTTGCCGCATTCATTACATGCATATGGTTTTGCTCTGTGAGGTTTCAGGATTTCCGAGTTCTTGAAGCTCTTGGTGTGCGTCTCACATTTGCGAGGTCTCGCTTCCACGGGCACTGTCTGTTGCAGAGAGAGGACTGGTCTCAGATTGAAGGTCTTCTCAAGTTCACTGGTCCCGTGGTCTGAATCCCCAGGGGGCATCTCTACACGTGGGTCTTGGAATGAAGCTTCAGAAAGGGGTTGCTCTGGTGGTGATCCAGATATAATCTTCCAGCCTGGAAAAAAAAAATGAAAAGCTGTTGTGTTCCCTTGGTGGAAGGAATACCAAAGGCTGAAGGAGTCTGGCCAAGCTCTTACACACACAAGTTTGGTGACTCATCTTTTTTTTTTTGGAGATGGAGTCTTGCTCTGTCACCCAGGCTGGAGTGCAGTGGCGCAATCTCAGCTGACTGCAACCTCCGCCTCCTGGGTTCACGCCATTCTTCTGCCTCAGCCTCCCAAGTAGCTGGGACTACAGGTGCCTGCCACCACGCCTGGCTAATTTTTTGTATTTTTAGTAGAGACGGGGCTTCACCGTGTTAGCCAGGATGGTCTCGATCTTCTGACCTTGTGATCTGCCCGCCTCGGCCTCCCAAAGTGCTGGGATTACAGGCGTGAGCCACCGTGCCTGGCCGATTTTGTATTTTTAGTAGAGATGGGGTTTCAACATGTTGGTCAGGCTGGTCTCGAACTCCTGACCTCAGGTGATCCACCTACCTCGGCCTCCCAAAGTGCTGGGATTACAGGTGTGAGCCACCGCACCCGACCGTTTCCTTGAATTTCTATACACAGTCTTCAACCAGACTGCTTGGGTTCAAATCTGGGCTCCACCTCTTACGTGCTCTGTGACTTTGGGCAACTTATGTAATCTTTTGAAACCTTGGATTTATCACCTGTGAAAGCAGCTCCCTCATAGAATCACCGTGAGGATTAAATGAGTTAAGACACATAAAGGACCCAGAATGGTAGTTGAGACACAGTAAGTGCTATCTGCGTGGTTCTTGTTATCCTGGACCTTCTCCTTATAAACCATCCTAAAGCATTAAGTAGGCTTCCCTCAGAACTGCAAATGCACACCAATGCCCCCAGTCAACCAAGAGCACAGAGGCCCCCATTGCAGGCTGAGAGCGTCTCTGTGTAACTTGGAGTCCGATCATCTATGGGTTTGACAGTTTTTGAAAGCAGACCATCTATTTGAGTAAAAAAATACAAAAGGAGAGGAAGAGTGACAAGAAGCCATGGGAAGAAGGGGCAATTCAGAGGACCACGTGATGCTCACAAATGGCCTGTCCCTCAGCTCACCTCTCTGGAGTGCTGGCTCCAGTAGAAGACTGATGACATCTCAGGCCTGACACACCCCAAACAGAGCTACTGATCTCCCTTTTAACCCAGTGCCTTTGTTAATCTTCCTACTTACCCAACTGTTCAGGCCAAAACCTAGGGTCATCCTTAATGCCTCCTCCCCTACATCTCACATCCAATCCACCAGCAAGTCCTGTTGGCTTTAACACCAAAATATGTCCTGACCCCTCTCTTACAGGCCACCATCACCTCACATTCCCATGTCTGCAAAAGCCGCCTCCTGACATCCCCGCTCCCATGCCTGACCCCCGAATGTCCATTCTTCACATATAATGCTGAATTCTTTTTCATTTTTTTTCAGCAGGGTCACTTGCCAAATGCTGAATTCTTTTAAAACATAAATCTCATCCCTTCCCTGCATCAAAACTCTTAATAATGGCTTATTTTCTTAGGTGACTAAAACCCAAATGCCTTACCATGGCTCCAGTGCCCCCGCACAATCTGTCCCCTGCACACCACTCTTCCTCGTGTTTACTAAGCTCTGGCCACACAGGTCTTCTAATCCTTAAGCAAGCTCATTCCCACATCAAGGTCTCCACATATGCTGTGGCCCAGAATGTTCCTCTCCTAGGTCTCCTCCACACAGCTGGCTCATCCCCTTCCTTCAGATCTCGGCTCCCATGTCACCTCTAAAGAGTCTTTCCTCTTCGTCAGCTCCCAAACAGCTCCCTCCCCTCTATTCCCGACTCGGCCTTGTGCCCCACTCACTAATCCCTTGCGCCACTTTATTTTCTTCAAACAACTCATCACCATAAAAAGCAGATTAGTGGATCGGGCGCGGTGGCTCACGCCTGTAATCCCAGCACTTTGGGAGGCTGAGGCAGGCGGATCACGAGGTCAGGAGATTGAGACCATCCTGGCTAACACGGTGAAACCCCGTCTCTACTAAAACTACAAAAAATTAGCCGGGCGTGGTGGAGGGTGCCTATAGTCCCAGCTACTCGGGAGGCTGAGGCAGGAGAATGGCGTGAACCCAGGAGGTGGAGCTTGCAGTGAGCCGAGATTGCGCCACTGCACTCCAGCCTGGGCGACAGAACGAGACTCCGTCTCAAAAAAAAAAAAAAAAAGTAGATTAGTTATTGTTTGCTCAGTTTATGTTCTTCACGAAGATGTAAGCAGAGACTATGTCCTCATCCACCCTCAACAAAGGGGATACATATTACCCATGGCAGCTAAAATGATGCCAGATATGTACCAAATGCTTAAGGCACATTTGCTGTTTGATGAATGATTCAATGAATCAGAATGAGTAGAACTGGCCAGCAGGGTCTGCGAAAGTGTTAACACCCACCACAGAAGTCCCTAAAGTGAGCAGCAGGGAGAATGGCAGTTTCAACTCCTGGGTCTGTCACTTGGGAGGGGTAGGGTAGAATAACCCAGGGCCCAAACCCAGCCCTCGGAGGCACAGTGATGCCCAGGACATGCTGTTAGAGCAGAGGCCATGTTGAGCTCCTCTAATAGCTAGAGTGCAAACTTGCCCCTGGCGACTTCTGTTCACTATCATATAGCTTACATAACTCTACAGCTGACAACTTTTTTCATATATATGTTAACTGGTGAAATAAGAAAGATTTTATCATCTACATTTTTCATATATGGAAACATGACTACATAATTCAGTGGTGTGTCTGGAATCCATGTAGTTAATGCATGGCAAGCAGGGATTGTGAGTATGTGTCTTTCATATTCACTGAGATATGAGATATACGTGTATATGTATATGTGTGTGCATTGTGTGTGTATTTCACCCACAGTTCCTGGTTCATAACTCCCATAGCCACTGCTACAGTCTTTCTTTTTTTTTTTTTGAGACAGAGTCTCGCTTAGTTGCCCAGGCTGAAGTGCAATGGCACGATCTTGGCTCGTGGCAGTCTCTGCCTCCTGAGTTCAAGCGATTCTCATGCCTCAGCCTCCCAAGTAGCTGGGACTATAGGTGTGTGCTACCACGCCCAGCTAATTTTTATATTTTTAGTAGAGATGGGGTTTCCCTATGTTGGCCAGGCTGGTCTGAAACTCCTGACCTCGGGTGATCTGCCCAACTCGGCCTCCCAAAGTGCTAGGATTACAAGCGTGAGCCACTGCGCCCAGCCATTGCTACAGTCTTTTGTTAAAATGTAATAGCACTTTAGGCCTCGGAAACAGAATCTCTCTCTCTCTGACCTCCCCCGCCCTTCTTTCACCTGCCCAAGCAGGACTCTAATCTGACTGTGGGCCATATGACCCCCATTCCAGAGAATATCCTGCCCCATACCCTGGAGGAAGGAATGCTGCACAGAGGCCGGGAAGAATCTGCACAGACAGGCTCTGCCAGGTGTCCCCACTCAGTCTACGGTGTTCAGTCAGGCGCTTTCTGTCCAATCTTATCTCAACATGCTGTCCGTGTTTCAATCATGCCTATCCAATGAATCAAAGGCCCAGGAGGGCAGGGTTTAGAGAGCTTCCAGAGAGCTGAACACATGGAGGCTCCTGCAGGGCGGTGGTCCAGGGAAGGCATGAAAGCTCCCTGCACCTTCCCCACCCCTCATCCCATGCATCTCTTCATCTTCATCTTTTCTAAAATAAGTGCTTCCCCAAGTTCTGTGTCCTTTCTCTAATAAATTAATATAATCCAAAGCAGCGTCGTGGGAACCCCAATCTGAAGCCAGTGTAGTTCTGGAGGCCTGGACTTGCGACTGGCGGGAAGGGGCAGGGGGCGCCTTGTGGGACTGAGCCCTCAACCAGTGGGATCTGATGCTATCTCCAGGTAGATGGTGTCTGCTTGCTTGGTGTGTGGGGGAAAACCTCAGCCCTCTTTGCTGACGGAAGTCTCCTATGTTGACTCCTGCTGTGTGTAAGGGCAGAGGTTGTGGTTTTCCGCTCAGGGGCACCCACACCAAGAGCTGCTTCTACTGCCCTACACTGCTGCCTCAGAGCACCTTCTTGGTGGAAATGCCCCTTTCCAACTCCTGTTTCTAAGGATGTGATGATTTTAACCTTTGGGGCTACTGTACTGGGGTGAACAGTGCCCCCATATCATGTCCACCTCAAAGTACAGAATGTGTCTGTGCTTGGAAACAAGGTCTTTGTAGATGTAGTCAAGCTAAAATGAGGCCATACTGGATTAGGGTATTTTAATGCCCTAAAAAGAAGGAAATGCAGACACAGATCGAGAATGCCATATGATGACGGGAACAGAGATTGGCGTGATGCAGCTAAAAGCCAATGAATGCTGAAGATTGCTGGCAACCACCAGAAACTAGAAAGAGGCAAGGGAAGATCCTTCCCAGAGCCTGCAGAGGGAGCCCGGCCCTGC
This sequence comes from Symphalangus syndactylus, assembly GCF_028878055.3. Lineage (NCBI taxonomy): Eukaryota > Metazoa > Chordata > Mammalia > Primates > Hylobatidae > Symphalangus > Symphalangus syndactylus. The sequence goes on from NC_072425.2 coordinate 17,388,172, forward strand.
TGACACCTCAGTTTCAGACCTCTAGCCTCCAGAACTGTGAGCGAATCAACTGCTATTGTTTTAGTCCACCCAGTTTGTGGTTATTTCTTATGAGAGCCCCAAAAAACTAATACAGCGACCTTTTCAGGGTCTTGAACCCCTCTGAGACTATGATGAACACTCTTCCCAGAAAAATGCCATTGTTCCCCTCGCCACTAAACACTGCTCTCAATTTCTGAAGCTCCACAGAGGACTTCAATCCTCTGTATAGACTGTATAGAACACAGAGATGCCCAGGCAGCGGGGGCCTTGGGAGAAGGAAGCAGCAAGGCCAGGGAGGCTTCCTGCCACAGGCAATGTCAACAAGCATGAGTGGTGCTGGCCATGCCACGAGGGTGAGGTAACATGCAACAGGCTGCTTAGAGGATGGTAAGATGGGAAGGAGAAGAGGCAGCCCCAGGGAACCATGCAAAGAATGCTCCAGGGGCTTTGTGCCCATTGCCCTATCAGCAGCAATAACTTACAACTTAAGAAATAAAGCGACAAATAGACAGGCTGCCTCTTTTTTTTTTTTTTTAAGACAGAGTTTCACTCTTGTCACCCAGGCTGGAGTGCAATGGCATGATCTCGGCTCACTGCAACCTCTGCCTCCCAGATCAAGTGATTCTCCTGCCTCAGCCTCCTGAAGTAGCTGGCATTACATGCGCCCGCCACCACACCCAGCTAATTTTTTTGTATTTTTAGTTGAGACGGGGTTTTACCATGTTGGCCAGGCTGGTCTTGAACTCCTAACCTCAGGTGATCCACCTGCCTCGGCCTCCCCAAGTGCTGGGATTACAGGCATGAGCCACCATGCCCAGCCCAGGCTGCATCTTTAGAAACATGTCAAATGTTGTCACCTCAAAGTGGTTTAATTCATTTGTACCTTTGATGCCTTAAGTCTCAAACATCAAGTGACTGGGTCCCCAGGGAAAAGCTGCTGAGGCCCTGCCAGAGGTGGCACCAGGGCAGAGGCTGAGAGAGATGAGGGGAGAGAGCAGCTGTACATGGGTGGTAAGAGAGATGCAGTGGAAACTATGGTCTCCTTTCCTTCTGTTTTCCTGGAGTTTCTTAGTATCAGCCCTTTGGAAAATTCTGGCATGGCCACGCAGTGAGAAAGGAGGAGCAGAATGAATTAAGGGGCCAGATGGGGTGGCAGCAGGAGCTGTGACCTGGCAGCAGGCCATACCCAGTGGCATGGGTAAAGGTGGCACCTAGGCTCCTCAGTGAGGGAGACCCCAAGCAGGGAATGTGCCAGCAAAGATGACTCTTGCTTCCCAACAATAAGGAAGGATACTCTTTAGAGGCCTGGAACATCACACATGCCCCCAAACACCTCCTGGCCCTGGGAGCCTCCATAAGGATGAGGTGAGGAAGAGTGTGTTTTAGAGGCAGACAGAGCTTGCTTCAAATCCCAGCCTTGCCACTATCTAGCTGTGAAGCTTTGAACCAGTGAGCCAGCCTCTCTCAGCTCCATTTCCTCATCTATAGAATGGGGGTAATAGCACCTCACAGTTGTTATGATAATCAAATGCATTCATGTGTGATTTAAAGGCGCTTTTGCTCCCAAGACTCCCACTGGCTAAGTGCTTGCTCACGTACCTGGAGAGGGACTTCGCAGGTCTTCGCCCTCCAGCATCCATGTGCCTTCCCTTTGTTCCAACTGGGAGTTCATGCCAGGCTGGGAAACTGGAAGTCCTATTCAACGGGAAAAAACAGGCTTTAGAAATTGTAAGTAAGTATGAACAGCCACCCAGAACTCAGGGGAGAGCAAGCAGGCCAGTCAGACTGTTCATTTCATTCAGCCAACAAATACTTATTGAGCACTTACTTGGTGCCTGCACCAGGGGCTATAGCAGTACATAAGAGACATGGTGCCAAGGTCTTTTTAAACATCCTTTTAATTTTAGAGGCAGGGTCTCATTGTGTTCCTCTGGCTGGTCTCAGGTGACTGTTCCACCTTGGCCTCCCAAAATGCTGGGATTACAGGTGTGAGCCACCTCACCCAGCCATGCCAAGGCTACATAAAACATTTCTGGAAGGAGCTAGGAAACAGCCTCAAGGAGGGGTCAAGCCAGGGAGCTAAGCTAAACTCACAAGTTCCCAATTTAGGAAGATGGAAACGTACTGAACATAGAGGAAGTGACCTGAGGGTTACCCCACCCCTCCTGCAAAATGAGAGAATGGGGAGGTGTAGCCTTGGGGAAAGCAAAGGGAAACTGCCTATTTGCCAAGTGGGCATGCAGAGACCTTCCCCAAGAGAACAAGAGGAATAAACACCATCCCTCTGGTACATCACAGCAGTCAGAAACCCCTTCATACTGGAAAGCAAGTGCCACAGATTTTCAGAATTGAGTGATTCTAAATCTTAAAGAAATAGTTTCCTTACCTAGTAGGACAAGGTTCCTGCACTTTCCTGGTATCCCCTCCTTGAACTTGTCCCGTGGAGTAGACACGAGGCACCTCCACCCTTTCTGTGCAAAAGCTACTGTCACACTGCTGAAGAATGTGGATCCCTGAAAAAACAGGCACATTTCATCTTGCCAGTGGCCTTAGGATCTGGGGTGATAGGGGTGGTTAACGTTGGCAGTTTTGGGGGAGCTGGAAAAGAGTCTTTGAAAAGATTCAGGTCTCTGGGTAGTTGAAGAAAATGGCCAGGTGCGGTGGCTCATGCCTGTAATCCCAGTGCCTTGTGAGGCCAGGAGGTGAGGCAGGCGGATCACTTGAGGCTAGGAGTTCAAGACCAGCCTGGCCAACATGGCAAAACCCTGTCTCTACTAAAAATACAAAAATTATTTGGGCGTGGTGGCACATGCCTGTAATCCCAGCTTCTCAGGAGGCTAAGGCAGGAGAATTGCTTGAACCCAGGAGGCAGAGGTTGCAGGGAGCCGAGATCACGCCACTGCACTCCAGCCTGTGTGACACGGCAAGACTCTGTCTCAAAAAACAGAGAAAGCATTTATTGATCACCAGCATTGCAGTACCTAACACTATGATAATTTGACACACACACACACCACTGTCTATTGTCTTCACACATTTATAATTCTGGTAGACTTTATGTATAGAGTGTGTGTGTGCGTGTGAAGTAACTGGGCAAAAATCAATGGGCGCTTGGGACTTGAAGAGGTAATATAGAAAGAGCAAAATTAGAATGTGAGTTGATACAGTAAAGAATCAGGTACAAATTATCAAAGAAATGTGAAAGATGAATTTTCAAAACATTTAACAAATATTTCTGTGAACGCAGATATCACCCAGTACAGCAGGGGAGCCAGGTATGAGCACAATCAAATGTAGCACGAGTCAAAGAAATAGACAGACAAGTTGCCAGGAGAACAGAAAGGCGGGGAGGGAGGACCACAGAGAGAAAGCAATTACTGAGCTGGCTTTGAAGGAGAAGGTTCCCGGATGGAGCAAGAGAAGGCTATCCAAGGCAGGAGAGGCACCATGAGTAGAAGCATGGAGGCGACACAGTCCTCGTATGTTTAGGAAATGGCAGGCAGTTTGGGTGAGGGGATGAAGAGTGGCAGAAAGGTTGTTGAGGTCAGAATGTAAAAAGCCTTGAATCACTTGATAAACGTGATGCTTTTATCCCTCAGGCAACAGGGAGCCGCTGGAAGGCAACTGTGTCTTGAGATGGAGGCATGGAGAGGTGGTTTTAAGAACTCCAACGGTGTCAGTGTCGAGTTGAGAGAGGATCCTGCTTGAGGAAAGGGACTAGATGCAAGGCCAGAAATGAACTTTGTGAGAGAAGAGCTGAGAATGAATTGAAGATGTTTCCTGCTTGGAAGACCAGACAGATGACAGTGTCATCACAAAGAGAAGAAACATGGGAAGAAGGGGTCTGTTAGCAAGGTAACTAGTTTGTTTTGGGGCCCACAGAGTTTAAGGTGGCCATAGGAAATCCAGGTGCAGATGTTCTATCACAGGTGAAAACACGGATCTGGAGTTAGGAGACTCTGGGCAGGAGCTGTAAGGCACACAGGTCAGCTGAAGAGCTCATGTAACAAAGCGGCACCTACTCTATGTAATGCATCCTCTGCTAGGTGCGGGGCGGGAGGACAGGGATAGCCAGATGGAAAGGGAAGAAACCAATCAGGAGATAACACACGGTATTAACCTAAGGCAGAAATCATCTCCTGGTCAGGCCCCATAGGAACCTCAAACTCAACAAAATGCAACAGAGAAACCCATCTTCACCTGCTGTTCCTTGTCTGTTCCCAGCTCAGGGAATGAGGCCTCTGTTCACCTAGCTGGCCAAGCCAGCAACCTGGGTGTTATCCTCTCCTTTCCCCCAGCATCAATCCCTATTGATTCTTCCTCCTAATATCATGAGAAGTCACCCGTTTATTTCCACTCCCCTACCACTGCCTTGCAAACCAGCAACAATTTCCATATTGGAACCAGTCTCTAGGCCTCTGATTTTACCTGCTCTTCCAGTCCATTCATCACACTGAGAGGTACATTCAGTGGAACAAAGAGGGTCATCTTTTAAAACGAAGAAATATTTATGCTGGGCACGATGGCTCATGCCTGTAATCCCAGCACTCTGGGAGGCCAAAGCAGGTGGATCACCTGTGGTCAGGAGTTCAAGACAACCCTGGCCAACATGGTGAAACCCCATCTCTACTAAAAATACAAAAAACTAAAAAATATTTAAAATCTTTGTGTAACTTCAAAATAATCAGGAAAGTAATATCCATTATAAAGATATAAATGTCATGAACCAAATAACAAAGAAATATATAATACGTAAAGAAAAAGCTGCAGGAAACGCTAAGAGAAATTTAGAATATTAGGGTTTTGAGAGATGTTAAAATAACCCAGTCATTGACAATCAGCCCAAAGTGAATAAACAACAAAAAGAATAAAGATATGGAAGATGGAGCAATTTAATAAGGCTGAGCTGACAAGAGCTATCAAACTCTATACCCTGCAATCAGACTGTGCTGGCATTTTTTGTTGACAAGAGACACAAACTCCATCCTCATAAAGCACAGACCAGCCAAATGGGCAGATAAAGAAAGCAAAATAATAATTTTGGAATATCTAAAAAAAATAAAATACACAGCCAAAAAATCTCAACGTAAACAAGGAAGAAGGTGAGTTAAGGATTCAACTCAAGAAGTTAAAAAATGAATTTTTGGCCGGGCATGGTGGCTCACGCCTCTAATCCCGGCACTTTGGGAGACCGAGGCGGGTGGATCACCTGAGGTCAGGAGATCGAGACCATCCTGGCTAACATGGTGAAACCCCGTCTCTACTGAAAATACAAAAAAATTAGCCGGGTGTGGTGGCAGGCGCCTATATTCCCAGCTCCTTGGGAGGCTGAGGCAGGAGAATGGCATGAACCCGGGAGGCGGAGCTTGCAGTGAGCCGAGATCGCACCACTGCACTCCAGCCTGGGCGAAACAGCCAGACTCTGTCAAAAAAAAAAAAAAAAAAAAAAAAAAAAAAAAAGAATTTTAAAATAAACCTGAGGAAAGCAGAAGCAAAAGATTAATAAAGAAAAAAATATATTAATAAAGGGCAGAACTGACAAGGAAATCCAAAAGCAAACTTTAAAAACGAAAATAAATAGCTAATTACCTAGTCAAGAAAAAAGGACAGTTCCTACTCTCATAGGACTATGTGAAAGAAACAATGTGTTAGAGAGCACTGCACTGGGACAAAAACAGACACGTAGATCCAGAAAGGAGAACCCAGAAATAAAGCCACACACCTCTAACCACCTGATCTTCAACAAAGCCCACAGAAACAAGCAATGGGAAAAAGACTCCCTACTGAATCAGTGGTGCTGGGATAGCTGGCTAGCCATATGCAGAAGAGTGAAACTGGGCCCCTACCTTTCACCGTCTACAAAAATTAACTCAAGATAGATTGAAGATTTAAATGTAAATCCTTAAACTATAAAAACCATAGGAGAAAAACAAGGAAATACCCTTCTCGACCTTGGGTCTGGAAAAGAATTCTTGGCTTAAGTCCTCAAAAGCAATTGCAACAAAAACAAAAACTGACAAGTGGGACCTGACTAAAAGAGCTTCTATACAGCAAAAGAAACTATTAGGGCCAGGCACAGTGGCTCACACTTGTAATCTTAGCACTTTGGAAGGCCAAGGCAGGAGGATCACCAGAGGTTAGGAGTTTGAGAACAGCCTAGCCAAAAAGGTAAAACTCCGTCTCTACTAAAAATACAAAAATTAGCCAGGTCTGGTGGTAATCCCAGCTACTCAGGAGGCTGAGGCACGAGAATCACTTGAGCCTGGGGGGCTGGAGGTTGCAGTGAGCTGAGATTGTGCCACTGCACTCCAGACTGGGTGACAGAGTGAGACTTTGTCTCCAAAAAAAAAAAAAAAAAAAAAAAAAAATGAAAAGAAAAGAAAAAGCAACTATCAACAGACTCAACACACAACTGACAGAATGGGAAAAGATATTCAAAAGTTTGCATCTGACAAAGGTCTAATATCCAGAATCTATAAGGAACTTAAAGCAACAAACAAAAAACAAACAACCACGTTAAAAAGCAGGCAAAAGACATGAGCAGACACACTTAAAAGACGTATAAGTGGCCAAAAAAGAGATGAAAAAAATGCTCATCATCACTAATCATCATAGAAATGCAAATCAAAACCATGACGAGATATTCTCTCACACCAGAAATAATGGCTAATATGAAAAACTAAAAAATAACCGATGCTGGCAAGGCTGCAGAGAAAAGGGAAAGGTTATCACTGCTGATGGGAAAGTTAACTAAATTAGTTCAGTCACTCCGGAAAAACAGTTCGGAGATTTCTCAAAAAACTTAAAACAGAGCTACCATTCGACCCGGCAATCCCATTACTGTGTAAATATTCAAAGGAAAAGAAATCATTCTACCAAAAGATGCATGCATGCGCATGTTCCTCGTCGTGCTGTTCACAACAGCCAAGACATGGAGTCAACCCAGGTGCCCGCCAATGGTGGTCTAGATAAAGAAAATATACACGTGGAACAGGAAATGCATGTGGAATACGATGCAGCCATAAAAAAATGAAGTCATGTCCTTTGCAGTGACATGGATGCATCTGGAATCCATTATCTTAAGTGAATTAATGCAGGAACAGAAAACCAAATACCGCATGTTCTTATTGATAAGTGGGGAAGCTAAACACCAAGTATACATGGACACAAAGATGGGAACAAAAACCGCTGGGGACTACTAGAGGGAGGAGAGAGGAAAGGGGGCATCAGCTGAAAAACTACCTATGGGGTACTATGCTCCCTGAGTGATGGTATATCATCTGTACCCCAAACCCTGGCATCACATAATACAACCATTTAACAAGCCTGAACACGTACCCCTGAATCTAAAATAGTAAGGTGAAATTATTTAAGAAAAAAAAAAAGAATGTGTTAGACATGATTTGATAGAATACGCAGTGAAATGGGAGAATGTTCATCGAATTCTGATGAGTGGAAATAAAAACATTACTGAGCAGAATAAACCCACTTTGGGAAAAATATAGAAAAGAGAGAATATGACCTGGGCACAGTGGCTCACGCCTACAGTTCCAGCACTTTGGGAGGCTGAGGCAGGTGGATCACTTGAGGTCAGGAGTTCCAGGCCAGCCTGGCCAACACGGTGAGCCCCATCTCTACTAAAAATACAAAAATTAGCCAGGCATGGTAGGGCGCACCTGTAATTCCAGCTACTTGGGAGGCTGAGGCAGGAGAATCGCTTGAACCTGGGAGGTGGAGGTTGCAATGAGCCGAGATTGTGCCATTACACTCCCGCCTGGGCGACAGAGCAAGACTCCATCAAAAAAAAAAAAAAAAAAAAAAAAAAAAGGAAAAAGAAAGAAAAGAGAGAATATGACTGAGGACACAAACCAAAATGTTAGGTGCCATCTTTCTGTGGGATTAAGAGTGATTTTTAACTTTTTGTGTTTTCTCTATTTTCCAGGTTTTCTGTGGTGAACATGAATTACTTTGTTCACCGCAGAAAACTTGTAAAAAACAAAACAAAACAAAACCAACAATGACGGGGTGGGGTGGCCCACACCTGTAATCCCAGCACTTTGGGAGGCAAAGGCTGGAGGATGGCTTGAGCCCAGGAGTTCAAGACCAGACTGGGCAACATGGCAAAACCCTAACTCTACAAAACTTAAAAAAAAAAACAAAAAAAGAGTTGGGCATGGTGGCACGAGCCTGTGGTCCCAGCTACTTGGGAGGCTGAGGTGGGAAGATCGCTTGAGCTCAGGAGGTCGAGACTGCAGTGAGTCGTGATTTCACCACGGCGCTGCGTTCTAGGTGACAGGCTGAGGCCCTGTCTCAAAAAAAATAAAACAGGCCAGCCACAGTGGCTCACACCTGTAATCCCAGCACTTTGGGAGGCCAAGTCAGGCAGATCACTTGAGGTCAGGACCTTGAGACCAGCCTGGCCAACATGGTGAAACCCCATCTCTACTAAAAATACAAAAAAATTAGCTGGGTGTGGTGATGCGTGCCTGTAATCCCAGCTACCCGGGAGCTGAGCAAGAGAATCACTTGAACCCAGGATGTGGATGGAGGTTGTAGTGAGCTGAGATCATGCCACTGCACTCCAGCCTGGGCGACAGAGTGAGACTCAGTCTCAAAAAATAAAGAAAGAAAGAAAACAAACAAATGACAACAAAAAACAAGCCAACCCTATCACTAATATTAGGGGTGAAGAAAAGGATGCCTTCCAAAGTTAATTTCCAACTTACCCGGGGCCCAGCTGTGAGGAGACCAGCAGCCATTCCTTCCTCTCCTGTGTTTTCCTCTTGGGGAAGGGCAGGGTCTGGGGAAGGCAGTACTAGAGAAAGAGAAAAAAACTAATAAGGTTAAAAGCAGTTTATGAAGTCACCAATTCTCACTGTGAAGAGGGGACATAGCAAGTACCAGGGCACGTGGGCTGAATCTGCAGACCTGTAGTGTGATGTAAATTTCTCCATTCCCTCCTACCTCAGAAATTCCATCAACTCACTCAGATGTAGGGAGGCATTAGAGTGTTCACAGACTCTCAAGTATCCATGATCTACCACTCAGCAGCAGTGTGCAAATCACGTAACCTCTCTAAGTCTCATTTTTCTCATCTGCAAAATGGGGATGATAATCCCTTGTAAGGGATAATGTGCTGTGAAGATTAAAGGAACATACAGATAAAGCAGTCAGCAAATGCCCAGCACATAAGTATACAGTTTAAAGAGATTATCTATTGCCTAGTTCTTTGGAGAAAGTGACTCTGCAAATTTAAGGCATTTGCTTAAATGAAAAGAAGAGGGCTGGGCAGAGAGTCTCACTTCACACCATATATAAAAATTAACCCCAAATAGATCAGAGACCTAAAGTTAAGAAGTAACTCTTGGCTAGGTGCAGTGGCTCATGCCTGTAATGCCAGCACTTTGGGAGGCTGATGTGGGCAGACTGCTTGAGCCCAGGAGTTCGAGACCAGCCTGGGCAACATGGCGAGACCCCGTCTCTATTAAAAATACAAAAATTAGCCAGGCTTGGTGGTGCGTACGCATAGCCCTAGCTACTTGGGGGACTGAGGTGGGAGGATCGCTTGAGCCAGGGAGGTCGAGGCTGCAGCAAGTTGTGATCACACCACTGCACTCCAGCCTGGTTGACAGAGTGAGACACTATCTCAAAAAAAAGAAAAAGGGGTAGAACTCTTAGAAGAAAACCATACATCTTTGAGAGGTTGGATTAGGCATTGATTTCTTAGATATGACACCAAAAGCACAAGCAGCAAAAGAGAAAATAGGTAAGTTGGATTTCTTCAAAATTAAAAACTTTATGCTCCAAAAGGCTCTGTCAAGAAAGTGAAGAGGCTGAGTGAAATGACTCACATCTGTAATCACAGCCCTTAGGGAGCCCAAGAGTTCGAGATCAGCCTGGGCAACATACTGAAACTCCGTCTCTACTAAAAATACAAAAATTAGCCGTGGTGGCGCACACCTGCAGGCCCAGCTACCTGGGAGGCTGAGGTGGAAAGATGGCTTGAGCCCAGGAGGTAGAGGTTGCAGTGACCTGAGATCACACCATTACACTCCAGCCTGGGCAACAAAGCAAGACTCTGCCTCAAAAAAAAAAGAATTTAGTTATTGACTGGGTACAGTGGCTCACACCTCTAATCCCAGCACTTTGGGAGGCTGAAATGCTGGCTTAGCACATAATTTTCTGTTTTTTTTTTTTTTTTTTTTGAGACGGAGTTTCGCTTTTGTTGCCCAGACTAGAGTGCAATGGCACAATCTCGGCTCACTGCAACCTCCACCTCCCGACCTCCCGGGTTCAAGGGATTCTCCTACCTCAGCCTCCCGAGTAGCTGGGATTACAGGCGCGCACCACTACGCCCGGCTAAATTTTTTTTTTTTAGTAGATGGGGTTTCACCACGTTGGCCAGGCTGGTCTCAAACTCCTGACCTCAAGTAATCTGCTTGCCTAAGCCTCCCAAAGTGCTGGGATTACAGGTGTGAGCCACTGCGCCTGACCCTACTAAATTCTTAAATGGGCAAAAGATTTGAACAGATATTTCTCCAAGCAAGAGATACAAATAGCCATTCCCTACGTGAAACTGAACATCATTAGTCGTTGGGGAACAGCAAATGAAAAGCACAATGAGAGAACACATCACACCTACTAACATGACTATAATAAACAAGATGGAGAATAACAAGTGTTGATGAGGGTGTAAGGAAACTGGAAACCTCATACACTGCTGAGAATAGAAAATGATGTGGCCACAGTGGAAAAAGTTCAGCAGTTCCTGTGAAAGTTAAACAGGGTTGTATGACGCGGTAATTCCACTTCTAGGTATGTGCCCAAGAGAAATAAAACATACACACACAAAAATTCATTGAAAAATGGATACACAAAATGTGATCTCTCCATACGATGGAATATTATTCTACCATAAAAAGGGATGAAGTACTGACGCATGGTATAACCTGGATGAACCTTGAAAATGATGTGCTAAGTGAGACACAAAAGGTCACATATTGGCGGGTGGATCGCCTGAGGTCAGGAGTTCAAGACCAGCCTGGCCAACATAGTGAAACCCCGTCTCTACTAAAAATACAAAAAATTAGCTGGGCGTGGTGGCGGGTGCCTGTAATCCCAACTACTCAGGAGGCTGAGGCAGGAGAATCGCTTGAACCCGGGAGGCGGAGGTTGCGGTGAGCTGAGATTGCACCATCGCACTCCAGCCTGGGCAACAAGAGCAAAACTCTGTCTCAAGAAAAAAAAAAAAAGTCACATATTATGAGTCCACTTATTTGAAATGTCCTAGGCAAATCCATAGTGACAGAAAGTAGATTAGTGGTTGCCAGAGACTTGTAGAGAAATGAGGGACTGGGGAGTGACTCCTAAAGGCTACGGGGTTTCTTCTTCAGATAACAAAAATGTTCTGGAATTAAACAGTGATGGTTGCAAGACTGTGAAAATACTAAAAACCACCGAATTGTTCACTTTAAAAGGGTGAATATTATGGTACGTGAATGATATCTGAATAAAATATAGATCTGGATCCTGATCTTAGGACAGACCTTCTGTTACTGAGAGTTATCTAACGTGACAGCCCTTCCTTTCCTCTTTTGTAGTATGGGGAAGATGACGACCCATCTGCTCTGCTTTCCCGGGTCTCTGGGAAAGAGAACACAAAATACTGGATGTGAAATTGCACTCTCTACTCTTCAAGTGCAAGACCAAACATAAGGATCTCTTGGCCAGGAGCAGTGGCTCACGCCTGTAATCCCAGCACTTTGGGAGGCCGAAGCCAGTGGATCACTTGAGGTCAGGAGTTTGAGACCAGCTTGGCCAACATGGTGAAACCCCGTCTCTATTAAAAATACAAAAATTAGTCGGACGTGGTGTCGGGCACCTGTAGTCCCAGCTACTCAGGAAGCTGAGGTGGGAGAATCGCTTGAACCTGGGAGGCGGAGGTTGCAGTGAGCCGAGATTGCGCCACTGCACTCCAGCTTCGGCGACAGAGCAAGACTCCGTCTCAAAAACAAAACAAAGCAAATATAAGGACCTCTTGATCTTGGGGACAGCACCAAATTCTGGATGTAAAATTGCACTTGTAGAGTAACAGACCAAATACAGTTGATCTAGGGGTGAACAGCAGAGGTGTTGGTGGTTAAGACTTAAAAGAGGTTGCCTGCTTACACATTTGTTCTGTACCACATTCAGGGTGCTTTCAAAAGTGTTATTTCATTTGAGAATTACAATTCTCAGAGGTAAGCAAAGTAGTTAACGTTATTTTGTCCTTTCTTCCATGGAGAAATACAGGTTAAGAGAACCTGTGCCTTCTAATTGCAAATTCCCCTGTCCTCCACAACTTCACAGTCCTACTGGGCTGGCCTGCCCTCAAACTTTCCCGGGCTTCCAAGCATCCCTGGCTGCTTCGAGAAGGGCTAGAAAGAGAAAAGCGACAGAGAAGTCCTCAGGAACCCACTTCTCCTACTCTCCACTGTCATTGGTCCATCAGGCAGACTGGGGTACGTGGTACAATACTCAGAAATCACGCAGGTCTAAGGTCCTCAAACTTTTTTGACCCCCGAATTCTTTACTCAAAAAAGGACTGTAGGGGGCACATGTTCTCAGGATCTCCTGGGGCTGTGTCACGGGCAAAGAAAGAAAAAATGACTGTCTCCAACTACCTGTAGGAGAGATAAAGAGAGTTCTGATCCGGCTCACACAGCGGCAGTCGTGGGCAAACGAAGCAGCAGCCGATCTCTTGACGATCGCTCCCTCTACCACTCCTCACCTCCTTCCTCCAGCATTTGAGTCCCACCTTGCGCCACAGCCTCCCAGCAGTTCTCCGGACGTCAGGGTCTATCTACAGCAGCCCCCACCCCGTTCTGCAGGGCTGCTCTGACGGTTCCCAGGCTGGACTCTTCCTCTCCAGCCTCTCCCCGTAGAGGCACGGTCTGATCCTGCGGTGCTGGGTCGCGGGAGCCCGGACTGGGCCTGCCCAGCCGGGTGTTCTACTTCGTCTCCCGAGTCACAGCCACTCTTTGGCTCGGCCTCAAGCAGGACGCGGTGAAAATGCCGCTGCTGGCTTTCTGAAAAACGATTGGCAGCTGGCAACTGTCAACAATCGACGGGCAACCGCGAGAGCTTAAGAACCACTGTCCAAGTACTGCCCAGCGCCAGGTCCTTGCTCCGGCGCCAGAGGGACGCGCCTGATTGGCGCCACTTCCTGTCATGCGCACATGCCCCGCGGCGACCTCACCGCGGACTCCATTTCCCAGAAGTCGCCGCGGGCCTGTTTCTGGCCAAAATCGTTTTCATTCCTGCCGCCAGATTTGTGATACACACACGCTCAGGGATTGTACTTCCCAGAGAGGCTTCCGCCTGTGCTTGCTCCCAGAATCTGTTATCCAGCGTGCTTTTTTGTTGCACACGTGTTTATTTTATTTTATTTTATTTTATTTTTTTGAGACGGAGTCTCGCTCTGTCTCCCAGGCTGGAGTGCAGTGGCGCAATCTCGGCTCACTGCAAGCTCCGCCTCCCAGGTTCACGCCATTCTCCTGCCTCAGCCTGTCCGAGTAGCTGGGACTACAGGAGCCCGCCACCACGCCCGGCTAATTTTTTTTTTTTTTGTATTTTTAGTAGAGACAGGGTTTCACCGTGGTCTCGATTTCCTGACCTCGTGATCCGCCCGACTCGGCCTCCCAAAGTGCTGGGATTACAAGCGTGAGCCACTGCGCCCGGCCACACACGTGTTTAAAGTCCACCAGAATCCAACGATACACGGAGCCTCGAGGACAGGAAGCGGCTTGGCCGCGAAGGATCCTGGGAACGCTCGGCTTACGCGGGCGCGGATCGTCGCTGGCGCTAGGTACCTGGTTTTCTCTCCGCGGCTCGCTGCGCACGGTACCCCTGTCCCTCCTTGGCCTTCCACTCAGGGCAATCCCCAGCCACTCTCAGGGTGTTCTTGAGCCGTACTGAAAGTTTGGGAAGACTAAAGGAAATGAGAGGTCCCTCAGTCTGAACAGGACAGCGGTGGGTGGGTGGCCTGGGATCCTCAAAGTATGAAAACCTATCGGCCGGCAGGAACTGCTTCAGTCATTTCAGGGGCAGAAATGTTTGATCAGCACTTCTGCGGGAGGAGGTTCCTGAATCCTGTGTTCCTTAAGGGCTTCCTTGCTGCAGGCGGGGGATGTTTCAATGGGCTTTCCCTTGAGCCCGTTGGAAATTACTTCTCAAGCAATTTTCCGATGATCAACTCCTTTTTATAGGCAGTTTGTCGTTAAGGGGAGGGGACTGGGTTACCCAGGAAATAAGTGAGTATAGGGATTCTAAGGCCCCTTTTCATTTTGTCTTGTCTCTGTCCCTTTCAATCACAGCTGGTGGCATTTTTGCCAATGTAAGTTTCTTAATTTTGTGGGTCTTCCTATGAATCTTAATGGGATTCGCTCCATCGGACAAGCCACACTCACAAATGTCTTTGAGCTAGCCCTTCTCTACATTGGGCAGCTGTAGTTTGGGGCTTACAGTTTTCTAAGAAGTCTGAAGTGGGTCTCACTGGGCTAAAATCAAGGTTTCGACGGTGCTGCATTCCTTCTGGAGGTTCCAGAGGAGAATCTTTTCTTGCCTTTTCCAACTTCCAGAGGCTGCCTGCATCCTTGACTCGCAGCCCCTTCTTCCAACTTCAAAGTAGCAACCTCAGCCAGAGTCCGTCCATTGCTGCCCTCTGTATGGTTCTCTCTCCTCCGCAGCCCTCTTCCACTTTTAAGGACCCTCATGGTTAACACTGGGCTCACCCAGCTAATTGAGGAGAATCTTTAAGGCCAGCTGATTAGCAACCTTAATTCCATTTGCAATTTTATTCCCTTTTGTCATGTAACCTAACATATTCAGAGGTTCCGGGGATTAGGACATGGATATCTTTGGGGGGGTGGTATTCAGCTGACCACAGCGGGATTAGAAAACCAGACGGAAGTGAATGGATACCAGGAATCTAGGATCCAGCTGGCTGTGAGGCTGGCAGAGGTATCCCAGACCTGTCAACTCTCAGGAAAGCTGCATCCAGAGTGCTTTTTGGATCACTGGGGGATACCTGGCCTCACTCTAGACTCACTGCCTTGGTCGTTTCAGGATTGAATCCGTGATCAGGAAATGTTCCCAGTGTTGCTGATGTACTCCTTCCACACTTGAGAGTCCTGAATCCCGTCTCCTGAGGAGAGGAATTGGGCTCAAGTGGCTAGAGAGAAGTTTCTTGTCAGAGAAATCTCGTTACCTTGAGGAGAGGAAGCATAACTAGACTGGGATGGATAGGATACTTAGGGAAGAGGAAGTGTTTCATATCCCTGGACCAGGAGGCCAGAATGAGGCAAACTTGCCCCTCTGTCTGGCCTTCTGTGTTGAGGAGGCCTGAGGTGGCAGAAGGAAGATGGGAGAAGGGCCCCCAAGAAAGCTCTGGTCAGCCTCAGGCTGTCCCCACCCCACCCCGCTGATATAGCATATGTGGAGATAAGGGAGCACGCAGGAGCAAGTGTCACCCCTCCCCTCCCAACAGCAGCCAAAAGGGTCATGGCCCTGGCTGCTCTAACTTGGCCCTTGTGTGTCCTGAAGCACAGACACACTGCTTAGAAAGATCATCCTGGTCATGGTGGCTCATGCCTGTAATCGCAGCACTTTGGGAGGCCGAGGTGGGCAGATCATGAGGTCAGGAGTTCGAGACCAGCCTGACCAACATGGTGAAGCCCCGCGTCTATTAAAAATACAAAAATTAGCTGGGCGTGGTGGCACGCACCTGTAATCCCAGCTACTCAGGGAACTGGAGCAGGAGAATCGCTTGAACCCGGAGGCAGAGGTTGCAGTGAGCTGAGATCACACCACTGCATTCCAGCCTGGGCGACAAAGCAAGACTCCATCTCAAAAAAAAAAAAAAAAAAAGAGATTCTCCTTTGTCTTGCCTCTCAGCTGTCATAAGCAATCAGTGTCCTGTCCCCTTAATAATATGGTCGTTCTCAAAGTAGGATCCCCAGGCTAGCAGCAGCATCATCCCCCTTAAAAGTTGTTAGAAAACCAAATTCTGGGGTCCCACTCCACACCTATAAAACAAATTCTGGGGTCAGGGCTTAGCAGCCTCTGTTTTGACAGTCCTTCTAGTTGACATGCTATAAAGTTTGAGAATCACTGACTCAGAGGAAATAGCTTTGTGGCGAAAATGAGCCAAGGCTGGGCGCGGTGGCTCACGCCTGTAATTCCAGCACTTTGGGAGGCTGAGGCAGGTGCATCACCTGAGGTCAGGAGTTTGAGACCAGCCTGGCCAACATGGTGAAACCCCGTCTCGACTAAAAATACAAAAAATAACGGTGTGGTGGCACACACCTGTAATCCCAGCTACTCAGGAGGCTGAGGCGGAACAATCACTTGAACCCGGGACGCAGAGGTTGCAGTGAGCTGAGAGCTCACTGGGAGACAAAGTGAGACTCTGTCTCAAAAAAACAAAAAAGGAAAGAAAATAAACGAGCCATAGGAAAGGCCACAAGACAGCTACTTCCTTCCACAAGCACATGCTGGGGCTCCCTGCCTCTCCTTTTGCTCAGAGCCACACTGGCTCTTAATGGCTTCAGGAGGTCACACCAGCCTCCGTCCTGCCACACGACCTTTGCACTTGCGGGGCCGTGACCAGCAGCACTCAACAAGGCTGGCCGCTTCTCATGCATGATGTCTGAGCATACGTCTCAGGAGGGGCCGTCACGTAGTACCCTGTATAGTAACAGCCCTTGCTGCTCCCATGGTGACTTTTTATTTCCTTTTAGCATTTTCTACTTTTGAATAAGTTCACATAGATTGGTTTACTTTTTTTTTTCTTCTTAATTTAGACACAGTGTCCTGCTCTGTCACCCAGGCTGGAGTGCAGTGGCACGCCACTCATATAGCTCACCACAACCTTGGACTTCTGAGCTTAAGCAGTCCTCCCGCCTCAGCCTTCTGAGTAGCTGGGATTACAGGTCTGCACCACCACACCTGGCTAATTTTATTATTTATTTAGACAGAGTTTTGCTCTTGTTGCCCAGGCTGGAGCGCAATGGCATGATCTTGGCTCACCACAACCTCCGCCTCCTGGGTTCAAGCGATTCTCCTGCCTCAGCCTCCCGAGTAGCTGGGATTACAGGCATATGCCACCACGCCCAGCTAATTTTTTGTACTTTTAGTAGAGACAGAGTTTCTCCATGTTGGTCAGGCTGGTCTTGAACTCCCGACCTCAGGTGATCAGCCCGCCTTGGCCTCCCAAAATGCTGGGATTACAGGCATAAACTACTGTACCCGGCCTACACATATATATACACATATATATGTGTATATATAGATATGTATGTGTATATATATGTATGTGTGTGTGTGTGTGTGTGTGTGTGTGTGTATATATATATATACATATATATTTTTTTTTTTTTTTTTTTTTTTTTTTTGAGATGGAGTCTTGCTCTGATGCCCAGGCTGGAGTGCAGTGGTATGATCTCGGCTCACTGCAATCTCCGCCTCCCAGGTTCAAGCGATTTTCTTGTCTCAGCCTCCCGAGTAGCTGGGATTACAGACACGCACCACCATACCCGGCTAGTTTTTGTATTTTTAGTAGTGACGGGGTTTTACCATGTTGGCTAGGCTGGTCTTGAACTCCTCACTTCAGGTGATCTGCCCACCTTGGCCTCCCAAAGTACTGGGATTATAGGCATGAGCCAACACGCCAGGCCAGACCTGGCTAATTTTTTAAAAAAATACTCCCAAAGCAATGGGCTGACGGGTGTGAGCTGTTTACTTCTTTTGTTTGTTTCTTTACTTCTTATTGTCTGCCTCTCTTCAGAAGCTAATTCCCATTACAGCAGGTGCCGTATTCTTTGCCGCCACCATATCACCAATGTCTACAACTGCCTGACACACAGTAGGTAGTCAGATGCTGAAAGAGTGAATGAATGATGTTCCCTGAGGGCAGGCATGGGTTCTCCAAGTGCCTATTTCAATACTCCTCCCATGCCACCACCCCTAGGCCCAAGCTTGGCATTCCTTTTTTCCTGAGTGATCAGGAAGGCACAGCCACTGTCCTCGGCCTAGTGTGTGATGTCTGTAACTAAGAAAAAGGCTCCGTCCTTGCCTCAGCTGTGAGGGGTGGGGCCTCAGAGATAAGGAGGACCCTACCCTTGTGTCGCTGGCCCTTCTTTTCAGCATGTCAGACGAATTTGTAATTTCAACCCCAGCCTTTCCCTGCCTTAGCCATAGTTGCTAAGGCAACAATTGGGCCTCAATTTCCTGATGACCAGAGTCCACCAATGGCTGCCATCATCGTGTTATCTCCTGGTCAGCTATTCATGGCACCATCTCAGCAGTGCCCCAGTCTGGCCAATGCAGAGGAAGTCACCAAGGAGGCTGGGAGGAGGAGCCTCAAGTTTTGCACAAACTATACACGGCACCTGCTCTGTCACACCTCCTATGTGCTGTTCCCTTCCTTTGGGTGCCTCTCTTGTCTCCTGGCCTGCTCTTCTGTCATCAAGGCTGGGCTCGAAGCCTTCTCTGGGAAGCCCCTGCAGATGCTTCAGGCACAACGATCCCTTCTGTGCAAGCCCACAGAGCCTTTCCTGTCTCACTGCTCAGTGACTGACCTGCCCTAAGTCCTTTTCTCCTAGATTTGCTCCCCAAAGACCAAGGAGGGTCTTGGTCATTTCATCTGGTGTCAAGCAAGGTGTGCCTCGGTCTCCTGTGCATAGCAGGTGTTCCAACAGTGGGACCTCTGGCACATCGACAGAATCCTAACGACCCAGGGACTGAGACCCATCATCACGTGGGTGGTCAGGACAGCAGGACTGAGGCGGTGACTTAGCTACAGCAGAGGAAGCCAGACCAGACCCTACTGGGTGTCCCCCCAACACAGTGTCCCATGTGAGGTTGCAGCGCCCATGCCACCACCCCCGATGTCCTTGAGGGCGAGTTGGGTTCCCCTTCTGGAGGCCATTAGTGCTTGTCACAGCAGCGTGTTGGGAGATGGAGTCTGCAGGCCGTGATCTGTGCTCCCTCTGGGAGTGTGGTCTGGAAGGGACAGAGGAAAGAGGAGCAGGAGGAGCCAGAAAGCAAGCAGGCACGGTGGCTCACGCCTGGAATCCCAGCACTTTGGGAGGACGAGGCAGGCGGATCACCTGAGGTCAGGAGTTTGAGACCAGCCTGGCCAACATGGTGAAACCCGTCTCTACTAAAAATACAAAAAATTAGCTGGGCGTTGTGGTGCACGCCTGTAATCCCAGCTACTCGGTTGGCTGAGGCAGGAGAATCACTTGAACCATGGAGGCAGACATTGCAGTGAGCCGAGATCACGCCACTGCACTCCAGCCTGGGCGACAGAGTGATACTCTGTCTCAAAAACAATCAAACAAACAAAAGAAGCCAAGCAGAAGCAGGTTTCACCCCCTTCGGCTGATCCTGCCTTGTCCAGCAGGCTGAATGAGCTTTGGAGCCATAATCAATCACTCTCCACTCTGTTGGGGACCAGAGGCAGCGTCATCCTGCCCAGGCCACAAGGCAGCGGCAGAGAGCGTCACAAGTCAGCTGGTGCGATTCTGCCCACAGCCCCAGGCTCAGTAGGTGCCAACCCCAATGGCCACTACAGGGTTGCTGTCTTAGCCCTGGGATCCCGCATACGCCCACCAGGAGGTAGCTGAGTGTGTCTTGCTCTAGCTGATGCACTTCCACTCCTGGTCCCCAGGGGGTGTCAGGGACAAGTCTCTGGTTTGCAGAAGCCAAGTTACTCTGGGGCAGGAGCTGGGATGGTGTAAGGGGGTAGTGGGCGTCCGTGGGCTGTGCAGATTTCGGCCCTGGGCTGGGTAAAGCAAGCTTATGCTGCACCTGTCCCCTGGGGCTATTCTGTCCAGTGCTCCTCTCCATAATCCTTTCCTGATGGCGCCAGGCTGGGCTTCTGTGTCCCCTACAGGATGGTCAATGGGGGCTGGCTATGGGTCCGCGAAACATTCTGTGCTCTGATGGGAAGGCTTAAAGGGAAATTAAGGGACCTCTGAAGAGTATGCATCCCATTATTGGCACCAGTAAGTGGGTACTGGTAGCAACAGCAGGTGGTGCGGGTGGGAGTTGCCAAGAGGGAGAGGTAGGAAATAGAATATAAGGAGAAAAATGATTGAAGATCTCAAATGTCCCTTTATGAACCCCCCCGGGGCCTCCCACCCGCCTAGCACAGCTCCCCACCTTCACCACGCCCCCTGCCCCACCTGTACTCGCACCAGTAACAACAGCGGCCATTGCCTGAGCACTTACTCTGTCCCATCACCAGGTTCAGGTGCTTTACATAATTCTTGCCTTTCATCCTCACAACTCCATGAGGGAGGTAGTGCCATGATGCCCATTTTACAGATGAAGAAACAGAGGCTGAGAGGGGTCAGGTGAGTTGTCCACATCACGTAGGCAGGGAGTGGAACAACCAGAATTGGAAGTAAGCACACTGACTCTTAGCCTCCGTGCAGACTCCAGCAGACAGCAAAGGAGAGAGGCTGAGGAAGAGTTCGAAGCCACATTGACATGTTCCTTGCCCACATGTTTACCATCTCTCTTGTAGCCTGGGGGCTGACACATCCTCCTGCCTTCCCACTTTTTTCTTTTGCAAGCCCTGGTTTGCAGAGACTGGAGAACAGCCAAGCCAGAGCTGGGAGCAGTCTCTGGCCTGAAGCCCCAGTTGGAGAAGTCATCCAGAACAAAGACCAGTCTTCTGCGAGGTGGATGAGAGTGGGTGTCCCGAGCAGAGGCTGTAGTTTAGGGAGGTTAGGCTGCTTGCCCAAGCCCCGCGTGGCCTGAGATATCAAGCAAAACAGCTGTCTCAGTCATTAGACACCTAATGTGTGCATGAACCTGTCTCGGGTCCTCTTCCTTGGTCCATGGTGTGGACTCCCCAATAACTGATTTGGAGATGAGGGAATAGGTCCCTTTCAGACACAGCCCATGTGTAACCTTCTGGGGTGTAATAGCTTTGACAATGTACACCCCTTGGCCAGCAGTGACACCTCTAATGCTCTAATGTTCCCTCCTATGGAAGTTTCTGTTCAGTTAGGTACAGGTCTCTCTCTTTTTTTTTTGAGACAGAGTCTTGCTCTGTCGCCAGGCTGGAGTGCAATGGTGCGATCTTGGCTCACTGCAGCCTCCACCTCCCTGGTTCAAGTGATTCTCCTACCTCAGCCTCCTGAGTAGCTGGGACTACAGCCACGCACCACCACTCCCAGCTAATTGTTTGTTTTTGTAGAGACGGGGTTTCACCATGTTGGCCAGGATGGTCTCAATCTCTTGACTTTGTGATCTGTCTGCCTTGGCCTCCCAAAGTGCTGGGATTACAGGCGTGAGCCACCGCGCCCGGCTGGCACAGGTCTATCTCTAGTTCTACCATCTCTATCTCCAACTCCATCATCTCCCTTTTCCCCACCATCACCATCACCTCTGTCTCCATCTCCGTCACTCATCTCCATCATCTCTCTTCTGTGCCACTGCTCTCCCCTCTCTCTTTGATGCTGCTATTGTCTCTCTCATCTTCCTCTAAATTTATATCTATATAATAGCAAAATTAGCAATAAACAGAAAACTGGAAACAATGTAAATGTGGAGCAATTGGAGTTAAGTTCTGATGTATTTAATATGGGGTTGACTTCAGTTCTGATATATTTATATGATGAAATAATCCTACATTCAACATATTTGAGTACCTGTCTTTGCCAGGCACCACGACTCCAAAGGCAAACAAATACTAAGTAATTATTAAAATGATGCAGAAAGTTTAGTTCAAGATGGTGAATTAAACTTACACATTTACCTCCTTTTCTCCCTTGCCAAATCCCACTGAAATGACATTGGAGATGTATAGAAATGAACACATCCATAACAGAGCATAGAATAGGTAGAGAGGTTGGGGAGGGGGAAGACTTATAACAGCTACTGCAGTTAAGCTGCCTAGTTCTTTATTCCTAAATATGGACAACCGAAGCTCACCAGATATTTGAGATAAACCAGCAGCATAAAAGAGATGGCCCAACATAAACAAGCAGATCACCTGATCCCAGAGGAAGTCAGAGAACAGAAGACAACTTTGAAAAAGCGTGTAAGTAGCTGTATTCCTCATAGTGAATGCCGGGTTTGGTGTGGTGGAGGATGTGAGGAGCTGGAACTCTCCTACACTGCTGGTGGGAATGCAAAATGGTGCAGCCACTTTGGAAAACAGTTTGGCAGCTTCTTAAACATATGACATGACCCAGCGAGTCCACTCCACACAAAGACTTGTATGCCAATGTTTATAGTGGCTTTATTCATATAGCCCCAAGTTGGAAATAGCTGCACCACCATGCTGTTATATGGGCTGAAAAAGGTTTCCTCACTACACCAGGGTCCACCATCATTAATGCTTTAATAAAAACTCTTCTCAAGGCTGCTTTACTTCCAAAGGAAGCTGGAGTCATTCACTGCAAAGGCCATCAAAAAGCCTCACACTCCATTGCTCAAGGCAACAATTATGCTGATAAGACAGAAAAAGAAGCAGCCACTATTCTTACTTCTGTCCCTCATGGCCAGTTTTTCTCCTCATCAGTCACGCCTACTTACTCTCCCACTGAAGTTTCCACCTATCAATCCCTCCCCACTGAAGGCAAATGGTTCTTAGACCAAGGAAATACTTCCTTTCACCCTCACAGGCTCATTCCATTCTGTTGTCCTTTCATAACCTCTTCCATGTAGGTTACAAGCCACTAGCCTGCCTCGTAGAACCTCTCATTTCCTTTAAGACATTTGCCCTGCATTTCACTCCATCCTTGGCTACCTTCCCCCTGTAAGCCAGAGCAGGTGTGAGGAGGGGAGACGGTAGAAGGATTATAGGGTTGGGGAACAGAGGCTGAGGAAGAATTGGGACGTGGCTCAGCCTGGCGAGGAGCAGCTTGGGGAGGAGGGAAGAGGTCAGATGGGTCCGTAGAAAAGGAGGATTCAAAGGACTTAGAGCTTGGGGTGGAGACTGAAGGAATAGACAGGAGAGAAAGAAGAAAGATTTAGGACGAGTCACATTGGGAGCAGAGACTAGGGAGGGACAAATGTGTAAAAGAATGCCTGGACATCAGGCACCTCAGACTATGCCCATTTTATGACAAAAATTATCTAGATCTTGTAGGATGGAGAAATTGAAAGCACCGTTTTCTGGCTATTTAGAACCATTATCGAGTTTGTACTGGGGCCAAGTGGTGTTGCAGAAGAAAATAAGACACTTAGGTTTTAGGTCAGGTGAAAGTTGAAGAGGTTTTACGTTTTTGAGAACAGAGGCTAAGGGAGAAGAAGGGGGAATGGAGGGTGGAAGGTTGCCCATAGTGAAGGAGGCAAGCCCAGAGAAAAGAGAGGGTAGAGACACAGAGGTGGGGGCGGGTACTTGCCACCCAGGGGGGTGGTACTTGCTACCCAGGGGAGGTGGTACTTGCCACCAAGGTGAAGGATCAAGGCAGGCCTCCCGATGGTGATCAGACACCTCTAGAATGTGGGTGAATAATCAGGCAGGCATCCCTGCAGTGATTAAACACCAAGGGAAGACTGTCTTCCCAAGTCCGTGACCGGCGCCGGCGTTTTTGGTTCACAGATACAACGTGTCTCGGGCCGGGCGCAGTGGCTCACGCCTGTAATCCCAGCACTTTGGGAGGCTGAGGCAGGTGGATCACGAAGTCAGGAGATCGAGACCATCCTGGCTAACACGGTGAAACCCCGTCTCTACTAAAAATACAAAAAAAAATTAGCTGGACGTGGTGGCGGGCACCTGTAGTCCCAGCTACTGGGGAGGCTGAGGCAGGAGAATGGCATGAACCCGGGAGGTGGAGCTTACAGTGAGCCAAGATCGTGCCACTGCACTCCAGCCTGGGCAACAGAGCAAAACTCTGTCTCAAAAAAAAAAAAAAAAAAAAAAAAGTCTCCTCTGTCTCTACTGGAAAAGGAAAGGAACTGAAATTAAGCGAAGGGAGAGACTGAAGGGTGGCGCCGAAATTGAAAGAAAGAGGTTGGGGGATAATGAGAGGTTGGAGAAGAGTAAAAAGTGGCCGCTTACCCGATTTAAAATTGGTGAGGTGTTTCTTGGGCTGGTCTGAGGACCCGAGCTTGTGGGTGGATTTTTCTTATGGAGCAAAGAGCAGGAGGACAGGGGATTGATCTCCCAAGGGAGGTCCCCCGATCCGAGTCACAGCACCAAATGTCATGCGTGTCTGTGTAAAGAGACCACCAACAGGCTTTGTGTGAGCAATAAAGCTTTTTAATCACCTGGGTGCAGGCGGGCTGAGTCCGTAAAAGGAGTCAGCAAAGAGAGATAGGGGTGGAGCACTTTTATGGGATTTGGGTGGGTAGTGGAAAATTATAGTCAAAGGGGGTCATTCTCTTACGGGCAAGGGCGGGGGTCACAAGGTGCTCAGTGAAGGAGCTTCTGAGCCAGGAGAAAGAATTTCACAAGGTAATGTCATCAGTTAAGGCAGGAACTGGCCATTTTTCACTTCTTTTGTGATTCTTCAGGCTATCTGGATGTATACATGCAGGCTTGGGCTCAGAGGCCTGTCAGTTACATGACTGTATACATTTGTCATAAGTCATTAGATTTTATACTTACAATTATTGAATTTTACTTAAGTAAATAATGCCTCAATCAAAGCTGTTTTTTTTTTTTTGAGACAGTCATGCTCTGTCGCCCAGGCTGGAGTACGGTGGTGTGATCTCAGCTCACTGCAACCTCCTCCTTCCAGGTTCAAGCAATTCTCCTGCCTCAGCCTCCTGAATAGCTGGAATTAGAGGCGTATACCACCATGCCTGGCTAATTTTTGTATTTTTAGTAGAGACAAGGATTTGCGATGTTGGCCAGGCTGGTCTCAAACTCCTGACCTCAAATGATCCGCCCACCTTGGCCTCCCAAAGTGTTGGGGTTTCAGGTGTGAGTCACTGTGCCCAGCCTAAAGCTGATATTTAAAAAGTGAAAATATGTATCCTTAGAGAAAGTCAAACAGGCAAGCCATTAAAAAGAAGAGCACAGGATGCTACGAAAAAGGCACAGGTTTAGAAGATACCAAGGAAACCAGGAAAATTTAAAAAAAAATAATAAATAAAATAAAAAGGCACAGGGAACAAGACAGTATTAGAAATTACTGCCAAAACAGAGTGGCGATTTTCATGTCAGACAGGGTCAGACCTCAGAACAAGGGGCAGTACCAGGGATAAAGAGGGCCATTTCCTAAAGATAAAGGATGGAGCAATCAGGAGAACGGTACAATCCTAAATGCACAGGTGCCTAAGAACAGAGCTCCCAAATGCCAGACAAAGGCCAACGAACTACAGAGCTGGACAATACACATGCAGAGGTGAGATTCCAACACCCTCTCTCAGTAATCGACAGAATCAGTGGACAGAAAACCTGGATTTAGAAGACGTGATAGTTAATTTCATGTGTCAACCTGACAGGTTAAATATTATTCTGTAAAGGTGTTTTTGGATGAAATTAACATTTGAATCAGTAGACTGAGTGAAGCGGATTGCCCACCTCAATGTAGGTGGGCCTCAGCCAATCCCTTGAAGGCCTGAGTAGAACGAAAGTAAGGGGAAACGCTTCCTGACTGTCTTGAGTGGGGATGAGAGTCTTTTCCTGCCTTCAGACTTGAACTGCAATATTGGTTCTTCCTGTATCTCCAGCCTGCTGGCCTTTGGATTGAAACTGCACCATCAGCTCTCCTGGGCCTCCAGCTGCTAACTCACCCTGCAGATCTTGTGACCTCAGCCTCCGTAGTCATGTGAACTGATTTTTTTTCTTTCTTTCTTTTTTTTTTTTTTTTTTTGAGACAGAGTCTCTGTTGCCCAGGCTGGAGTGCAGTGGTGCGATCTCGGCTCACTGCAGCCTCTGCCTCCCAGGTTCAAGCGATTCTCCTGCCTCAGCCTCCCAAGTGGCTGGGATTACAAGAGTATGCCACCATGCCCAGCTAATTTTTTTGTATTTTTAGTAGAGACAGGGTTTCATCATGTTGGCCATGCTGGTCTTGAACTCCTGACCTCAAGTGGTCTGCCTGCTTTGGCCTCCCAAAGTGCTGGGATTACAGGCGTGAGCCACTGCGTGCTTGGCCATCATGTGAACTGATTTCTTATTTCTCTCTCTATATATATCTCTCTCTGCATACACATACACCTCCCCCCCCCACACACACACCATTAGTTTAATCTCTGGAGAACCCTGATTAATACAGAAGACCTGAAGCAGACTATTAAACAACTTGACCTAAGTGACATTTATAGAACACTCTGCCCAGCAAACAGCACAGTCCATATTCTTTTCAATTGCACATGGAACATTCACCAAGATAGGTCTCAATACATTTAAAAGGATCAAAATTATGTTAAACATGATTAACAAAACAGAACATTTTGTAGAAGAGCTAGAGGATTAAGTAAAAAAAATTGCTAGAATACAAAGACACTGAAAGAGTATATAAGTGAAAAATTGAGGGAGGATACTGTGCCAGGAAGCACAGTGTCTGCTAGAAATTTCAGAGGAAACAGAAAGTCAGGGGCTGGGATGTGAGAATGATGAAGTAAAAGAAGAACAAGTTCCCAGAAGAAAGTATTGAGATTCAAAATCTCATGGCATCAGAGGCATTTGAACCAGAGCAACTTCATCTTGAGTAGGGGCGGGGTAAAATGAGGCTGAGACCTACTGGGCTGCATCGCCAATGCCAATGGTGAAGGCATTCTAAGTCATAGGATGAGATGGGAGGTCACCACAAGATGCAGGTCATAAAGACCTTGCTGATAAAACAGGTTGCGGTAAAGAAGGCGGCCCCAAACCCACGAAAACCGAGATGGCAACCAGAGTGATCTCGGTCGTCCTCACTGCTACACTCCCACCAGCGCCGTGACAGTTGACAGATGCCATGGCAAAGTCAGGAAGTTGCTTTATATGGTCTAAAAAAGGGTGGCATGAATAATCTGCCTCTTGTTTAGCATATAATCAAGAAATAACCATAAAAATGGGCAACCAGCAGCACTTGGGGCTGCTCTATGGAGTAGCTTTTCTTTATTCCTTTACTTTTGCTAATAAACTTGCTTTCACTTTACTGTGTGGACTCGCCCTGTCTCTACAAAAAAGAAAGAAAAAGTGACAGTAAAATAAAGGCTTTTTAGGCATGCAGAAACTCACTCCTTCTGTACCTGTCCTGAAAAAATGACTGATATCAGACATGGTAGCCCTGTGAAGGTGTAGCCCTGCAAATTGAAATGGAATCCAAGAGGCCGGGCGCGGTGGCTTATGCCTGTAATCCCAGCACTTTGGGAGGCTGAGGTGGGCGGATCACTTGAGGTCAAGAGTTCAAGACCAGCCCGGCCAACATGGTGAAACCCCGTCTCTACTAAAAATACAAAAAGTTAGCCTGGCATGGTGGTGGGTGCCTGTAATCCCAGCTACTTGGGAGGCTGGGGCAGGAGAATCACTTGAACCCAGGAGGCGGAGGTTGCAGTGAGCCAAGATCGAGCCACTGCACTCCAGCCTGGGGAAAAAGAGCGAAACCCCGTCTCAAAAAAAAAAAAAAAGAAAAAAAGAAATGGAATCCAAGGAGCAAGGTGTGGAACCCAAGAAGCAGGGAAATTAACCCAGGAATCAATGAAAAGAAAACAGCTTTGCAGCAGGTCCCCCAAAACAAAAGGTCAGAAGGAGAAAAAAATGGATTCCATGCAACAGCTAGCATATTACAAAGGGGAAAGACCTCAGTCACGTGGTGAAGAAAATGATGCGTTTCTTAAGAAGGAAGAAACAAAAAAACAAACTCCAGGAGAAAAAGAAATCTAATATTATCATGTCCTAAATAAGGTACAAACTCAAATCTGGCATTATTTTAATTAACTGATGTAGTATAAGAGAAAATCCATTTTATATTGCTGCTTAGAATATTCCTTTTTGAGTAACACAGGCTGACTGACATAGGATTATGTCTTTAAGTCCATTTCATTAGGTTTACAGTAATGATGTTTATATAACCATAATGTTGTGAATACTTCCTCCCCGCATTCATAAGCTCCGGGTTTTATATATTACTAACCTAAAGCCATGTATCAGTGGCTTTGCTTGAGCAAAGGATCATTTGGACTCAGAAAGCTTATTTTCAAGGCAGCTTTAAAAAAGTCGAGTGGCAGGGCAGCACTGTTCACATTTTGATGTGCACCTCCCCATCACCCCCACCCACCTCCCCATCACCTCCCCCCACCTCCCCCCACTTCACCATGATCTCCCCCCACCTCCCCATCACCTCCCACCTCCCTATCACCTCCCCCACTTCCCCATCACCTCCCCCACCTCCCCATCACCTCCCCCCACCTCCCCCCACCTCCCCATCACCTCCCCCCACCTCCCCCCACTTCACCATGATCTCCCCCCACCTCCCCATCACCTCCCACCTCCCTATCACCTCCCCCACTTCCCCATCACCTCCCCCACCTCCCCATCACCTTCCCCCACCTCCCCATCACCTCCCCATCACCTCCCCCCACCTCCCCCCACTTCACCATGATCTCCCCCCACCTCCCCATCACCTCCCACCTCCCTATCACCTCCCCCACTTCCCCATCACCTCCCCCACCTCCCCATCACCTCCCCCCACCTCCCCATCATCTCCCCCCACCTCCCCATCATCTCCCCCACCTCCCTATCATCTCCCCCACTTCCCCATCACCTCCCCCACCTCCCCATCATCTCCCCCCACCTCCCCATCGTCTCCCCCACCTCCTCATCGTCTCTCCCATCTCCCCATCATGTCCCCCGGCCTCCCCATCTTTTTCCCCACCTCCCTATCTCCCCCCACCTCCCCATCGTCTCCCCCCACCTCCCCATCTCCCCCACCTCCCCATCTCCCCCACCTCCCCATCATCTCCCCCACCTCCCCATCGTCTCCCCCCACCTCCCTATCTCCCCCCACCTCCCCATCGTCTCCCCCCACCTCCCCATCTCCCCCCACCTCCCCATCATCTCCCCCACCTCCCCATCATCTCCCCCCACCTCCCCATCGTCTCCTCCTACCTCCCCATCATCTCCCCCACCTCATCGTCTCTCCCATCTCCCCATCATGTCCCCCGGCCTCCCCATCTTTTTCCCCACCTCCCTATCTCCCCCCACCTCCCCATCGTCTCCCCCCACCTCCCCATCTCCCCCACCTCCCCATCTCCCCCACCTCCCCATCATCTCCCCCACCTCCCCATCGTCTCCCCCCACCTCCCTATCTCCCCCCACCTCCCCATCGTCTCCCCCACTTCCCCATCATCTCCCCCCACCTCCCCATCATCTCCCCCCACCTCCCCATCTCCCCCACCTCCCCATCATCTCCCCCACCTCCCCATCGTCTCCCCCACCTCCCTATCTCCCCCCACCTCCCCATCGTCTCCCCCACCTCCCCATTGTCTCCCCCACCTCCCCATCATCTCCCCCACCTCCCCATATCCCCCCACCTCCCCATCGTCTCCTCCTACCTCCCCATCATCTTCCCCACCTCCTCATCGTCTCTCCCATCTCCCCATCATGTCCCCCGGCCTCCCCATCTTTTTCCCCACCTCCCTATCTCCCCCCACCTCCCCATCGTCTCCCCCCACCTCCCCATCTCCCCCACCTCCCCATCATCTCCCCCACCTCCCCATCGTCTCCCCCACCTCCCCATCTCCCCCCACCTCCCCATCGTCTCCCCCCACCTCCCCCCACCTCCCCATCGTCTCCCCCACCTCCCCATCTCCCCCCACCTCCCCATCGTCTCCCCCACCTCCCCATCTCCCCCCACCTCCCCATCGTCTCCCCCACCTCCCCATCGTCTCCCTCCACCTCCCCATCGTCTCCCCCACCTCCCCATCATCTCCCCCTCCCCATCATCTCCCCCCACCTCCCCATCATCTCCCCCCACCTCCCCATCATCTCCCCCACCTCCCCATCATCTCCCCCACCTCCCCATCATCTCCCCCACCTCCCCATCATCTCCCCCCACCTCCCCATCATCTCCCCCACCTCCCCATCATCTCCCCCCACCTCCCCATCATCTCCCCCTCCCCATCTCCCCCACCTCCCCATCATCTCCCCCCACCTCCCCATCATCTCCCACCTCCCCATCATCTCCCCCAACCTCCCCATCTCTCCTACATGCTTGCTTTGGCCCATGTTAAGCTTCAGTCTGAAGTTCCAGTCGGTGGCAAGAGGGCAGCCAGAGCCCTACATCCATAACCTCCAGGCACAAAGCTGATGGCAAGAATATATCTCTAATGATTTTTATTGTATGTATGTATGTATGTATGTATGTGTGTCTGTATTTTTGAGACAGATTCTCATTCTGTCCCCCAAGCTGGAGTGCAGCGGCGCGATCTTGGCTCACTGCAACCTCCGCCTCCTAGGTTCAAGGGATTCTCCCACCTCAGCCTCAGCGATTCTCCTGCCTCAGCCTCCTAAGTAGCTGGGATTACAGGCAGGCGCCACCATGCCCGGCTAATTTTCTATTTTTAGTAGAGACAAGGGTTTCACCATGTTAGTCAGGCTGGTCTTGAACTCCTGACTCCACACGCCTTGGCCTCCCAAAGTGTTGGGATTACAGGCGTGAGCCACCGTGCCCGGTTCCCCTTTGTATTTTACTTTTATTGTTAAATGGTTTACAAAAGCATATACAATTTTATACCAGTCTGGAAAAAAAAGTGCTTGATAAATTGCTACTATTACTTCATTGAGATGCAAAAAGCAATATGGTTCTCACCCGATTAGTGGACTGCCACGCAAGCACTGGTAATGCGGATGCCGAGGTGCGGCCATTGCCACGGGAGATGCTCCTGCGCGGAGACAGGACCCTGCTTCTGGAAGGCCCGAGGGGAAACTGGATTTGCTACAGCTGAGAGTTGTTCAAAGTCCTGTGCACGGTTTCACACGTTTCACTGAAATCGGAGCAGCTGCTGCAGATCTTCTGGAACTGATGTGATGCGGCGCCTTGCTCTGCCTGGTCCACGCTGTACTTCAAGTGTCGCAAAAACAGGCCCCTGCTCTCTGCCCTCATGATGTGACTTAATGGGAGATGCCAAGGTGGGCAGGCGCTGGGGCTGCAGGTCTGGGAAGTGGACAAAGCAGCCGTGAGATGGGAAGAAGTGTCCCCTCTACTTAGTGTTGCTAGACAGCCTGTGTGTTGGAAGTGAGATCTTTCAAGATAGATAGAACTGAAATCTTTTTTTTTTTTTTTTTTTGCAGGGGTGGGGTTGGGGTCTCGTTCTGTCTCCCAGGCTGGAGTACAGTGGTGCAGCCTCGAATTCCTGGGCTCAAGAGATCCTCCTGCCTCAGCCTCCCAAAGCACTGGGATTAAAGGTGTGAGCCACCGTGCCTGGCAGAACAAAATCCCAACAGAGATGTTATCTCTGGAAAGGGGTGGCTGGAAATAGTTTTATCACTGTTTATCCAAATAAACGAGTTAATATTTGTAAAGTGCTTAGGACAGTGCCTAGCAGCTGGTGAACAGCTATAAAAATGATATTAAATCTGCTTTTTAATTTCCCTACAATGAATACATATTAGCTAATTAATAACAAAATTATAAAAGACTTCTGGCTCCATTAAAGTCAACAGAACAAAAGGTTTTTTTTTTTTTTTTTTTCTGTCCATTTTTTAAACTCAACAAGATTTGATGGCTGATGACCCAGGGAACTGAGCCCAAGGAAGGAGCCAGAAATGACTTCTCAGTGCCAAGGGTAAGCTTGGCTGACCATGAGCAAGTAAAGCCACAGGGTGTCCCGGGCAGCGCCTGTCTAGTCCTGGAAGTGATGGGAATAAACCCTTTTCAAACAGCTTGCACAAAGCCCAGAGACACTGACCTGATTTTCTGTGTCAGTCTTTATTTGGCAAACAATGTTCCTTCCCGATAAGGCAGCCCCGTGAGAGGAGCGACCGGGTGCCCAGCACCCAACCTCCAAAAGCACCTCCAGCCAGAAGACAAAGATCCCAGAGGCCCACCTCCCCTTCCGCTGCTTTAGTGTTGCGCATGGAGGGCTGACCGCAGGTCTGCAGAGCTCGAAGGTGTTCCCGAGTCCGCAGAGCAGCAGCAGGAGCTGGAACAGGAGGCAGTGAGCCTCCTAGCCCCGGGTCGTGGGCTGGAGGGAGCATGACAGGAAGGAGGGACCCTGCAGACCAAGGCTCCGAGGGACTGTGCTCCTGGATTCTGGCTCCCCTGGGGCAGGCAGGGGCTCTGGGCTTGGGCCTAGCTTGGAGTCACAGGCTTGCTCCATCCCCTAGTGAGTGGCTGTCATCGCCCCTCAAAATGGGCTGTGATTTCTTCCAGAGTCTTTCCTTTAGTTTCAGGGACACAGAACAAAGTGAAAAGGACACTGAAGATGCAGAAAGCGGAGGCAAGCCAGAAGGCACCATAGGGCCTGAGGACCTCCTGCAGAGAGAGGAAAGGCCATGGGTGGACAGGGGGAGAGATCAGGAAGCCCCACGCAATCACTGAGACAGCTCTGCCACCAGGTGGTCCAATCCCCTGACCCCAGCCTGCCCTGCCCAAGGCCACACCCATTTTGTCTCCACCCAGCTCTGGGACATGGAGGATAGTCTGGCATCCAGTCTGGTGGCTTGGGCCGAGCACTGTCCAAGATACCTAGGTCGTATGGCTGGGGAAACTGAGGCTCACAGCAGTGAAGTGACTGCCTCAAGGCCAGAGACCCGCTATCCAGTGACAGCTGGGCTCCTGCTCCAGGTCTGACTCCAGGGCCCACAGACCGACCCTCCACCCTCAGCTTTGGCCCCACCCTGAGGCCCCCAGGGGGTTCTTTCATAGTGTGGTGGAAATGGGTGAGACAGGGCAAAGTGAGCATGGCCCCAGGAGCACATGGGGACTCTCAGGGCTAGTGGCATGGAGGCAGGAGTGAGCCGTCTCCTTCAGTCAGAACCCGTCCCTGCCATCCCCCACCACTGTGATCTCCCATGTGCCAGAACTAAAAAGGTGCTTCTCAGCTCCTGGTCCTCTGGGACCTGGTGATCTCTCCCTCCTTGAAGGCCTTCTCTTGGCCTCTTGGCCATTTTCTCTCCTAAAAAAGGACTGTTAGGTCCTTCGTCACCTCCTTCTTGGCTTCTTTTCCTCCTTCCTTTGCTGCCCATCCCCTCCCAGCTGCAGCAAGTAATCTCCACCCCCAGGCATCGGCCCGGCCCCCCGATGTGCTGCCTAAGCGGGTCCCAAGCTCTGCACAGACCCCAGGCTGGCCCCTCACTCACCCGCCCCACCACATCCTAACCCAGCCCCACTGGGGTTCATTCTCCCACCACTGCCATGGCCTTTCCCATCCTTGTCCTAAAGGGGACCCTGTCCATCTTGTTCATTGCTCTCTCTGGTGCCTTGAATGGGCACATGCCAGGAGACCTGGAGGGCACAAATGACTGAACAAACAACCAGATCATCTACCCCAGAACTGTCTCTCTTGGCTGGGAAGCCCCGGGATAGGGACCACACCTGTGCCAGTCCATCTGTGAGAAGGCAGCAACAGGATGAACTGAATTAATGCTCCCATCAGTCTTAAGAGCAAGCTGCTGTTACTCTCCTCCAGTTTCAGCCAAAGAAGCAGGCTCAGAGAAGGTAAGCATCATACCCAAGGTCACACAGCAAGGAAGTAGCCAGGGTGGGGCTGCAGCCCAGTCCTGTCAGCTCTTCCCATGTAGACCTTAGGCTCAAGGCCCGCTTTCCTGACGTTCACTAAGGGGAGAGGCCAGCTGTGCTGTCTGACTGCCAAGACAGGCAGAGGACTCCCAAGGGGTCACAGCCTGGGTTCCCCATCTGGCCCAGCCCATCTGCCTCCACTTCGCCTTGCCCAAGATGGCCAGTGGCCCAGGCATGGTGGGGCTCAGGCTGCACATAAGGCCACAACCTTGGGTCTTCTGCAATACAAGTGGTTTTAGAAAGTGCTTCTCGACTGACTGCACTCACCATGAGGCTGCTGAACTCCTTGGTCACGAGAAAGGCCATGAGCCAGTTGGTGAGGACGCAGATGCCTGTCGCCACGCCCTTGACATGCAGAGGGAAGATCTCTGACATGAGGAGCCAGGGGATGGGCCCCCAGCCCACCGCAAAGCCTGTGGGAGCGAGACAGGCAAGACAGGCAGCAGGGCCCGCAGGGCTGGGCTCCTCGGCTCACTGCAGAGCCAAGAGACCCAGCTTCCCGGCCTGTGGGGCTGTGGGGTCCTGGATCCCAGTGTGGTCCCGCCAGCTCCATGCTTTCCTGCCAAGGCCGCGGCCAGCCTCTTCCCTCCTCAGGCACAGGCTCTGTCTCTGAGATGGGGTCACAACGGGGCCTGCTCGAGGGCTGCTCAGGGGATTAAGTGAAAGGAACGCATAGGGGCCTAGTTCAGCAGCTGCATGTGGTCAGAGCTATAAATGCAGAGCTTGGAACCTACGAGGCGAGAGGTGAGGCTGGGGAAGACCTGCTGGGAGCCGCCAGAGCAGGGCCGGGGGATCACCTCCCACTCCTCGCCCAGCTTCCCACAGGCCCCCTTACCGGCGATGAAGAGGCACATGCTGCCCACAGCCAGCCAGGCCAGCCCCACGCTGGCATCAACAGGCTCTGCGGAGACAGGCGCCGAGAGAGCCACGTGCGAGGAGTTGCCAGCGCCACCCTGGGTCAGCTTGAAGTAGGCGCCAAAGGCACTCGTGCTGAACACCATGACCACACCTGCAGGCGGGAGGGCGGCAGTGGGCAGGGCACCCGGGGACAGCCCAAGGCGCGGCAGCATGGCCTGGATGCTTCTGAGAGGGGCAGGCCCGGCTCCCAGAGAGTGGCCAGCTTGGTGTTCTGGCACCTTGGCCGCAGGAGCCCTGACTGGGTGGCAGCCACCCCGCCTTGGACCTCAGCGAACTGCAAATAGTTCCTGGAGCAGACCCTCTGGGCCAAGGAAACGGGAGGTACCGGCGCAGAAGCAGCAGCAGGTAACCCTCAGCCCCGACGGTCGTCTTTGCAGCAGCTGCTGGGTACCAAATGTCCATGCGCCGCAGCTCTTGCTGAAGGCCTCATGTGGATCACCTCCCACTCCTCAGAATGGCTCTGAGGGAGGCACTGCTATTACCCCCATTTCCCAGAGGGGGAGACTGAGGCTCAGAGAGGTAAAGTCACTTGTCCAAAAGGACCACAAACTCCTGAGTCACTTGACCTTCCTGGCCCTCAGTTTTCCCATCATAAGCTGGGGCTGTGACGGTGCCTTCTGGTGGGTTCACCACAGAGGTTAAAGGCGTGGTGTGGGAGTACCACTAGCATGGACAGGCCTGCAGTGAGTGCTTGGTTACGAGCTGCTGTCAAATCACGGCCGCATTAGTCCACAATGTTTGTCATCACAAATATTCCCTGTCCTCCTCCTGCAATGTGGTGGCCTTGGCAAAGGCCCTCCAGCCCATGGCGGGGAGGCTGCACAGGGGTGAACCCTCACCTGACAAGACCAGGAGCAGCCTCCGCCCTGCTCTGTCCATGATGAGAGCTGCCACAGCTGTGAACAGCACCTGGATGACACCCACGATGACCGAGGCCAGGCTGCTGTCCTGGGGGAGACAGAGCCCAGGCAGTTCAGGCGGGCCAGCCGAGAGCTGGGTCCCTCCCTCTCCGGGCCTGTGCTGGGTGGCTGGGCCCTGGGCTTGGGGAGGAAGCTCCATCTATGTGGGGGCTGGACGAGGCAGGCCAGGCAGAGGCCCTTTTACCTTGAACTTGGCCTCTTCAAAGATGGTCTCTGCATAGAACATGACGGCGTTGACGCCTGACAGCTGCTGGAAGGCCATCAGGGAGACACCAATGATGAAGGGCTTGTAGATGCCGGGCTGCCGCAGCAGGGCCAGGTGGAAGCTCTGCTTGATGGATACTGGCCATCAGGATTTCTCTCTCCCCTCCCACAAGCGGAGCCCCCTCTGTGGGCCTGCTGTCCTAAGGCTTGGAGAGTGTCTCGGCTCCTCATCCCAGTGCCCCCTGTGTCCTCAGGTGTGCAGACAAGTCCCAGCCTCCCCATGTGTCAGGTGAGATGACCCTCACCTGCCCAGGGCACTTCCTGATAGGTGGGGGGAGCCACAAAGAGGTAATCTGGGCAAAGAGCAAGCTGCTGCCCTCATCCCTGCCACCACCAACACATCCAACACCTGCCTCAGGTCTGGGCCTGGCCCTCGCTGAGCACCTCCTACAGCTCTCTCCACTGACCCTCCCCTCCCCACTGAACCCATCCTCTTCACTGACCCCACCCTCCTCACTGACCCCACCCTCCTCACTGACCCCACCCTCCTCATTAAGCCCCACCCTCCCCACTGAGCCCCGCCCTCCTCCCTAAGCCCCACCTTCCTTCCCCCCACTGAGCCCCACCCACCACTGTGAAGCATGTGCTGACTCCTATGTCACAGGTGAAGAGCTAAGGCTTAGGTGAGGGGCAGTGTGGGGGCTTCAAACCCATGTCTGGGTGACTCTAAAACCCAGACTTTTAACCCCCTATCCTGCCTTACAACTCCCTTGTTAAATCCAAGTCCTCAGCTCTGCCTCTGTATCCCCCACCAGGCCTGGCCATTCTCTTCCTGGGACAGTAAGGGTCAAAGCTCGGGCTTTGCTGGTGACTTTGAAGGCCAGGGCCCAGCTCCGTGGGGCTCCAGCTGTCTTGGCCTGCTCAAAGACAGGACACACTGGGCCTGTCCTCGCTGAGGGTGGAGGGTGGACAGGCACCTCCCTGTCCCCCACCCACCAAGGGTGTGGCCTTGGGAACAGGCTATGCTACCTTCCTGTGACTGCTGTCCCACTCCTGTCAGCTCTGCCTTCCAGCCTCTCACCTGCTCAGCCCCGATAGGGGGGTCTTCCCAGCCCTGCTCGGAGCCCCACAGGAACCGCAGGGCGGCCATGGCCTCCTGGCGCCTGTGCTGAGTCAGCAGGAAGCGTGGGCTCTCGGGCATGAAGCACATGAGCAGCAGCATGAGGGAGGGGGGCACGCAGCCCAGCACGGCCAGCCAGCGCCACTCCAGCACCCAGCCTGCAGGGGGTGGGTGGGGGAGGCTGGCGTCAGAGCCAGGGTGAGCCAGCCTGGGCCTTGCCAGCCTCAAAGACTCAGCTTCAGAGATGGGGCCTCACTGCCTCTGCACATCTGCCCTTGTGTTTGCTACTGACATTGCCATTATCACAACTGTTCATGAAGGCACATGGCACGAGCCAATCACGCCAGCTGTGGAAGCGACGGTGGATTATGACAACACGGACATTACTAGGCTGCATCTGTTCAGCGAAACATTTATGTAGCCACAAAACAAAGGATGAGGTGCTTGCTGCGTGTCCGCGTGGTATGATGTGGCACCATTTGTAGAAGAGGTCGGGGAGGGAGGATAAATATGCATATCCCTCATAGGAACAGACTCTCTGAAGGCTACCAAGAAACAGGCAATGGGGGCTCCCCCAGACAAGAAAGGGACAGAGGCGGAGGAAGCTTTTCACTGGACATCTCTCCACTCTGGCACTTGAGTGTTGAGTCATTTGAATGCATTATCAATTCAAAGTATACATGAAAGTAGAGAGGTGAGAGGATTTTGCTGTCTTGACGTATGAAGGACAGCATTTAAGTGCAGAATTACCTAGGTTTATGTAAAGTTAAAAGCTTCTCTTACAAAGGGGCCCTGGAATAAATGAGTCTAGGGCATTGCTGCTTTAATTATTAATTTTTCCTAAGCCCAAGGCTTACCCATCCCTGGTTCCCAGTGGAAAAATACCTCTAAGACAGCCATGATGTCCCTAATTTTCTTCTGTGCTGGGGGTGAAGACAATCGTTCTATGAAGTCTAGTTGTTGGAACACGATTGCCCCAATGTGAAGCAAACGTGTCACCACCATGTCACTTTGTGGAGTTATCAGAGTTCACCCACCCCAGTGGATCAAAACTCACAGAAATTGATCAGGAAAGGCAGGAGAAGCAACAAGCACATATTAAGATGAGCTGAAGATAGTGCCACGGGTGGGTGGACACCCAGTACCTGTCCCCGAAATGATGAATGTCAACACCTGCACACAGTGGGGGCTTTGGTTTACTCAGGTCTCCCAAGGTAGCCAGATTGCTGGCAGGATTCTGATTTTGTTACGGTGGTTAAGTGGGTAAAAATGAAACACCAAAGACCTGTGTATCATACCACCCTGAAGATGCAAAGGGCTTGTGCCCTGGGCCAGGCCATAGCCCATCAGGCCCCTGAGGCCTCCTACCCCGATGATCCCCATGGTTCTCATGTCATCCCTTGACAATTCTCATGTGGAACCCACTGTTAGGCACTTTTCATGTGTCACTTAATTTAATGGACAGGCACTGGACTAGATGAGGTTATGCCCATTTCAAGACAGAGAAACTGAGGCTTCCAGAGGCGGTGTGACTTGGCCAAGGTCACACAGCACGTAGGAGAGGCTATCCCCAAACCCAGGATGGTCAGATTTGAAGACTGCCCTCGTTTTTTCTTTTTTTTTTTTGAGACAGAGTCTCACTGTGTCGCCCACACTGGAGTGCAGTGGTGCAATCTCAGCTCACTGAAACCTCAGCCTCCTGGGTTCAAGCAATTCTTGGGCCTCAGCCCCCCAAGTAGCTGGGATTACAGGTGCCCACCACCAGGCCTGGCTAATTTTTGTATTTTTAATAGAAATGGGGTTTCACCATGTTGGCCAGGCTGATCTCCAACTCCTGACCTCAAGTGATATGCCCGCCTTGGCCTCCCAAAGTGCTGGGATTACAGGTGTGAGCCACTGGGTCTGGCCTCTAAAGCCTGGCCTCTTTCTAATGAGAACACACCTGCCTCCTGAAGCTTCTTCATGCTGGCACAGCTTTGCCCCTCGGGGTCCCCAGGACCTGGCCTCCTTCACGTTGCAATTTGCCGACATGGTGAATCCGGCACTGACATTCTCAGGGGGACTTGCTCAGCCCTTTACGTGCCTGGGCTGAAGATTTTTACAGGGACCCACCCACCTCTGGAGCCCTCTGGTTTGTCACTGCACAGTAAGGTACTGACCTAACCAGTCAGCCCTTCCCACACCCCTAGAGGGAGCTTCAGGAAAGATGAGGATATCACCTTCTCCAGCTCTCCCTGGAACTCAGTCATAAGACACACCTATCGGCTGGGCGCAGTGGCTCACACCTGTAATCCCAGTGCTTTGGGAAGCTGAGGTGGGCGGATCATGAGGTCAGGAGATCAAGACCATCCTGGCTAACACGGTGAAACCCCATTTCTACTAAAAATACAAACAGCCAGGTGTGGTGGCACATGCCTGTAGTCCCAGCTACTTGGGAAGCTGAGACAGGAGAATTGCTTGAACCCAGGAGGCGGAGGTTGCAGTGAGCCGCCACTGCACTCCAGCCTGGGCGACAGAGTGAGACGCCATCTCAAAAAAAAAAAAAGACTCACCTATCCCAAGGTCCCAGGAAGGTAAGCCTGGCATGTTGGGCACTGGCTGTGTGACCTCAGACAAGTCCCTTGACCTCACTGAACCTCTGTTTACACATCTGTAAAATGGCCACATGACCACAAATGGGAAGCAAGAGATAATGACAACTATACCTGCCAGGTAGGCCAGGAGGATGCCGACAACGACCATCAGCTGCACACAGGAGCCGAGCAACCCCCGGACTGCTGGGTAGGCGATTTCGGAGATGTAGACCTGCCAGCAATAAGATGAGGATTTATGGCTGGGTGCAGTGGCTCACGCCTGCAATCCCAGCACTTTGGGAGGCCGAGGCGGGCAGATTACCAGAGGTTGGGAGTTTGAGACTGGCCTGACCAACAGGGAGAAACCCCGTCTCTACTAAAAATACAAAATTAGCTGGGTCTGGTGGCGCGCATCTGTAATCCCAGCTACTCAGGAGGCTGAGGGAGGAGAATCACCTGAACCCGGGAGGTGGAGGTTGCGGTGAGCCAAGATCCCACCACTGCACTCCAGCCTGGGCAACATGAGCGAAACTCCATCTCAAAAATAAATAAATAAAAATTTTTAAAATTTTTAAAATTTAAAAAATTAAAAGAAAAAAAGATGAGGCTTTACTTGGGCTCCAAGATTTCTTAAAATGGAAAGGTCTCAGCCATTCCGAGCTGAGGAAAGTCCTTGCAGGGGGTTATGGCAGGCCCTGAGGCCCCTTAGTGGAACCTGCCTAGGTGAGCAGAGCCATCCCCAGGTCCCCACAACTGAAAGATCTGTGGCAGGTGTTTAAAGGGGATTAAGGGTAATGGAGAGGGCTGCATATGATGACGAGAGGCGGTGGGCACAGAGCGTCTCAAGCCTTCGTTTAATGTGCACAGACACCCTGGATAAAACGTAGATTCCGATGCAGTAAGTCTGGACAGGCGAAAGATTCCACCTTGCTAACCAGCTCCACGTGACGCCCACCCAGGATCCTAGCCCAGGGCCCACGCTTTGAGTGGTGGCCTTGGACCAGAAGCATGAACTCTCTGCCTCGGTCACTACCAGTGGCTGCCACTGCTCCCTCCTGGGCCCACAGGCCACCAGGCCCTCACCCATGCATCTAAGGTTATTCCATAGCTTAGGCCCCTAACACAGGTGTGTTTCTGCCCAGTTAAAAAAACCAAAGTGGCCAGGCGCGGTGGCTCATGCCTGTAATCCCAGCACTTTGGGAGGCCGAAGTGGGAGGATCACCTGAGGTTGGGAGTTCGAGACCAGAGTGACCCACATGGAGAAACCGTATCTCTACTAAAAATACAAAATTAGCTGGGCTTCGTGGCGCATGCCTATAATCCCAGCTACTTGGGAAGGCTGAGGCAGGAGAATCGCTTGAACCTGGGAGGTGGAGGTTGCGGTGAGCCAAGATCGCACCATTGCATTCCAGCCTGGGCAACAAGAGCAAAACTCTGTCTCATAAAAAAAAAAAAAAAAAAATACCAAAGACATAAAAGGCCCAGCTTCTTCCCCACCCTCTTCTGGTCCAACTGCTGCTGCTGGTTAGCAAATGTTGGTGAAATGAGCACCCAGGGAGGGGCTTGAGCGGCTACTTTCAACCTCACTTGGGTGAGATATTGTCCAAGCCCATGGCTGGGGGCAGTTCACGGTTCACCAAGCTGTCAGGATCCAGTCCTCCACAAGCCATGCCAGGGGCTGTCTATCCAAAGTCCCACTGAATCCTGACCACTACCCTCAGGGGCTAATGCCATAATCCCTGTTTTCCAGAGAAGGAAACTGAGGCCCAGGGACGCACTCTGCTCAGGTTAGTGGCAGAACCAGGATTTGATCCAGATGTTCGGGGCTCCCAAGTGGGCAGTCTGGGTCAGGAAGGGGAAAGGGGGAAGATGGGGAAGCCAGAAGGGCTGGCCTGTGAGAAGGGAAGGGGAACACAGAGGCCAGCAGCCTTTGCCCCAAGAGAAATCAGGACAGGAACTTCCTGCTAATTGCAGTCATTGACCCGAAGCCAGGGATGAAAACCAAAATGGAGGGAGTGGGCTCCTGTGGATCATCCGCAGGTTTGTAGAGCAAAAGAGGGGCACAGCTAGGTGGGACAACCCTGAACCAGCAACTGCTTCCCCTCTGACTAGCTGTGGACCCTGCCTGGGCAAAGGACTTCACCTTTCCGAGACTACATGTCATGACCTCAGTGTAAAATGGAGAGAACAGCAGGATCCTTCCCAGGGTCGATGGGAGGGACCGCGAGATAACGCAGGGACTTCAAGCCTGGCACCCAGAACGTCCCGCCAGGGGGAGCCGCGCCCCCAGGCCTGGGGAGCGGTTTGTCCCACTCCACCTCGGTCTCAGGCCGCGAGACAGGACACTCGCGAGACGGGACACTCACCGGGGCCACTAGGGAGGCAACACCGCAGGCCAGGCCGGTGAGGAGGCGGCCCCCCAGCAGCATCCACACGTCCTGGGCCGCGGTGATGACCGCAAAGCCGGCCACGAAGGGCATGGAGCACAGCAGGAGGCTCAGCTTGCGCCCGGCGCGGTCCACCAGCCAGCCGCCCAGCACTCCCCCCGCCGCGGCACCCAGGGTCACGACGGCCTGGAGGCGGGCGGCTGCTGAGGAGGGGGCGCCGAAGCCGCAGCCCATCCTCCCCCTCCGCCCACCCCCCGCGGGCTCGGAGGCAAAGGAGCCGGGGCCCGGCGCCCGTCCCGAGGGGAGGAGTGGGGGCTGAGGGGCTCGATGCCCGTCCCGAGGGAAGGGATGGGGGGCAGAGAGGCCCGATGCCCGTCTCGTGGGGAAAGGTGGTGGCGGCGGGGCCCGATGCCTGTCCCGAGGGGAAGGGTGGGGGGCGGAGGGTCCCGATGCCCGTCCCGAGAGGAGGGCGCGGGGTCCCAGGGCTGGAGGAGCGAGCCCGGGGCCTCACCCCGAACCAGGAGGCGGCGGCGGCGTCCAGGCGCGGGGCCGGGGGCGCGGCGCGCTGCAGGCTCGGGATGGCCGGGGAGCTGTAGCCGAGCGCGAAGCCGAAGCTGAGTGGGCCCAGGGCAGCGGCGAAGGCGGCGAGGAAGACGCGGCGGCTGCGCGGCGCGCTGCGGGGACAGGGCCGAGGGTGAGCGGAGCGGACTCGGAGGGGTGGGAGGGCGAGGCCGCGTCCGGGCGTGGGTTCCCCGGAGCTCACCTGCCGCCAGGAGGCCCCAGAAGCGGCTGGGTTTCCTCTGGGTCCTCAGGCGTCATGTCCGCGGCCAGCTCTGGCGCCCTAACCGCCACCGGCCGCGCGAGTGCCGCCCGCACCGGCCTCTCGCAGCCAATGGGCGGCGGGGGGCGGGGGACGGTGCTGGGTGGGATCGGAACCGCGGAGCTGGAGCAGCCAATAGGAACGCAAGGCGGGGCTAGTGACTCCGCTAGGACCCGCCCTTCACATTAAAGCAGACCAATGGAAGCATAGAACCGATTAGCGAAGCGCGCGCTGGAACCGCCCCTAGGGCGGAGCCGCCCAAGGTACAGGTGGGGCGGAGTTTCCGTCCGGGAGAACAACCACCCAATTGGAGTGTAGTGCGAGCCCGTAGACGGGGCCAGAGAGCTGCCTCAGAACTGAGCTGGCCAATGAGGTTGGAGGGAGGAGTTTTTTTTCTGGCACCTCCTCTCAATCTGGCTTCAACCAATGAGGGTAGGGGCGGGGCGAAGGAGAAGCACGTGGGCCTCAGCCGGAGACTTCCCGCCCCCAACTCCGAGAAGCTGCATCTGTCCTGCCCGGTCCGGTCTGCAGTTCCTGCCCCGCGTTAATCGCTGCCCTGGGGCCTGTATTGGAGGCGTCTGACCTCTGCCTGGGCCCAGCTCTGCAGCGGAGAGAGCCTCTAAGCAGACTGTCCTGGAGCGCCTCCCTCTCCTCTAGGAGGCCGAGACTGGTCAGACGCTCCCGCTGGGCTGCTGGCGGCGGAGGCGTGGCCCTGTGCACCGAAACCCACTTTCATGCTTCTCAGATTGCTGAAGGCTCGGGTCTCCAGGTGCTGAGGACCGGTGGTAGGTGGGGTCCCCCAGATTTGTATGTGTGACAAATCTGGGCTCCACTCCCCCTCTTAAGTGCCACTCACTTCACAGGGAGTCCTGACTCTTGAATCTTCATCTACCTGCCTCCATATTTTGAGTTCCCTGTGGATTTTAATGCCACCTTCTCCCCGTGTGCACCCAAGTCGAATGATGAGACACTGTTGGATCTCACCACTTGTACCCAATTCATACCCAACACACTGGGTGCAGGCAGCTGCGGTGGAATGCTAGTGTAATTCTGGAAAGAGCCAGGGCATGGGAGTAAGAGGCTTGGCTTGTAATCCCTCTCTGGGCCTTGTGTTTCCTCATCTCTAAGTGGGGATGACCATTATCTTCCAGGAGAGTTGTGAAGCAAGGTAATGTATATAAGACATGTGAAGCACTCAAAGGCTAACCGGTATGATGAAGATAGTCATTTGACATATTGCAGTCACCTGATGGTTCTAGCAACCAACATTTTTCAATATGACCACAAGACTATCTTTAAAGACTTAGGCAACTGCCCTTCTATACTCCCACAGCATCTAATGCTTGATAACTCGAGCACTACATGTGTTATTCTTTTTGTTTGTTTGTTTGTTTGTTTTTGAGACGGAGTCTCGCT
Source organism: Symphalangus syndactylus (assembly GCF_028878055.3). Classification (NCBI taxonomy): domain Eukaryota; kingdom Metazoa; phylum Chordata; class Mammalia; order Primates; family Hylobatidae; genus Symphalangus; species Symphalangus syndactylus. The sequence goes on from NC_072425.2 coordinate 17,432,231, forward strand.
CTGTCGCCCAGGCTGGAGTGCAGTGGCACGATCTCGGCTCACTGCAAGCTCCACCTCCCGGGTTCATGCCATTCTCCTGCCTCAGCCTCTCCAAGTAGCTGGGACTACAGGCGCTCGCCACCACGCCCGGCTAATTTTTTGTATTTTTAGTAGAGACGGGGTTTCACCGTGGTCTCGATCTCCCGACCTCGTGATCCGCCCGCCTCGGCCTCCCAAAGTGCTGGGATTACAAGCGTGAGCCACCGCGCCCGGCCTTACATGTGTTATTCTTATCACAGCATTTATCACTGCTTTGTGATCCCCTGTTTACTTCCGTCCTTCCCCCAATGGACATGACCTCCTCTGGAGAGGAGGCACTTGGTGTCTGGATAGTGGATCAATGCCTCAAACTCCATAGGCAGACACTGCAGTTAGATGATTTTCTGTGTGACTCAGCCAGTCGGGTACACAGAAAGGATTATGTAGGCAGGATGCTCCTACCCTGTGGCCGATGGCTTCCCTTCCCATGAGTGTGCAGAACTCACTTCTTGGCTTTGTAAACAAATAATGTTGCCAGAACAGCCTCTTGCCCCCTTTTCATAGGCAAAGCAACATCAGCCTGATCAGTAGGGTCCACCTCTTGCCCTCGCTACATCACTCCTCAGACCTGTGACTCTTGTCAAATTGTGGGTGGCTCTAATGCTGCTGATTTGGAAGAATGCTCTAAAATAGTCCTTGGGTTTTTTTATGCTACGCTGTGAAGCAAGAAACTTCAGGAAAAAAAGGAAAAACATAGATACAAGCTCATAAAGCTTACAAATTAGTTTAACATGAAAAACACCAGCCAGATCCAGCTGACACAAGGCACTTAGCCTGGCTCTGCATGGCAGACATGGGGAAAGCATGGGCTCTGGAGTCAAAGAACTTGCGGGTTCAAACCATTGCCCCTTTCTAAGCCTGTTTCCTTATTTGAAAAGCAAGAGGCCGGGCGCAGTGGCTCACGCTTGTAATCCCAGCATTTTGGGAGGCCGAGGCGGGCGGATCATGAGGTCAGGAGATCCAGACCACGGTGAAACCCCGTCTCTACTAAAAATACAAAAAAATTAGCCGGGCATGGTGGCGGGCGCCTGTAGTCCCAGCTACTCGGAGAGGCTGAGGCAGGAGAATGGCGTGAACCCGGAAGGCGGAGCTTGCAGTGAGCCGAGATTGCGCCATTGCACTCCAGCCTGGGCGACAGAGCGAGACTCCGTCTCAAAAAAAAAAAAAAAAGAAAAGCAAGAATAATAAAACATAATTCATTAAACTGTTGGTGGGGTTGAGACACAGTGTTTTTTTCCCCCTATATAGGAAAAGGGCATAAAAAACACAAAGGAAGAATGGGCATGCTAACTGCTGCAAAGAATATGAGCAGCCACATTTGGTTATAAACAGCCCCATCTGGGTGTATCTAAAAAGCACTGTCTTTACTACTCTTGCCTCTTGCCTTCTGCCGAAGATGAACCAAGCAACCTTCAGCTTGGGCTATCATGCTGATCTGTTTGTACAAAAGACAGAGAGGGGAGCTTTCCCCACAGTATGCAAGGCCCACTAGGAGGTACGACCCAAACTTCTATAAAATCTGTCAGACCAAGGTCCTGTCAAACTCAGTTCTCCACACTCACAAAGAAGGCCTGCTGGCCGGGTGTAGTGGCTCACACCTGTAATCCCAGCACTTTGGGAGGCCAAGGCGGGCGGATCATGAGGTCAGGAGTTCGAGACCAGCCTGGCCAACATGGTGAAACCCCATCTCTACTAAAATACAAAAATTAGCTGGGTTTGGTGGTGCGTTCCTGTAATCCCAGCTACTCAGGAGGCTGAGGCAGGAGAATCGCTTGAACCTGGGAGGCGGAGGTTGCAGAGAGCTGAGATCGTGCCACTGCACTCCAGCTTGGGCAATAGAGTGACACTCTGTTTAAAAAAAAAAAAAAAAAAGAAGGCCTGCAGAAGAACTCTTCTGAGCTGCTTTAACAGGGTAACAGGAAGTTTCTTTTGATGAATAATGTAAGTAGGAAGAGATAGAATAAAATTGAATTGGCTAGACTAAAGCCAAAGGTAAAATACCTTCTTCACACAGATTAAAATATTTGCAAACAATGCTAGTAAACTGGATCTCCCCTTGGCTTGTGGCTGAGATTTAACTATTTCTTTTGCACTTGGCCCAGTCCACATTTCTTTCTGCTCACACTGGAGAGGGAGCCAGGAAAGGCAGGTAAACCAATTATCTTCATATCATTTATGTGAAAGAGTGAGGGGGACTCAAAAAGAAGGAGGAGTTTGAAAATGCTTTCTTTTTTTTTCTTTTCTCTTTTCTTTTTTTTTTTTTTTTTTTTTGAGACAGAGTCTCCTTCTGTTGCCCAGACTGGAGTACAGCGGTGCAATCTTAGCTCACTGCAGCCTTGAACTCCTGGGCACAAGTGATCCTTCCACCTTGGCCTCTCAAAGCGCTGGGATTACAATGAGAATACTTTTAACCACAAGGAGTAGCTGTTCTCTGGTTACATTATTGCAGAGTAACAATAAAACCACACAAAATAATCTGAAGACTTTTGACAAGCTCCCATGTCTTAATATTTTTCATGAGATGCAGGAAAGAAGGAGGAGCTTCTAAGATCTAACCAGCTTTTCTCAAAAGTCTACAGGCAGGAATGCAGCTGGTTCCAATCACAGTGAACTGAAACAGCAACCGGGGCCAAAGGTGCAGAAAGAAAACTTACTTATAATAAAGTTAAAAAGCAATGACTTTTCTTTATAAAAGAAACACATTATGTGACATAAATCAAAACTGTAATGAAAAAATAATTTTCCATCTAAGTATATAAAATATGAGAAGGTTGCAGTAAATAAGAATGAATATTTTTGATTTATTCAAAGTTTCAATCTAAAACCTCAATGAAATCTACCACCTTTATTACAAGGGGACTGATGGTTCCTGAACAGAAAGAAACAAAGGTCAGGAAAGATGGCACTGGACATTGGAGAGGAAACTGGCCGAGTGTGCAGAAGGTTTGGTCCAATAGATCACTGACAGGCTAAAAGCCACATTTTGTTGAGAAATTACATCAGAACTGTTTAAAGAGTATAAACCTCCATAGGAAAACTAAAGATGGCAAATGAGATTTCAACTCTGTTACTTCAAGTCAATAATGTCTTCATCGGAGAAAGCCGTGAGCTGGAAGGGGCTGCTGCCGGAGACCGGGCTGCCCTCTCTGTCTGCCACAGGGTCCTGGTCAGAGCTGGTTGAGTGCCCCTCAGGGTTGGCTTCGGAAGTAGAAGCACTTTCCAAGAAGCCTGATGGGATCCTAGAAGAGACAAGTCACTGTAAGAGGATCCTTGGGAGTACCACGGAACTGGGCCTATTTTTTTCTGGCAACTTCCTGCTCATCTGAGCTCATGAGTTTGGCTCCCCAAACACTCACTGTTATGTGGTAGAGGTGGGGAAGTGATGGAATGCCACCCCCATCACCTCAGGGGGTTGTGAGGATTAAAGGCCAAGTGTGTGACACATGGAAGGTGTTTGTGAGGCATTATTTACCTACCTTTCTAAAGTGCAAATCCAGATAATGTCACCCTGCCTAAGACCCTCCCATGGGTGCCCAGGGCCTGAGGATCAGGCTGAAACTCATAGCCAAGGTTCCGGGACCAGGCCTGTGACCCCTCCAGCCTCCCAGGGCACCCCTGACTCCCTCTGTTTCCTCCAGCTCCTCAGGACTCTCTCAGTAGCTGCATATTAATTTGACCAATATTGGTTTGCACTTCTCAGGGAGTTCATGCATTCCACAAATACTCATTGGCCTGCAAAAGCCCACCCGGCCCAGCTGCTGCCCATTCTCGGCCTCACACAGTTCCTGGCTCCGTTCTCTCTGCTCAAGCCTGTCCACTCTTCCTCCTGCCTTTTAACTGGCCATGCTAGGCCTGCTTCGGGGCCCTTGCCCTGAGGTTGTTGCTATCAGAAGGGCTGTTCCCCTAGCTTCTTACCATTCATTCCAAGCCCAGCCCAATGCTATTTCCTCAAAAAGCTTTCCTTGACCCCTCTCTCAGAGTAGACCTTCTATGTGCCAGCCCCGTCACTTCTTTTCAATTTCTTTGTCGCACTTGTCACTATTTGAAATGATTTTATTTGCTTACTTGTTTACAGGTTTGCTGTCTGTTTTCCCACACTAGAGTGCAAAGTCCCTGAGGGCAGGGGCCTTGTCAGGTTATGACTTCTGAGAGGAGGCTCAGCCTCCCCTGATGTTTGAGACCCTTCCTGCCCCAGGTGTGGGCTGGATGGCAACCCTCCTTACACATCACCTGCCATGCTGGAATGCAGTAATTGTCTGGACCCTTGTTGGTCTTTGTCACTGGCCTGGGAACCCCTTGAAAGCACAGGTGGGGGCTTAGTCCTTTCCATATCTTAATACCCAACTAAGTCCTAGGTGCTCCAAGAATGTGTGTTGAGTGAATGAATGAAGCTTGGACATACGAACTATCACTCCCCACACTGGAGCACGTGTGATGTTGCTTGAAGGATAACAGAGATCTTATAGGACAAATCAGTGTGACTTAACTACTATTCATTGACATGTGATGCTGACCTGGCATTCAGATAGGCTGGACTGTGTATATGCTACCAGTACTGCATTACTGCATAGAGAGCACCTGTTTCCCTGCAGTCTTACTAAGTGTTTTTTGTTTGTTTGTTTGTTTGTTTTGAGACGGGGTCTTGCTCTGTTACCCAGGCTGGAATGCAGTGGTGTGATCATGGCTCACTGCAGCCTTGACCTCCCAGAAGGAGGTGATCTTTCCACCTTAGCCTCCCAAGTAACTGGGGCTACAGGCACATGCCACCAGACCCAGCTAATATATATATATATATATATATATATATATATATATATATTTTTTTTTTGTAGAGATGGGTCTTGCTGTGTTGCCCAGGCTCAGATTGAACTCTTAGGCTCATGTGATCTTCTCTTCTCATCCTCCCAAAGTGGTGGGATTATAGGCATGAGCCACCATGCCTAGCCAGCATTTTTATTTTAAAAACTCTCTGTCAATCTGGTGAGGAAAAAGTCTCTCTCTCCCTCTACATATATATATATATAAAATATATAAATATAAAATATATAATAAATATATATTAAAATATATTTTACATATATATATTTTTTGAGATGGAGTCTTGCTCTGTTGCCCAGGCTGGAGTGCAGTGGCACAATCTTGGCTGACTGCAGCCTCCGCCTCTCACGTTCAAGCGATTCTTCTGCCTCAACCTCCCAAGTAGCTGGGACCACAGGGATGCGTCACCACGCCCGGCTATTTTTTGTATTTTTAGTAGAGATGGGGTTTCACTGTGTTGGCCAGCCTAGTCTCGAACTCCTGACCTCAGGTGATCTGCCCGCCTTGGCCTCCCAAAGTGCTGGGATTAAAGGTGTGAGCCACTGTGCCTGGCCAGGTCTCAATGTATTTGAATTAGCTTTTGACTGCTGGTAAGGGTGCCCATTTGTCTAGCTCCCTCCCTGGCAGGCCTGAGGGTCTGGGGACCCTCAGAGAGGAACAGGCTGCTGGCCCTCTGCTGTAGCTGCCAAAGGGGCCACTAGTGGCATTATCAATCCACAGAAGGGGCCTCCTGGGCGGTACTGTGACTCATAGGTCCACCAACCCAAGCAGGTGCCTCTCCCTCTCTTTACCTGTCACTGCTAGATGACCTCACTGCCCCTGGCTTGGGGCCTCCTTGGCTTTCTTCTAACCGCTTCCGGGGTTTTGATTTGGCCTTTGGCGCTCCTTCTGACTTGGGTCCACCTTCATCCGAGAGGCCTGGATTGAGAATCATAGGTCAGAGGGTCACTACCACAGGGCTGCCACGGAGACAGAAAAGACCCTTATTTTTTCTTGGTTGGGAACTGGTGCATTGTTGTGCTAGAGTCAGGAAGAAAGATGATAGAATATATATTTTCAAATTATTGGTTTTCTGCTTGGTAGAAGGTTTTTCTTTTCTGATTATAAAGTATATACACTTTGCAAAAAATTTAGACTCAAAGAGCCTAATGAGGACAGATGATTTACAGTCCTACCGTTGATAACCCTGTAATTCTCCAATTCAGAGGTTCCGTTTTGCAAAAGCTCAGCGGTTTGTAAACAGTGGTGGACAGATCAAGCTTTGATATGGAAGACTGCATCAAAAATAGCAATACATTTATTTTAAAAACACAGTGGAAGGCACCAACTGGAAAAACCAATGGACTTTGTTAGTGTCAAGTCCTGCCCTGTCAGGTGGCCTGAATCCCCTCCTCCAGTTGTTCAGGGAATATTACTGCAGGGCAGGGATGTGCTCAGGCCAGCGTTCATGCAGATCCCATTCTAAGTTTTCAAACCAGTTTCTCCTGGTTTAACATGTCACTTCCATTTTTCCTTATTTTGTTTCCACAAATCTGAACAAAAAGGTTTCTAACAGTCTAACCTTTTCACACTTATCTGGGGCTTTATGTTTCTCTGGTTTGGGCTCTCATCTTTTTTTTTTTTTTTAAAGACAGGGTGTCACTCTGTCACCCAGGCTGGAGTGCAGTGGTGTAATCATGGGTCCCTGTAGCCTTGACCTCCCGGACTCAATCGATTCTCTTGCCTCAGCTTCTTGAGTAGCTGGGCCTATAGGCACATGCCACCATAGCTCGCTAATTTGTATTTTTTGTAGAGATGGTGTTTCACTATGTTACCCAGGCTGGTCTTGAACTCCTGAACTCAAGTGATCTGCCTGCCTCAGCCTCTCCCAAAATGCTGGGATAACAGGTGTGAGCCCAGTCCCATAGTTATACTGAGAGAAGCTAAGAGCTCAACACATATCTTGCATCTGTTCTATCCACAGACCTGCCCCCACTGTCTAGGGCTGGGAGAAGTAATAAGGGAACTGAACACACACGTGTAAAAACATGGTACGTTTCCACTTTGGGATACACCAACATAAAATGTTGCCTGAGGACTGTGGGATATAAATCCTTCTAGATACCTTTCTAGGAAATCATACATAGATTGGTACTTTTATTTTTAAAAATGGTATCAGACTAGACATAGTGTTTTATAAACTGCCCATTTCCTCCCTTCACGTGGCTTGAGCAGCTTTCCACACCAATCAATATAGATCAACAACATCACTGTTGGTGGCTACACTATAGTGTATTCCTTGGTATAGATGTATTAGAACTTACTTAAAAATCCCTTCTTAAAAGGAAACTTTCCTTTTAAACTCATTGTTTCTGAGGACAATTCATATCCAAAGATAAAACCAGCTGGTCTGTTCACAGACAGTGGAAACCAAGATTGAGAACCATTACCCAGTAGTTCCCTGCGGGTCCTGCTTGCTATTTCTTTGATCTCCATGCGAGACAGGGACAAGGAGTGCGTGACAGGAACGGCAGCGAGGCCCACACTGATGGGAGTGGGTGGGGTGATGACCTTGGAGACTAAGGGCGACTTCAGAGGTCGTTCGATGCTTCTGCCCACGAGGTTTCTAAGTGGAATCTTGTACAGATTTTTTGATTGAATTTCACCTGAAATGTGATTTCAAAAACAACATCAGAACTTTCAGAAAAGTTCATATTATTTACAAGAGAGTAATTTCCTGTTCCTTAACATAGCATGAAGGAAGATTTTATGTCACACGCTGATCTGTAATGTCCCACTGGGAGGGCTGGCCGGGGGGCACTAATTTGAGGGCGCCTGATGGCTTTGTGTTTTCTAAGAGCATTTTCCTGTGTAAATTAGGTAAAATGCACTCACGACTGCACAAGAAAAAAGACTAGACAAGAAAAGCAAAAAGCTGCCCTGCTTGGGGAATTCTGTGCTTTATCTTAACTGTGTGCAATAAAGACGAGTGATGTGGTAAGAATGTATGAAAAGCGCTGTGTTCAAAGCGATGAGGTAACCACAGCAGAGGCCTCTGGGGTTCGCGGGCAAAGCCAGATAGAGTGAAAGACTGCATGTGCTGGGGAATGTCTAGGCTTGATGACTCTATTCTTTTAGCTTTCAAAACCCAGTACTGTTAACAGCCCTGAAGGAAAAATCACTGCTGTTGCAAGTTGGAAACTCTATAGCCTTTAACTCCCTCCTCTCCACTGAAACTTTTTTTTGTTTGTTTGAGACAAGGTCTTGTTCTGTCCACTCAGGCTGGAGTGCAATGATGCAATCATGACTTACTGTAGCCTTGACCTCCCAGGCTCAAGTGATCCTCCCACCTCAGCCTCCTGGGTAGCTGCGACCATAGGTGCATGCCACCACAGCCAGCTAATTTAATTTTGGTTTTTGTAGAGACAGGGTCTCACTCTGTTGCCCAGGCTGGAGTGCAGAGGTGCAATCCTGGCTCAATGCAGCCTTGACCTCCGGTGCTCAGGTGATCCTCCCACCTCAGCCTCCCAAGTACCTGGGACTACAGGCACATGTTACCAAGCCCAGCTAGTTTTTGTATTTTTTTTTTTTTTTTAGAGACAGGGTTTTGCCATGTTGCCCAGCTGGTCTTGAACTGCTGGGCTCAAGTGATCCATCTGCCTCAGCCCGCCAAAGTGCTGTGAGCCACAGTGCCTAGCCCAGTTTATTTATTTATTTATTTATTTATTTTTATAATGGAGTTTTGTTGTTGTTATCACAAGGTTTCTTAAGAACACAACCAATGTATTCAGACTGCAAGATTTTTTTTTTTTTTTTTTTTTTAGATGGAGTCTCGCTCTGTTGCCCAGGCTGGAGTGCAATGGTGCGATCTTGGCTCACTGCAACCTCCACCTCCCAGGTTCAAGCGATTCTCCTGCCTCAGCCTCCCAAGTAGCTGGGATTACAGGTGCGTGCCACCACACCCGGCTAACTTTTGTATTTTTAGTAGAGACGGGGTTTCACCATGTTGGTCAGGCTGGTCTTAAACTCCTGGCCTCAGGTGATCCACTCGCCTCGGCTTCCCAAAGTGCTGGGATCACAGGCGTGAGCCACCGCACTTGGCTGGTTTCTTTTTTTAATGGCTTTAAATAGTAACTTCTTTAAGCAGTAATCGCATGTAGATATTAGACAATGAACTAGAGAAATTAGAGTGGATTACGAATATTAATAAAACAGTAAAACTTGGACTTCACCTTCCCCCAGGGAAGAAGGAAATACTGGAGTATCTCGGCCCGGGGGTGTCTGAGGAGAATTTCGGGCACTGGCCCCCTTGGAGCTGCCTCCAGATGAGACCTCATTCACAGCTGCAGTTGCTGTGAAGTATATGTCCGACTAGAAAGAAAGAGAGAGCATTACCAGGCTGCCTCGTGTTCTAGGCCTTGCATCCACTGGCCCTCCTGCCATCACTGCAAACCCTCCAACTGGTCCCCATCCTTGGAGCATGCAGTGCAGTGTGGGATGCCAGGGTAAGGGATGGAGGGAGGCTTCTGGAGGAAAGCCCAGCGTGGCTAGTTACACTTTTCCTGAGTATTCCACTCCCCGCCACTTTCCATCATCTATTTGTTGATCCACAATAGAAAACAGTCAGTGTTCCACCACACATCTTCTGCAATCACAAACACAGCACACGCTTCCCTAACAGGAATCTCAGGCACCTGGAGTGTTAGAACGGGAAAGATCTTAGGGATTTAGTTAGGCCCATTTGGCAGATGGGGAAATGGATTCTTCATTCACTGATCCAGCAGATACTCATGCACACCCACGATGCGCTGGCGCTGCTGCTAACAGCAGTGGTGTGCTGGATGTGATTTATGAGATCCAATTTTCAGGAATTTTGCAAACTGGCTGTTAAACACATGATTAGAAATTAAATTATACAAACCTAAAAAAACAAAGGCCCTAAATATCCAAATCCAGCCATTCCTAATTATTTGACTGTGCTTACTATTACATCTGCTCTGGAGTTATTGACACCAACAGTGTCTGTGTGGAGCTTGGGGGAGAGATACTGCACCATGGGGCATAACGCACGTCTCCCCAACACCACCTGCAGTGGCGTCACGCTGGGAGCTTGGAATCAATCATGGAGGGACTCTTTAAACCATGGAATCCAGCGAAGACTGTCAGTTTGACTTTGATTTGTTGTTTTGTTGATTGTCTAGACTTACAGTGATGGAGAAAGTACTAGTAATGAACAAGAAATGTGGAAGTGTGTTTAGTCAGGTACAGAAGCTGAAATAAGTTTCAGTTTAATGACTGAATTATATGAGGGTGAAAAATAGTTTTATAGCAGATTACCTATCAGATTAAATGACAATAAACATTGGAAAAAAATGACTGGATTGAGATATAACTTCAAGTGTAAAATAATGGTTGAACTGCAACTGTAGGTTGGCTATGGATACAAGAGTTCAGCAAATATTAACAAAAACATTTTGTAAGAACCAATTGGCTAAGTGGATTTTTATGATAAACAGCATTGTATATTTATTATTTGTAAATTGTAAGCTATTTACAATCAACTAATGTACACGCATATAATACATACATGCACATATGTACACATATCATACATATATGCACATATGTGCACACACACACGTTTTCCAGAGCACTGTGGGACCGGAGCATTCAGCACACCACTGGTACTATGATGGTAGACAGCGTGGCGTCTGCTCTCACAGAACCATCAGTGCAGCAGCAAAGATGAACAAATAAGCAGTCACCTACCACCAAATGTGATGGATGTCAGGACCAGGGAAGGGAACAGGGGACACAGCGGGGGAGCCAGCCCAGTCTGGCAGGGCTGGGGAGGACTTTGTGGGCCTGACTCAGGGGAGGGGACTAGAACAAGAACCCCCAGATTATGTGCCAGCGACAAAAGACATCTTGGAAGGCATCTTTGTTCCTGCGTCCCTCCGTTTTGCCCTAGCTCTGGGTTATGAGGCATGGATTAATCAGTTAACCATGTTTCATAGGCTATGAATTCAAATTGAGGATAGAGGGTGGGAAAGGAAGAAAGATTGCAAGCTCTGACTTTTCTAGACTTGGACTGTCCTCCAGGGCAGCAGTGACATGAATAACTGACCCAGTCTCTGATCGGTGATATCTCTTTTCATCTAAGTGCTCCCCAGCTGCCACCAGCACCGAATGACTATTAACAAAGCTGGGGAGTGTTCTGAAAGCCCACTGAAATCACACATGAAAACCCAGCAGATCAGTCTGGTCTCAGGCTTTCCATCTCGCGCTGGCGTTGTGACACAGGTCTTCATCAGCCTAACTTGACAAGAGGCGGCTTCTGTGCTCACCTGAAATCCCACAGTGTGGGGGTCCCCCAAACCGCTCAGAGATAAAATCCCAGTCCTACTCACCCTGGAGGCCACAAGCTGCAGCTGCGGCACGACTGCGGTGTGGACCAGGTTCCCGTTCACCACCAGGCGGATCTCCATGGAGTCGGTGGTGAAGGCCAGGAGATATGGGAAAGCACAGACTGCAAGGGAACGGCAGTGTCACCTCCCAGCTGCTGGCTTGGTGGCCGCGAAGGGGCTGTGACTGTGTCATAGTCACACTCACTTCTCTAGAAACTTCCATCTCTCATTCCTCTGGCTGCTTCTCTCCTTCCTTCACATGTGCATGTAGCCCTGATCCTAAGGTAGCCTTGGCTCCCAAGACAGCCTCCCCTCGGTTGCCACACTGCACCTCCCAGGAGGTGTGCACTGTCACCATGCTTGCTGCCATTTTCCCCTATGGAAACCCCATTGCCTGATCTTCCAGCGAGGCAGCTCACTTGCCAAAGTCCTGTGGGGAGTCCCTTCTGTTGTTCAGATGCCAGCCTGACATTCTGTCTGCAGGCCCAGGCCATCCTGCCTGGGACCCTTCCCTTTGGTTGGTCGCTCTTCAAGGCCCAGCCCTAGTGTCCTTCAGTGCCCCTCGCTCCTCCCATGTGCTCCTCCAGCTGCACGTCTGAGCTGGGGCTGCATGTCTGAGCTGGGGCTGCATCTTATTCCTCACTGGCCCTCGCAGTATCCCTCGGGATCAATGGGTTTGCTGAGTTATTTGTTAAGGGCTGGCCCCTCTGCTTGAAATGATTTGGATGACACACTGGCTTCTAGGCACTGTGCCTGCCCTGGCTGCCCTGTGGCACACCTCTTTCTTCCTGGCACTTTGTGTCGTCCCCTTCTTCACACTGGCTCTCTCTGCACTCTTTCCGTGGATGAGCACATCTGCTCTCCTGGCTTTCCTGGTGACTCTGCCTACCACATCTATGCCTCTAGCCATGACTTTCAAGCCCCTCCAGCAACATGGTTCAAAACCTCCCTTTCCTGTCTACCAGGTCTAATCTGTCATCAAGTCTGACTGGTCCTCCCAGGATCTTAGGTTGGTCCCTCTGCCTTCCTCTCAAAATGCTGTCCTGTGGACCTATTAACACATAGTTTTATTGTGAGGACAAAAGAATGAACTGGAACATTCTCGGCTCTGATCTGACTCCCAAAAGGCAATGGCCAGTTGTGGATCTTGAGTCACAAACACAAAGCATCGCCGCTCACGTCCTGACATTTTAGTGGCAGGCAGGTACCTGAGTTTCTATGAAACATACCGATGGCCCTGAAAGCACTGTGCTTCTCCCCGAGGTCAGTCAGCATTTTGAGGCTGGAGACCTTACACTTGAATTTTAGAAAAAGGAAAGTGAGGCCCAGAAATGAACTGAGGTGCTGAAATGATAACCAAGTACTGAAAAATGACATTTAATTGTTCTCAAATGCATACATGCTCAGGCACTGAAAGAAACTAGGAGGAACAGTAGAAGACAATAGTCCCGAAAGGGGAACAAAAAGAAAAGAAAAAGAAAAAGAACGCTGTGAATACTCATCATGCGCATATAATTTATAGCAATTTCGCAGTAAGCCAGTGATTTGCTTACATAGGAGTTGCTTACAATAGTTCAGACATATCTAAGAAGGGGAAAAGCGTTATGATAAAGATTTTTCTTACCAATTGCATAGGGAGCCTGGTTCCAACAGAACTGGAAATCTGACGCAGAAGGTTGAACCAAAAAAGAGCCACCATTAAAGGGACAAACCTTTTTATAGATGCAATTGTCTGCAATGAAAACAACAGCAACTCATTTTTGTTAGAGATGACACTTAGATGACTGTAATTAAAGAAATGAAAAACAGGCAACAAGAATAGTATCCTATCTGCTAGTTCTTTATAAATAGCCAGTATGAATACCGCCATGATGCTGGATACTTAGGGTCAAAGGCATTCTGAGCCAGAATAATATTACTACTACAAATAATAAGAGCTGCTGTTTTGGGAGAATTTACTATGTGCCAGGCACTGAGCTTTAAAGCCA